>NC_136887.1:4726674-5056674 GCF_949152265.1 Phoxinus phoxinus
TGTCACCGTTGTGTTGTCTAGTTAGTCACATGACATGAGCCTGAACTAACGACCTCATTTCCTCAGTAGAGATGTGATGTCATGCACGTACTGTGGAGAGCCGGTGGGAAGCGACGCCAAGATCACCATCGAGCACCTGAACATCTCCTGCCACCCGTCCTGCTTCAAGGTAATACCCGCGCTCCCCCGACACACTACCCTGGTGTACGTATCGCTACACTACAACATGCTATAGTGAAGTGTGTATTGAACGTCTTCTTCTCCCCCTCCAGTGTGGTATCTGCAGTAAACCGATGGGAGATCTGCTGTACAACATGTTCCTCCACCGCGGGACGGTTCACTGCGAGAGCTGCTACGCCAATGTGTGAGGAGATATCCCTCCGCGTCCCGACGACTGTTTACTGACCCAAACTAGTCCCTCCTCCTCCTCCCCCCGCACTGATAGAGACGCACACACTCTGTACCGCTGGGAAACCTTCTGGACATGTTCATTAAACGCTTTTCTAGCGCTAGAATAGCAGGAACGCTATTTTTTTTATTCTGTTCCTTTAAATGTTTAGCCATCAAACCCATAAGAATGCATGTGTCGTTGTCATATTTAATCATCAGAAACCATTGTGAAGAAATGATATTATCATTGATGTAATGATTCATTATGTATCCTGCATCACTATTCACAATTACTGTAAAGCAACATTCTCATCATGAATAAAGTTGTATTCTCATTTTATTGTTTTGTTACAAGATTGTGCAATAGAAAATATAAATATATAAATATTGCATTAAAAAAATACTGAGGTATGCAAACACTTGAGATATAAACGACAGGTCTCAGGAGTTTTGTAGGAAAATCGCATTAATAATTCAACAACTGCAGGTCAAATATCAGTCAAAAATCAAAAGAAAAATTACATTGACACATATTCAGGACTTTTAATGACAATATACAACCTCCCCTTCATGTGAAAAAATGCTGAAAAAAAAAGAAGAAAATTCAGAAATGCTGCGTTTTCAAAAACGAACATCACAATTCAAGGGGGGTGTAATGCCCTTTTCACCAGATGTAAAATAAGTCTCTGATGTCCCCAGAGTGTGTGTGTGAAGTTTCAGCTCAAAATACCCCACAGATATTATTATACATGTTAAAGTTGTCACTTTTTGAGGGTGAACAAAACGCACCGTTTTTGTGTCTGTCCCTTTAAATGCAAATGAGCTGCTGCTCCCGGCACAGGGGGCGGAGCTTCAAGAGCTTGCAATCACACACACACACACACTGAACATTTCAAAAACTTTTAGACAAAGATGGAGAGTATGTGTAGCTTACGTGTAGTTATCTTCTAGTCGTTGATTAGCATATTCGGTCTTGATAATCTATAAATCGTGTTCAGGGGGCGGGGTTTATGTAAATTCTAGGGTTGGTGATGTCGTGTAGTTCCTACCAGCCGTTTGTTGTAGTCCTTAAAAAGCGATTTCTTTAAAAGCAAATATCTCCCTTTGCTTTGAACATTGTAACTTTGCAGATGTTGTTTATATTCAAACAGCAACATTACACACTAACTAAAGCTAGAAAAGTCAAATCATAATCAACCACTCCTTTAAGAAAAATTATCCAGATCCATAAATTAAACGCATTTAATTATTTTCTAATACAGACGAGTTATAATATATAACTCATGAAAAAGTCAAGCCCCTCTCCACTCCACATGTAAGTCCTAAAAACAATCTTCTCCTTTGATTTTTGAAGTGAAATGTGTAGCGATGCCCCGATAATTCTTTATATTTGAAAGCCGATCATCAGCTGATAAATCTAAATCCAAATATTTATATCATTTTTGAGAGCCTGATTATAAAAAAAGTCTCAGCATTAAAATCCATGTCCCAAACACACAGTTATGATGTTCTCATTATAATTGTGTGTGGCCGATATCAAAGACTTGCGCTGAACTGTATTCTCCTTTTTTTTTTAAAGTGATTCCAATCATATTTAAAGCATTTTAAAACCATCGTGTTGAAGAGTGTGAATCTGAAGTGTCTCAGCTGGAGGAAATAATGCACCATTCATCGGCTTTAATAAATCGGCCAAAGTTTCATATCGAGCCGATAACCATAACATTAAAAATAAACATATATCGGCCGATACCGATATGGTGACAGATACTATATATCATTCATCCCTAAAAATGTGACATGATGCGTTTCGTGAGATTCTCTTATGCAAATAACTGTTACTCATCACTGCAGTGAGATCCTTCTGTAAGCAAGCCCTCAGAGTAACATATATAGCTCAAGCCCTCAGAGTAACATATATAGCTCAAGCCCTCAGAGTAACATATATAGCTCAAGCCCTCAGAGTAACATATATAGCTCAAGCCCTCAGAGTAACATATATAGCTCAAGCCCTCAGAGTAACATATATAGCTCAAGAACATTCACTATGAATGCATAATACATATAATACTGATGGGAAATATCTGCATGGAATGAGATTATTGGTTGTGACTGTGTCCGTTTGGTTAGAAATATCACAATATGCACAAACTTCAGGAGAGGCTCATCCTCCGCGGGAGGATCGACGAATCACAACTGCTGCCAGAAACAGTCCCTCGTGTCGAGTTTGGCCTGAGACGTGCGCTCACGGTCCCCCAGGGTCGTCCTCGGGCTCAGGGTCGGGCCCCCCCGGGCTCAGGGTCGGGCCCCCCCGGGCTCAGGGTCGGGCCCCCCCGGGCTCAGGGTCGGGCCCCCCCCGGGCTCAGGGTCGGGCCCCCCCCGGGCTCAGGGTCGGGCCCCCCCCGGGCTCAGGGTCGGGCCCCCCCCGGGCTCAGGGTCGGGCCCCCCCCGGGCTCAGGGTCGGGCCCCCCCGGGGCTCAGGGTCGGGCCCCCCCGGGCTCAGGGTCGGGCCCCCGGGCTCTCCTCACGGCGATGCTCTGGATGTGCTGCCACAGCAGCGACGGCTCGGACTCGTTGTGTCGAATGAGCGACTCCAAACCCTCGGCCTGATCCAGACTCTGCCAGTAGTCCTGCGGCCACATCTGGAGCCAGCTGAGGACACACACACACACACACACACACATCAACAGAAGTCGCAACACATCTTTGCCATGGTTTATTTAGGGTGTGTTCACACTTATAGTAGTTCAGTTCTCTTGGTTCTTTTGATCAGGACCAAAAAAAGAAAATACGTTTAGTCCTGGTTTTCTTAGCATCCACTGTCATTTTTAACACAGAACCTAAAGACACACACAAAAAAAAACACATCAGAAACGACGCTGCTCGGTGTATGCGTGTTCATATGGTGTGTTTTGACCAGCTGAGAACCCGAGAAGAGATAAGATGTGTAAAGGAGTAAAACATTTGCACACATATGAAGATTTGCTGCGACGAGACTCGTTTCTGACGCCTGAACCGAACTCTGATGGGCATATTGACAAAAATGTATATCTCAATACTTTCAGCAAATTATTGTTATTGATAAAATCCCAGAGTGTTATTGTGTTTGTACCTTGGCCTCCTAAAGCTCCTGATATCCTTCATATTCTGTGAGGTGGTCACAGCAGTGACAGAAATCATCTTTTCCAATCATTTACATTGATTTTTTAACCTTTATAAAGCCATTTTTTAACCCAAGTAAATGTATGCCTAATTTTTTTCTCAAATTCTTACATTCAATCAATGAATTCTATTAGACTAATAAGACACAATAGTGCTCTTACCAATCCAATCAAATCAGTTATGACAAAATTCATGTTTGCACTGCAGGGAAACACAGATGATGTGCTATAGATATCGCAGATATCTGAAGTGTAGATGCTTTTACACACACCGTTTAATGCAGATCAGAGGAACATGCGTTTAACCTGCACTTACACACGCAGAAATAATGTGCTGATGTTTTACACATAAAAAGATGAATATTGAAAAGATACTTTAAATGTGAAATAGGTGTCAGCAACTCACTGTTAATGAGTGAGTCATTGAATAATTCATTCAATTGAGTCGTTTCTCAGAGTAAAACACTCCTGTGGTTTTGTTTGGAACTATTTTCATCAGTGAAATAGAGCAAAAACAGGCAATATTGTGTCTAAAACGTTAATATTACTTAATTTTAACTTGTTTATTAAACGTGTGAATCAAAATTACATGCTGATATTTGGAGATATTATATATTTTTTTGATTAACTATATTAAATGATATAAATATAAAAGACAGAGGTATTTTTGTCTTTTAACATTAGGGCATTATAAATGCATTTTAATAAAGTAAATCACGCAGTGAAAGCGTGCGCTCTAAATGCACAAGTGCACTAGTCTGACCTACTAGACTACATCATGAAGTGTACGAGTGCACGCTCTAGTCTCTAGTGTTTCTGTAAAGTGAGGGACAGACTCGATAATGTCAGAGTGCATATCATTGTTACAACAATCACGATATTAGCGCAGACAATTTATATCGCACACCCCAGTAGCGCCAATGATGAGAAAAACGGGTATATTTGAGCTTTCTGTCCTTTTTAGCGTTGCATCTTGTGATATCACGTCCTGTCTTTGGTTCGTTTAGGTGTCTTTGGTCCGTGTGCGATTCATATTTCATTGGAACTACACCAGAGTTTGTTTGGTGCGCACCAGGGTTCAGATGGCAGCGTTCACACTTCTTCAAAAGAACAGACCAATCACACCAGAGTTTGTTTTCATCCAACAATTGTGAACACACCCTTGAAGGCCCCCTGAAATAAATGTAAGTTTTTTAGCTTTCAGTATGAATATGTTAGCCTTAAGGTTATGAATAAGCTGGTGTGCTCCAAAACAATGACAATATTTGCATTTATGAGATATAAGCATTCAAATCTACAGTCTTGCACTTCCGCTAAAATGGATCAGGGATTTTATGACATCGCAGACTTCAGCTTCTCATCACATCTTCTGTCCAATCAAATGCCCTCTGCTATAAACACCACCTGGCCAAAGCAAGCGTTGACACTATACAATATGTGTTGGCATGTGTGTTCGGTTGTTCAAACGCTCGAGTTTTATTCAGTTTTCCAACTGTACGCTGGTTAAGAATGAAGTGGCCAGAAGTTATTCTCATCTCTACTGTTGGATCCAGCGTATCATCAGCGCTCCGATTCACTTCCACTTTTCGCGGCGAGACACGATAAAATGCCTCTTTTACATGTTAATCAGAGTTTTTGTCCTAACCAGCCATGACAGCGACGATTCGGTTTTAGAAACGGTTTCTATTTTTCCTGTGACGTCGCGCTGGAACAACAAACACAAAGTGTGGCAATGATGATCTCAGGCACTGTTTATGTGCTTTATTTAATGTTAAAAGCGTGTCATGTGACTTTGAATATCATTTAGTGCTCCAGCTTTGAGCTGTAAAAGCAACAGTGGATAATTCTCCTCAGATCTTGAAATTAAACAAATGGAAACAAGAACGTTCAAACTGTGAACAAACAAGTGTATTATTTGACAAAGATGGTTTTAGTAACTCAGTAGCCTATGTATTTGAATAATGTTTAAATGGTGTAATATTTGTGATTTTGATTATGTACTTATCCATTTTCTTGCGATTGCCGTCAGGATTACTCTCTGGTGCCGTGCACGAGAACCCGCCCACACGCTGTTCTGATTGGTTTTTACGCATCTCAGTCGCGTCTAGTGTGGACAGACAAATTATTTGTCACTGGATCTTATCGCATTGCGTCTGGTTAGGACACGGTGTCAGTGGAAATTATGTCAACGCATCAAACAAAGCTGCGCGATCCAAGACACTCCAGTGAGCCTTTAAGAGTGAAATGCACAGATTTATCAAACGGTGATGAATGAAAGACAGGTTCACCTGTCATGTGGGTCGATGCCCTCCAGCGGCCCGTGTCCGGGACGGGGCAGCGGGCAGCCCATGTGTGAGCTGTTGGCCATCTTCGGTTGAGGAGGCGGGTTCAGTTGCGGGTTCTTGCGGTGCGCTTTCACCGCCGCCAGGCGCTCGTTCTCCCGGTCGCACACAAAGCACTCGAAGCCGTTCAGGTAGTTGGGTTTACTCATGTCGTTGACGCCCCACTCTCTGCTCTCCAGCGCCTCCAGCAGACGCAGGTTAGTGATGCGACGGGGCGTTTTGTACTCCAGATAACGCGAGTACTCCTCGTCGTCTTGATCCAGAGCCTTTATGAACTCCGCCAGCGCTCGAGGAGAGGGGAAATCGTCCACGAGGATGGCGGAGCGGTTGTTCGGCAGCCAGTCGGACACCGCGGACGAGCCCCTGTAAACCGGCACACAGCCCTGGTGCATGGGCCGCCACAGCTTCTCCGTCATGTAGTCCGGGCACAGGCCGTTCTCCAGCGCCAGGTGGAACTTATACCGGCCCACGAAGCTCATGAAGCGGCCGTCCTCCCCGGTGGCAGTGCTCGTGTCCTCCAGGTGCTCAGGCAGGGGTCTGGTGTTGAGGCACTTCCCGTACGAGTCGATCTGAGGAGGCGACACAAGTTACGATGAGTTTAAAGACAAACACACAGCCTTTTCAAAGTATACTTCATTTGTAGGGCTGGGTATCGATTCAGATGTTCCAATTCGATTCGATTTCGATTCTCAATTCAATTCCGATTCTAAATTCGATTTCTGATTCGACTCAATGAATATAGATTTAATACAAATACTATATTTATTTATTTTTAAATGGTGAACATAAGCTTACGAGTGGTTAATTAATAAAAAGAAATAGAGCCATAAACCTGTATATTAAACTTTTTATTTTAGGTACTCGTGGGTACATTAAAACCCAACTTCAAATGCGTACAATGAATAGACAGGATTGAAGATGAAGGCAATATGAAAAATTGATGCTGAAAGTTAGACAAGTCAGAACCGTCGCATGCCTTGATCAATCAGGATCAGGTTATTTTATGTTTAAGAGAAAACTAACAAAACCTCACAGCATTAGAGTAACATGGAGGCTGCAAGCCTATGAACACTGTAGGAAAACTAATACTGGCTTTTGGGTGATAGATATAAATAAAAATGAAAAAAAAAAATCGATTTTTGGCCATTGAGAATCGATTTTGAATCGACCACATTTAAAAAACAGATTAATCGAAAAATTTATTTTTTTGCCCAGGCCTATACATTTGATGTGTGTGCACTTAACATTCGCACTATAGAAAGTCTCATACTTGTGGAGTGTGATGTGAAGCAGTGGTTTACTGTGAGCCTAGACCACAAAACCAGTCACATGGGTACATTTTTTGAAATTGAGATGTATACATAATAAATACTGAATAAATAATCTTTCCATTGATGTGTGGTTTGTTAGGATAGGACAATATTTGGTCGAGACAACTATTGAAATTCTGGAATCTGAGGAGCAAAACAATCTAAACATTGAGAAAATCTCCTTTAAAGTTGTGCATTTATGTTCACGATTGTGCTGCATTCACTCACAAAAATACATGTTTTATATATTTACGGTAGGAAATTTACTAAATATCTTCATAGAACATGATCTTTACCTATTATCCTAATGATTTTTGACATAAAAGAAAAATCTATAATGTTGACCCATACAGTGTATAGTTGTCTATTGCCACAGATATACCCGTGCGGCTCCAGACTGGGTTTGTGGTCCAGAGTCACTCACATTAGAAGAGTGGCTAGTAAAATCCCTGTAAACTTATGGCTTATTGATTTTACAAAACGCTTACTATACAGCTGGCAAGGTTTCATAAAATAAACAGGAACAAAAGTGTAACACAAACGCAGTGGGACAGTTATAATGCTGATGTGATGAGGTCACAAGTGTGTGTTTATAGAGTATTTTACAATGGCTTTAAACTAAGGGATGCGCGATATACAGCCGCCATATCGGTGTCGGACGTTATACATGTTTTTAATGTTAATGATCTTCTGACGACACACAATTTAAAGAACACAGACACAGCCGGTGTCACTCAAGAACACTCATTATTATTCCATAATAATGAGTGACCAACACAATTTACCAGTTAGCATCTGGATTAAGACATGCTTTTTTTTGGTGGTAAATAATGGTGCAAACACCTGTAAATTGATGAGCGCAAACTTTAGTAAATAATCTTGCATTAATCAATTAATTTCTCTCTTCCCATGAATTTTGGGAAATTTGAAAGGGAAACTCCTACAAATGCCTATGCAATAATGTCAGCAGCAAAACTAACCCTGTACACGCCTTCTCAGCGCTAATGTTACACTGCGTGTCTTCAGCAAATCCTGACAGTAAACGCCAAAGGAGAGTTTGCGCTGGAGCAAGATGTTAGTTAATCTGGCCTTACATCTTTAACATAATAGTTACACTCCTTGGTGTGTGAGCTGGGGGCTGTTCCATAAAAGCCGCTTAGAAAAGCGGGGATTAAAGTCCAAAACCCGACTTGAATAAACCTAACAAATAAGTTGGGGCTAAAGCGGTTTCATTAAAGGTAATTCAAGTTCACGCAATCCCACTAATTTGATCCAGGTTTATCTAGTCTAGATAACTGCGTGTGCACGCGTCTCTTAAGCAGCCCTGGAGGTCGATCATAGATCAAATCGATCCACCATCAAACTGCATATATTTTGTGCTGTTTTATGCGTTTGAGACATGGTGTTTGCAAAACTTACATTTCACAGGAATATTCTCCATCTGAAAATCTTAGAAAGTCGTGCAAATAGTTCCATTTTGCTGTAAACTTCACATTGAACGAGCGCTGCTGCGCGCATGCGCGCCAAATAGGAGCAGATATTCTGACTAATATACATTTTGCTTGGAAAATTAATAGGCTATGCGATATTTTATAACACCAGAAATATCTTCTAATTATAATAATTTATCTTTAGGATGTTGGATCAGTTGCAGTGAACTTATATCTCATTAAACTCATAGATTTTATACTTATAATAAAACAATTGAACAGAAGTAGGCCTAATTCAGGGAAGAATTTTTTTTTAAGAAACCAAATATAATAAAGATACAAAATATAGTTTTGGGTTTAGGACCTAAGCTACTTAAAAAAAGTAAGAAATAAGTAATAAGTAATTAATACTTATTTAATTAGAATGCTGAGAATTACAGCTTTTAAAGCAATCTTTTTTTTTTTTTGGAGAAAGCCAGAAGGTTTGGTTAGATTTAGTTTACACAGTGCATTATGGAGAGGATAACATGAAATTAAGAGCAAAAGAATACATTTTGAAAAGATGTGCAACTCTAAAATCAAAGAATATTCCATAAAATAAAGGAATACACATTAGCCTATAACTAAATAACCTTCCCTCCCTTAATTCTAGTTATTTGTTATTTTATTTATTTACTTATTTCATATTTAAATAATATTACTTTAATAACTTATTATGAATTATGTGAATTATGTATGTATAAGAGTTTGATATAAATATGTGAATGTTTGATTTTTTCCATTTTTGTCATATGTAAAAGTGTCTAACTATGTACTTAATGGTTGTTGTTCTAATAGTTTTTAGGTGTTGGTGGGTATTATCACAAAAGAAAAAAGTAGAAGGAAAAATAAGATTTATTGGGGGGAAATATTATGTCTTTAAAGGAACTGTCCATTTGTATAATTGTGAAATGTATTTGAATTGAAAAACATAATAAAGTACATAAAATATAAATGCTAAAATATTGGTTGTTGGACATTAGATGTGCCTTATTTAGAATTTTAAATCTACAATTTAGTGTATTTTTATGATATAAATAACTGTAAAGGGACTATTGTAATGAGGTAAATCAAGGTTAATATAGCAATTACTAAGCTCAGATTCATCTTGCCAGTTTAAATGTATACTGTGCTTTTGTAATTATTTCTTTTAAATGTTGTGTTTCATATTTTTAAAACTATCTAATTAAATCACAAAACATTCAGCCAGTAAGAAAATAAAACCTGTAAGATATATATATGTATATAAACCCCAACATATACAGCCTATGTTTTTAGGTCTACTATATTGTCTAATTTATCATTGTAGCCTTATTTAAGTTGATTTTCTTTACTGTATATTTATTTTTGGACTTATAGTGGTTAATAAAGTCAAATAATGGTATGAGAGATTGTCAGTAATTGTGTTCCTATTGGTCAGTGTTAGAGGATCTGTGCAACAACTGAGGCTTAGCCTGACAGTTAGCCTGCCCTGGACCAGGCTAGTTTCCCAGCATAAGTTGCCAGGGTAACTGGGTTTGAACTATTTTAAGTTTGCTTTATGAAACAGAATCAACCGACAAGAAGTCTGACTAACCAAAATAAGTCTGGCTTGTATTCTAATCTTGGTTTATGGAACAGCCCCCAGGTTTTTAGTGTTTTAAGATAAAAACAAAACAAAAACATTCGATCACCTCTGATTGGACGGACTCAAAGTCTGAACTAACTAGTAGGAAACTAGCGAATTGGGGCTAAGGTGTTATGGTGTTCTTGAGGGCACTTGCCATTTAAATAATTTTACTTATGTATGAAAAAATAAAAACTTGAAATCTCTTAAAGTGTGTTGAAAATCCAGCTTTTAATGTTGTTTATGTGTCTATGTGGTGTTTTTAATCTGCTTTAACACACACCGTGTGTAATTCGACAGCATTGCTGAGTTTCTGGTTAAAACTGCAGTGAACCAAAGAGTCTCAAACACACGGTGTGAAATCGCTGGTGTTTCTGACGTCACACACTACCTTGTAACCAATCAGATCAACGTGTGATCGTCAACCAGTGGATCTCTGAGTGAGTGAGTGAGTGGAGGCGGGGCTCATTTGCATATCCATAGAGCCGTGCATACTAAATGAGGCAAGGGTGTCGAGTTACATTCAAGGAAAAAACTTTAAATATGTAATTTTGGAGGAGTTTTAATGGATAATATGCTCGAGCACCGGGCGCACTCACCTCTATATGCTTCATGAGCTCCTGAACGTAGCGGTCCCGGTCTGAAGGCACATCACAGTGGGACTGCATGTAGAGCACCGGGGCGAGACCGGCCCGCCGCCAGCGGTTCTTCTCCAGCAGGGGGACAGCCGTCGGCGCCAGCAGGTAATCCAGCGAGGGCAACCACTGCAGCGTCAGCGGATAGTCCGACTCGCGCCTGAACGTGGCCGTGTAGTTGAACAGCCGGATCCCAACACCGTGAGACAGAAGGTAGTTGTTCATGGGAGACTCTTCGTGGAAAAGCGCCCAGGTTTGATGGGGCATCCGTGGCAGCGGAGCCTCGTACGCACGGAAGTCTGTGCCGTAGAAAATAACGGATGCCGTGCGGCGATACAACTGAACTTTCCGGTTGCTCGTGACTAGGCAGGACGAGCGGGAACAGTCCACACGCTCCGTGTCTCCGGGGAAGTGTGGGAAGAGATTGGTGCTCCACCACAGGAGGATGGGCAGCTCTTTATTGGGCCGAGGGTCAGTGTTCCCCGGGCCGCGGTAGGAGCTGACGGAGGCGAACTCCATGTCGGTGAGGGCACTCTGGGGCTGGAAAACACCGCCGTCCGCCGCGTCCACCGGCCCCTGGGCCCCGCAGAGCAGCGGCAGCACCGCGATAAACCACAGGCGCCGCGCCATAGCCAACCTGAGGAGGGGAAGCACACGGGAGTCACACTTAAACTGCTGCTGTGTAGTTCAGGAGTCTTGAATATTATTAAAGCGGTGGTTGATTATGACTTCACTTTTCTAACTTTAGTATTTTTATAGATTATCATGACAGATCAATGACTAGAAGATAACTACACATAAGCTACATCAATTCATCAACTAACCATTCAGAAACGTCCTGTTGCTTCTACATGTTGTCTCTTCTTCTTGAGTCTCTCCATCATTGTCTGACTCCGGTTTGAACATGAAAGGCTAAACGTTTTTGAAATCTTCAGTGCATTTTTTTATTTTTTAGCAGGGCCAGTGAAAACTTTGGGAAATTACAGATCTAAATCACTGACCCATCCGGGTGAGTAAGTTAAATATTCAGAGTATTTTAGGTAACGTACATAATAAACATGCAAGCTATCGAACATTTAAAAAGATCTCCAATCTGTACAGCATGTCGGGCATTGTGCTCTCAAAACATACTAAGGTGCCGAATTTAGTCAACAACTTCGAGTATCATACCAACATTCAGTAAGCAGCCCACATAATAATAATTTTGGGCAACTATTATTTCTAAAATGCCTTTTATCTACAAACACATTTCCCAGAAATACAGACGCTCGTTTTCCATGCTTTCTTACTTTAGTTCAGGACAGACGCATGTTGTGTTGTTGTTTCTCCAGCTGTAGGATCGGGATCGGGATCGGGAATGATGCTTGTGGCGTGAATGCTCTTCCTGCTTTGAGGAATGACAGAGGGAAAAGCTGAGCATTACTGCCACCTACCGTTCTGGATGAGTGTAGACACATGCAGAAAACTCTGCATCTGACTTTGAATATATTTTCTAATTTGTTTAACCTGTGTAATCAAACAATTAAATAAAAGTATACATTACATGTAATTTTGCTGAACACTCTTTATCATTGAATTTACAGTAGAGGAGCCATCACAAATAAATATATAAAACAGAGCGAAAATAAAATAAAATCTTCATTTAAAACAAAAACAAAATCGGCCATATATCGTACATAAATGATCTTTTTCACATATGTCTTATTTTTAGGGTTGTTCTTTATCGAGATTATTGTGTCAGTGGAATTAAATATTAAAGTCAGTGGAACAGTCTAGTATTTTGGTACAACTGACATTAATTTAGTTTAAAAATATATATTGTTCATCTCCAATAAACCAGAATCATGTTCTATAAACAAGACCATGTATCAGTTATTGTAAAAAACAAACAAACAGAAAACAAAAATGATTGAAAATAATAAGCATTTTGGGCTAATTTTTTATATATAAATGGAACTGAATAATAAATGTAAAATGATCCGTGTACAGAAACAACATAATGGAGAAAAACCTTCCTTGAATTACAGGATTTTTGACCATAGTTTCTGAAATTTGCTTAGCACTCAGTCACACATACTCACACACACATACTCTCTCTCACACACTCTCTCTCTCTCTCTCTCTCTCTCTCTCTCTCTCTCTCTCTCTCTCTCTCTCTCTCTCTCTCACACACACACACACACACACACACCGCGTGAAATCTCTGCAGACAGCGGCACTGCTCGCGGTACAATATGAGGTAATTCACAGTATTTTTACATCATTGAAGTCTTTTAAACCTAGTGATTATTTTCCTCAGCATCGTATTTTTTCCAGTGTAAGGTCGCGTGTGTAACAGTGCTGCAGTTAATTTAATAAAGCATCCAAAACTGTGCTAGTCATGAGCTATATCTAGCTAACGGGGCTGAGGATGTGTGAATGATTAATGACACCAAAGGCGAACATAAAAATATCAGTTGTGTTTATTAGTCATAGTACGAGCTGAGTTGCAGTAATAACAGACAGAGTAATAAAGATAAACCATAGCTTGAGCACTCGTATGCTAAAAACACAGCTGTCATGCACGTGTGCGCATGCGCAGGGAGCGATCATCTGTTTCTGCTCTGGGTGTATTTAAAGGCATAATGTGTAAGGTTTTGGGATTTAAATATCCAAAAAATCACTAAAACAGTGCATTTACATTAGAAGAAGTAGAGAAGGCGTTGTCCTGGCCAAATTCACACCAGCCATTATCTGTTCTTCACTGTTTTAAGGAGTTTAGATCGGTCAGAGTTCATCTTCTGTCGAATCAATGTCTGTTTATTTAACCTGTAAAGTCATATGAGCCTTTCACACATAGACTTTTTTAAATTACCGGTATATTACAGTTTAGAGATCATCTGTGAAGTGTGAACGGGACCTTTTTCGGAAATCAGTTCTGGCATTTTCCAATTTCCATATGGTCCAACTTCCCACTATTAACTAGTTGCTTATTAGCATGCATATTTCTAGGATATTGGTTGTTTATAAGTACTTATAAAGCACATATTAATGCCTTATTCTGTATGACCATATTCTACATCTCTTAATCCTAAACTTAACAACTACCTTAACTATTAATACGCAGTTATTAGGAGTTTATTGCGATAAAAGTCATAATAGTGAGAATTGGACCCTAAACTAAAGTTTGACCGAAGTCTACTTGGGCGAATCATAAAACTCTGTCGGAGCTGTTTATAGTAAAGGCATGTTCACACCAAGGATGATAGCTATTGTGATAAAGATAAGAAATGCTCTAAAAATATATTCTGAATTGAAAAGATTAGCAGAGTTCACACACCAAAACTATAACGATAACAACACAGTGGAACGATAGCTTTGAATAGCTTTTTTTCAGATGATGAACGTCATTGATAGCCAATCAGGATTCACCTACTGAGCTTGAGCATTTAAAGAGACAGGCAGCGCTTGCTTGTATATACCAAACAAGTTAATCGTGGGTTGGTGACTCGAGATTCGCACAATCGAGACGTTAAAAAATAAATACGACCTCACGTTTACATACTTCCTCCAAAACTTTCGTACGTCCTAAAAAAATTTGGATCGGTTAAAATTTTCTGCGTTTTTCGCAATTTGTAGCAAGCATTTAGAAAGGTGTTTTGACAATTCAAAGCCACCGTACAAGCGAACGGCAAAATCCAGAGCTGTTCAGGATCAATTGGTGGCCTTGTTTTAAATATTTGGCTCCAGTATCGCTAGCAAAGCATCAAACTGAGCCACTGACATCCTGAAGTACATTTTTAATCTCTTGGGGATAATCCCGCAGCAAACTCTTCTTCCTATCTACGCAATCTCAGGATTGGATGATGGACCCAATATGTACTCTTTCTTTTTCTTTTTTTAAGAAGAGAGAGGACAACAAAATCATCCTCACTTACATCCTCACCTCATCTTACACCCGGCTCAATGCAGCGCCAAGCGCGACGCAAGTGTTTTTTGCTAGTTTCAGCCCGACGCAGTTATAATTTTCACGTCCTGCGCTACGTTGTTTAAATAGCAAATGCATTTGCACCCATGGGCGTGCTGGTCTGAAAACGAGGTGTGTTCAGGCGCAGAGATAGACTGTGCCATTGACCAACTGAACCCTGGTCAAGTCAATGGCGTAGTATTTTACAATGTAAAAGATTATTATTGTGTGTACAAGATATGGTGGAAAACCGTGAAATTCAGTGCGTGATGAATTTTTAGGATGACGCATACTAAAATTGCGGACTCAGTGTGCAAGGACCTTAAAGTTAAGTCCCTCTGTAGTCAATACATTTATCCGTTAAAACTCATCTTTGATCACAAAAAGACAATGAACCCCGCCTCCACTCACTCGCTCACTCAGAGATCCACTGGTTGACGATCACACGTTGATCTGATTGGTTACAAGGTAGTGTGTGACGTCAGAAACACCAGCGATTTCAAACCGTTTTTGAGACAGTCTTTGGTTCACTGCAGTTTTAAGCAGAAAATACTCAGCAATGCTGTCGACTTATGAACTTACACATGGTGTGTGTTAAAGCAGATTAAACACACCACATAGACACATAAACAACATTAAAAGCTGGATTTTCCCCACAGGGGGACTTTAAAACCACATTGTGTGATCACTTGCCTGTCACTTAGAAGTAAAAAAAAAAAGATGAATGAAGAAAACAGCTTTGCGTTTAAAGGTCATCACAGAGTTTACCGGTGTTTTAGTGTTTTATATATAAATGCTTTTAGTACTGATGTGTGAGTGGAATCTCGCCGATAAAAAGACAGAGCGCCATTGCTTGTTGAACTGCACATTAGTGTATTTAATGGAACAGTCAGTCTGGTAATATTACGGTAATGTACCGAGATTAAAGGATTAGGTCACTTCAGAATTGAAATTTCCTGATAATTTACTCTCCCTCACATCATCCAAGATGTTCACGTCTTTCTTTCTCCAGTGGAAAAGAAATGAAGGTTTTTGAGGAACACACTCCAGGATTGTTCTCCATATAGTGACTTCAACGGGTCGAAGGTCCAGATGTGAGTTTCAGTGCAGCTTTAAAGACACGATCCCAGCCGAGGAATAAGAGTCTTATCAAGACAAACCATCCGCCATTTTATAAACAAAATAAACATTTATACACTTTTAACCACAAATGCTCGTCTTGCACGTCCATGACTTCATGCATTACGTAATCACGTTGAAAGGTCACGCGTAAGCGGAATAACAGACCTAGTGTTTACAAAGCGAATTTGAAAAGACTAAGTCAAGTGCCATTTACAACAAGATGAATGTCCCGTTTTTCCTGTGTTTTTGAAGCTTTGATTGCGTTTACAGTGTGCAATATAACATGTGTTCATGTTTCGCGTGTAAAAAACACAGTATTTTTCACAAAATGTACCTATCTGTATACCGCTGTTTTCACTGTCCTAAAAACGAGCTGATGACTTCCTTGTTCTATGAAGTCCCTCCTTCAGAAATACGTAACGAGTTCTGATTGTGCCAGTGGTTCCTGTGTTGTGATTGGACCGCAGCTTAGCGCACGCGCCGGATAGGTCACGGCTCTTACCGTAACGTGGAGACGCATGCGCTCAGTGTTATTGTAAACATGGCCAAACAAAGCTGATCTGACTCCGGGATGAAAATAACAGCGTCATGTCGACAAACACACTCTACAAACGCAACTCTTCCTCTTCTCTGTAGGAACGCAACAAGACCACGCCCCCTTTTTTGTATTCCTGTGTGCGGAGGTTAGTCAAACTGTTCTAGTGACGTCATTAAAGCAGGAAGTAGAGGATGTAGTCCAAACCGGCCGTTCGCTGTAGGCTTTGAAAGGGGACTTCTGTTAAAGGTGCTCTAAGCGATCTTGCGCGTTTTTTAGGCCAAAACATTTTTTTTCACATACCGCAAACATCTCCTCACTATCCGCTAGCTGCCTGTCCCCTGAACACACTGTAAAAAAACGCGGTCTCTGCAGAGAGCCCAAGCTCCACAAACAGCAGCAAAAACAAACTGAGCAATAAACAGAGCGACCCGCAGCACGAAACATAACACACTGTTCCAGCCAATAACCGACGAGAATGATGTGGGGTGGGGTTTGGGGGGTTATTGCGTGGATGAGGAGGAGGGAGGGTCTAGCTAGCCTCCGTTTTGTTTGATAATAATTCAAACATCAACAAGAGGTTACACCAACCGAGATCGCTTAGAGCACCTTTAAATAAAATACCTCGCTTGGCATTGAACTTTGAGCTTCATAATTTTACAGGCATTATCTATGCTCTAACAGCAACATTACACACTAGCTAAAGTAAAAAAAAAGGGAGTCACGAAGAACAGGACCTTTAAATAAATAAAAGGTAAAATAACGATTTTGAGGAGAAAATTAGATGTTTTTCACCCTACCCTAGAATTGAACACACGTGACGATTCAACGTGATTACGTAATGTGTGGCGCATCACAGTTAGATGAGCATTTGTGGATAAAAAGTATATAAATGTTTATTTTGTTTATAAAATGGCGGATCCCATATGGAAATGTAATATATGTACACATATGAAATATACATATATTAAATATATCCACATATATAAAATATATATGCCCATATATAAAACCTATTAGAAAATTAAACAATTGACATATAAAACCAGCCCATATATTTTATGTATGTATAAGTGTTTTTTTACATACATGTCACATATATAATTATCAGTTTTCAAATAGAATTTGTGTAGTATTTGTTTTGTTTTTATGAGCTGGTCAAGAAGAGGTAAAATAATAATAAATAATACATTTTATTTATAAAAGATTCGAAAATGAGAGAGAAATTGAAATTAAATGTGGATATGTAGACTTGATCTGTAGACTTGAAATAAATAGTTAAATAGTAAATAGTTTGGCATATATAAATTAAACATATCAGTGACATATATGGTCAAAACATACAGTATTATATAAATAATAATCATATACATCATATTAATATATGTCAATATACTCATTTAATATGGCAATTTTATATATGTTAAAAACCAATATCAACATATATGTAGAGATATGTATATATGTGTTAGGAATATAGGGACATATATGTCATATATTACATTTCCGTATGGGCTGGTTTGTCTTGATAAGACTCTTATTCCTCGGCTGGGATCGTGAGAGACTTTGAAGCTGCTCTGAAACTCACATCTGGACCTTCGACCCGCTGGACCGCATTGAAGACACTAGAAACATCCTGGAGTGTGTTCCTCAAAAACCTTCATTTCTTTGTGACTGAAGAAAGAAACGTTGGGTAGGGCTGTAAACGATTAATCGCATCGAAAATAAAGGTTGTGTTTACATAATAAATGTGTGTGTATAATTATTTTGTATATATAAATATTGAAGAAATATTTGCATGTATATACTGTATGGATTTATATATAATTTATATTATTAATAAATACACAGTACACACATTTATTATGTAAACACAAACTTGGATGCGATTAATCGCGATTAATCGTTTCACAGCCCTAACGTTGGGGTGAGTAAATGATCAGGAAATTTTAATTCTGAAGTGAACTACTCCTTTAATGTGTGAAACTAATGCTGTTGTGTCCCTGTGTTTGCACTTGTGCTTCATATAGTGTGTGTGCTTGTATCTGCGTGTGTTTGTCAGGCTGCACTGAGCGCGGGCCGCTATGAGTGGGAAGAGCCTCTTGCTGAAGGTCATTCTGCTGGGGGACGGCGGCGTGGGCAAAAGCTCCCTCATGAACCGCTACGTGACGGACCGCTTCGACTCGCAGTCGTTCCACACCATCGGCGTGGAGTTCCTGAACCGAGACCTGGAGATCGAGGGCCGGCTGGTGACGCTGCAGATCTGGGACACGGCGGGCCAGGAGCGCTTCAAGAGCCTGCGCACGCCCTTCTACCGCGGCGCCGACTGCTGTCTGCTAACCTTCGCCGTCGACGACCTGCTGAGCTTCCAGAACCTGGGCTGCTGGAAGAAGGAGTTCATGTACTACTCGGACGTGCGCGACCCCGAGCGCTTCCCCTTCGTGGTGCTGGGGAACAAGGTGGACAAGGAGGAGCGTGAGGTCGGGGAGGACGAGGCCAGGGCGTGGTGTGAGGAGAACGGATGCTGTCCGTACTTCGAGACCAGCGCTAAAGACGACATGAACGTGGGGGCGGCTTTCGAGGCTGCGGTTCGGGAAGTCCTGGCTAGCGAGGATCCCATTGATCACGCTCTCCTGAGCAGCTCCATCGATCTTCACGGGAACCGGAAAGTGTCTCGCTCGTCCTGTTGCTGAGGCGTCTCCGGATCGCTCCTGTCCGTGTTAGTGTTGTTAAAAGTACAGACTTTGGTACTGAAATAAAAAAATGTGACTGAGAGCTGTTGAGCGGAATCATAAACGCTTCTGATTGGCCGTTGTGTTCACATGATCTTCAGATATGTCTGTGATTGGCTACATTGATCAACGCGCGGGTGTTTTGAAAGCGTCAGTGGACCGATCCGCGGATGGACGCCTGCTTTCAAACGCTCCCGTGTGTTTCTGTGTCAAAAGTGTCATTGATGTATATTTACAACATGTTGAAGCGCTGATCATTGTAGCCAATCACAGACATATTTAATGAGCGCGTGAGTACAACGGCCAATCAGAGGCGTTTATGATTGCGTTCAAAGCGGCACTTTTTAAAAAAAAAATTCAGTATCAACTTGGTACCGAAGTCGGTACTTACGACAACACTAGTCCGTGTGGACACACACTCTCCTGCTGATGTGCCTGAGAGCTTTCCGGACCGGACGCGTCTCGTGAGCTACACGTGTGTTTTACACACACTCATCTCTCCACAGTCTGGCACAAAGTAGTGATCAACGATTAATCGCGATTAATCGCATCCAGAATAAAAGCTTGTGTTACGCCAGTGTTTTGTGTTTACATAATATAAGTGTGTGTGTGTACTGTGTATAATTATTTTGTATATATAAATACACACATATGCATGTATATATTTAAGAAATATTTGCATGTATTTATATTGATACATAATTTGTATTATATATAAATATTTTATATATAATTTTTTTTTTTTTTTTAAATATATACAGTACACGCATGTGTGTGTATTTATATATACAAAATAATTATACACAGTACACACACACATATATTATGTAAACGCAAGCTTTTATTTTGGATACGATTAATCGCGATTAATGGTCGCCCAGCGCTACTCACCATGATCATTCCCCAGTCGAAGGCGTTTCTGCTCGTGGTGTTTGATGAGTTTCGCCGCAGATCTGGCCGCTCTTCTACGTTCTGCTGTGTTAAATGCACCATCTTACTATGTTGTGGTACTGATACTTTAAAATGCGTAACCCCAGAGAGTGACACATTGCTGACCGCTGCTGTCAGTGATATAACATTGCTTGAGAGAACGGGCGTTTATGTGGTATTGAAAGAAATAAGGCATTTTTAATTTATTTTGCTCATAAGTTATTCTTTGGGTGAAGTCTGATGAGAATATGTTTGGGTCATATTTCACCACAAATTCACCACATGTTGTGATATTATTATCATAACACATTTTAAACACATTCTCATTATCATGATGTAAAAAAAAAAAAAAAAAAAAAAAAAAACATTGCATGATCTATGATCTAATATGAAAAAAATTCATAACATTATTTTAACTGTAAATTATTGTAGTGTTTTTTGTATTGGCTTCAATTTATGCTGGTTTCAGTAATTATTCAAAACAGTTGTGTCCAGACGGGATGAAGGAATTACAGTAAGAAAAACCTTAATGTTCTTCATGCAAAGTTGATTTTGGGATGAAATATGGCCATTTCTTCGTTAGATTCACCCTATTATGGTACGTGTGTTAAAAACGCATAACCTCAGATTAGCATATTGCTAACAGACTGTCTGAGATGCATCGGTACGGCATTGATTTTTAGACAGAAAGGGAATTTCTTCTAATATCAAAAGATTAAAATGTTTTATTTTTCTTTTGATCGAAGTTATCCTTTTTTTGTGAGGTACAGAGAGTTGGTGTTAGATATTAAATATTTTGTTTTTGTTTAATTGTTTTAATTATTTAGTTTCAGTTGTCAGCCTGTGTTGTGTATATTTGAGCAATTTTACAATGTCTAATTGAAGGCTGTGCTGTAGAGAGAAAGTCTCTTTTGTGTGTGTGTGTGTGTGTGTGTGTGTGTGTCTGTGTGTGTGTGTGTGTGTGTGTTTGAGGGTGAAGGCCAAAGTACACTGCGGTTTTTACATGTATGCGAAGGTCCGCGTAACGAAATATTTTTGTACCGTGCATTACTGAGTACTCACATGCACTGTCCCAGGCCGTTGTTTTACAGAAAAAACTAAACTTAAGTATTAAAGCTTGTTTCTGCCACATAATAAAAAAGGGAATTGCAACTTTTTTTCTCTCACAGTTGCGAGTTTACATCTCACAATTCTGGGAATTTTGTGGTATTAAGTCGCAATTGCGAATTATAAAGACAGAATTGCGTGTTATAAACTCGCAATTGTGAGAAATAAACTTTATAACACGCAATTGCGACTTTATATCATGCAATTCTGAGTTCTGACTTTACAACTCCCAATTGCGTGTTAAAGTCAGAATTGTGAGTAGAAACATGCAATTCTACGATTTTTTCTTTCTTTCTTAGAATTGGACTTTAGGCTATGTCTCAGAATTGCAAGATGTAAAGTCAGAATTGCAAGAAAAAAAAGTTAGAATTGCGAGTTTACATCTCGCAATTCTGACTTTATATCTCGCAATTTGCGACTTTGTCTCGCAATTCAGACTTTATATCTTGCAATTTGCGACTTTGTCTCGCAATTCAGACTTTATATCTCGCAATTGCGACTTTGTCTCGCAATTCAGACTTTATATCTTGCAATTTGCGACTTTGTCTCGCAATTCTGACTTTATATCTCGCAATTGCGACTTTGTCTCGCAATTCTGACTTTATATCTTGCAATTTGCGACTTTGTCTCGCAATTCAGACTTTATATCTTGCAATTTGCAACTTTGTCTCGCAATTCTGACTTCGCAATTGGAAGATATAAAGTCAGAATTGCATGATATAAAGTCGCAATTGCGAGATATAAAGTCAGAATTGCAAGAAAAAAAAGTTAGAATTGCGAGTTTATTTCTCGCAATTCTTACTTTATATCTCGCAATTGGAAGATATAAAGTCAGTATTGCATGATATAAAGTCGCAATTACGAGATATAAAGTCAGAATTGTGACTTGAGAAAGTATTTTTTCCTTAGAAATTGACTTTTTATCTCACAATTGCGAGTTTATTTCTCGCAATTCTGACTTTATATCTCGCAATTCTGACTTTATTTCTCAGAATTGCGAGATAAAGTCATAAACTTCGCAATTGTGAGATAAAAAGTCGTAATTATCTTTTAAAATGTTTTATTCTGTGGTGGAAACGAGCTTTTAGACGGAACAACAACAGACAAGCGCTTGTGTGAGGGGGTTATGAATATGAGATAGACGCAACTTTAGTTTAGGAGAATACAGACATTTTTAACGCTCATAACTTCTGGAGAAAAATAGCGCAGACTGAACAAAGATGAAACTTCCTAGAGCGTAAACTTAGAAAGGCTACGCATACGTGCAACACACGCGGTGTACTTTGGGCTTGAGCTGCTTCTCTCATGAGTGACGCTCAGTTTAGACACACACAGTTCGTTTCCTGAAGGCTCACCGCTTCAGTTTTCCTCAGTTTCACTTCAGTGTTGAGATGAAACCAAAGCACATGGTACCCAGTATCTTGCACTGACCTTTGACCCTGCTTAGAGGGCACTTTTTATTTTATTTTAGGTACTTATTTCACTTCTGTCTTTTATAACATTGACTGATTTCCTCGAGCTTTCCGCCCAGTCTGAATGTTTTCTACACCTGCACTGCTCCAGCTCTCCTTATACCCAGAGAGAGATGTTCTGACAGCTTTCTGTGCGCAACGTGTGTTTCTGTTTACAGACCTTCGCTTGCCTGCCATCATGCATTTGTTATACACGTAAAACACAAGAAATTGTTCGTTGTTACTTAGTTTTCGTTGACGGAGGTCACATGGTTTTTGGTACACTGTGAAATGGAAATAGATGCAACACTGTGTTTCTTGTACACAAACTGCTGAACATATTCATTCCTAATATTGGTGTTTTCCAGTAAATAAAGGTACCAAACGTCTGGGTTTACAGAGAGGAAATGTTACGTCAGATCTCTTACGTGATGGAAAGAGTCTCCATGCAGAAGTGCAACTGTGTGGACGTGTTTCTTTGGTACTAAAGTCTTTTGAGTCGAAATGTCAACTTGATCAGTGAACTAAAGCTTTGCAATAAGCCGTGAATCTCACTAAGAAATGTGCAGGTCATTAAGAGCAAAAAGAAAGACATGATATTGTGAGTAAAGAAAATAAAGCCTAATTTATAAGACCATTGCTTTCTGCATTTTTCCCTCAAGTTTCTCATTTGCAATTAATAATGAAAATCTAGACAATGATGGATTGATGTAAAAAACAAACAAATTACAATCAGCATAAATTCAGTGCATCAAATGGTGAGTTGTGTTATATATAATATATATATATATATATATATATATATATATATATATATAGCCTTACAAATGTGGGGGTTTTGATGTTTTTAAAAGAAGTCTCTTCTGTTCACCAATGCTGCATTTATTTGGTTAAAAATACAGTAATATTGTGAAATATTACTACAATGTAAAATAACTTTTTTATGTGAATATATAGTAAAGTGTAATTTACTCCTGTGATCAAAGCTGAATTTTCAGCATCATTACTCCAGTCTTCAGTGTCACATGATCCTTCAGAAATGATGATTTGATTATCAGAAAGATTTATGATTATTATCAATTTTGAAAATAGTTCTGGACTATTTTTTTTTTCAGGATTCTTTGATGAATAGAAAGTTCTATTTCATTTATTTGAAACAGAATCTTTTGTAACATTATAAGTCTTTACTGACACTTTTGTTCAATTTAATTCATCCTTGATGAATAAAAGTAGCCTATTGATTTCTTTTATTTCTCCCCCCTAAAAATATTATTTTTAACGGTAGTGTTTAACACTTTCTATTTCAGATAAATGCTGTTCTTTTGAACTTTCTATTCATCAAAGAATACAAAAAAAAAAAACTTCATGGGATCATGTAGACTGGAGACTGGAGATCATGTACACTGAAGACTGGAGTAATGATGCTGAAAATTCAGCTTTGATCACAGGAGTAAATTATATTCACATAGAAAACAGATATTTTAAATTGTAATAATATTTCACAATATTACGGTTAAAATAAAATAAAAATGCATCAAATCAATGCAGCCTTGGTGAGCAGAAGAGACTTCTTTTAAAAATATAAAAAAAATCTTACCGATCCAAAACTTTTGAACGGCATGATATATAGCCTATATATATAATATGTAGTGAAGTGTATCCTGCATATTTGTGGTGAGATTCACCGGTGTTGTAGCGTTCAGTATTCATCATGTTACAGTTCACAGGAGTATTGAATTACATTAATAATACTGTATTTTCCAACTGTGGGGGATGAAGTGTGGAGAATTGAGCGCATTACTGCATTGAATGTTCCGACTGTCACTGTTCACCGTGTGTATAAGGTTGGCACCCCAGTGTTCAAGCAATCCTGTATACACTGACGTCTTGAAATGGACCAAATGAGTGTTTGCAAAGCGGGGGTTGTGTTACAATCCCTGAACATGTCTGGACCACAAATGTCTACTCCACTGTTTCACATCATCTCCGATGCAATAAGGAGGTCAAGACTGCTTTAGTTTGCAAGACGAATAAACAAACTGCAACAGCGATCATATAATGTGTGGTTTATGCTTTAACTCATATAAACATGTTCAACAAAAGCTCTTTCCTGGTTAGCCAGGTAACAATCTTTGTAACTCAAATATAGCGTTTGGTTTATAACAAATCAAATCAAATATGGTTTGGGTGTCCTCGGTCAGGATGATAATCTGTAGTCACACATCTGGTGTGTGGAGATCGTCTGGAGTCACACATCTGGTGTGTGGAGATCGTCTGGAGTCACACATCTGGTGTGTGGAGATCGTCTGGAGTCACACATCTGTGTGTGGAGATCGTCTGGAGTCACACATCTGTGTGTGGAGATCGTCTGGAGTCACACATCTGGTGTGTGGAGATCGTACGGGGACCGCAGGTGCTCCTCTACTCGGCCGAAGAGCGCCTGCAGTCTCCTCTCCTGCCGCTCTCGGCGACCGCGCTCCGCGAGCACAAGCTGCCATGCGGCCAGGTGCAGTGGACAGTGGATCTACAATAGCAGACATGGAGACACACTCAACCACTACATTGACCTTTATTTCCTGCTAAACCTCCAGTTTTTACAGTACTGTGCAGCGAACAGCAGGCTAAAGAAACCTGAGCTGAACAAAGCAGTGAGAGTCTGTACACACACATCTAGGAAATACTGTTAATGCTAACAATAAACAAACTGAACTTTGATGAATAAAGAGAAATCACTGATTAATTGAAGCAAAAGAAAGCGTTATACAATAACTACAATAATAATCTCCTTAAAATTAGAGTTACATAACAAAATAGTTCACAGTTCAGATATTTGTCACAGTCACATGTCGTTTCAAACTTTATTTTTGTTTTTGTCCCAGACAATTAATTCAGTAATATTATGGATTTGACTGCACTGATGCTATCAGATGAGAACAAAACTTGAGCTGAGTAATACTTTTGTCTTCTGCAGCTGCTTTACTGCTGAAACTGAATTGGTTTCATACTTGATGAATTTTGCAACATTCAGAGGCCGCTCACACAGAACGTGTGTTTCCATTCCCCTGCGCTATATTTCTATTGTTTTTCTATGCAAACACGCACTGGACTGACGTGTTTGATCGTTGCACTCGTGCCTTTTGGAGTTTGTCAAGTCTTTTTTAAGTTTTTCTGGTCTTTTAAATTTTCTCGCGCATGACAGTGTTATAAAAACATGGCATTCTAAAACCACAGCGTTCTAAAAGCATGGCATTCGAAAACCAAAGCGTGGCGTTCTAAAAACAGCTTAGCGTTCTAAAAACAATGTTTTGTTCTAAAAACACAACGTGGCGTTCTAAAAACAGCATAGTGTTCTAAAAACAGCTTAGCGTTCTAAAAACAGCATAGTGTTCTAAAAACAGCTTAGCGTTCTAAAAACAGCTTAGCGTTCTAAAAACACAGCATAGTGTTCTAAAGACAGCGCAGCGTTCTAAAGACAGTGCAGCTTTCTAAAGACAGCGCAGCTTTCTAAAGACAGCGTAGTGTTCTAAAGACAGCGTAGTGTTCTAAAAACACAGCGTATGTTCTAAAAACAGCCTAACGTTCTAAAAACACGGCGTAGCATTCTAAAGACACGGCGTAGCATTCTAAAGACACGGCGTAGCATTCTAAAGACACAGCGTTGTAAATACACACCATAGCATTCTAAAGACAAAGCGTTCTAAATACACAGCGTAACGTTCTAAAGACACGACGTTCTAAAGACAGCATAGTATTCGAAAGACAAAGCACTCTAAATACACAGCGTAGCGTTGTAAAGACACAGCGTTGTGTTCAAAAGACACGTCCTTCTAAAAACAGCGTAGCGTTCTAAAAACACAGCATAGCGTTCTAAAGACAGCATAGTGTTCTAAAGACACAGCGTAGCGTTCTAAAGACACAGCCTTCTAGCATTCTACGGTGTTCTAAATACACAGCGTTCTAAATACACAGCGTTCTAAATACACAGCGTTCTAAATACACAGCGTTCTAAATACACAGCGTTCTAAATACACAGCGTTCTAAAAACAGGGCATTCTAAAGACAAGACACGCCATTCTAAAGACACGGCACTCAGGTTAAAATAAGTTCAACTTAAAACAAAGTGTTTCTAGACCTTGCGCTTGTTTTCGTTCCACTGATCTACATCTCACGTTTTTTTTAACATCAACCAGCTGAACAAGCCCTAACACTGTTGTTATTTTCCTGTTTATTAATGTGAAGCTGCTTTGATACAATCCTTATATGAGGCTCTATATGAATAAATGTGATGACTATATTTTTTCTGTGGAACACAACAGGAGATATTTCGAAGAATGTTCATGCTTCTCTTTTCCATACAGCGATAGCAGGACAAAGCTCCATCAAGACATACGAGCATCATTAAAGTGTTATATCATTTCAAGTCTTCTGTGATGGATCTCGACAGGATTGTTTTCAAATTACTCAGAAAATTGCATTGAGACAAATTTGAACAAGGACGCACAAATGGGATTTAAAAGCCATGTTAAAGGGCATGTTTTCCAAGGGGAATAAAAAAAAAGCAATCGTATATTTCGCGTGACTGCAGAAGACTTATATATAATATAGTGCAAAAGTACATACTTCTGCCTAACATTGTGTTTTAGTGAGCCGGTTTGAAACGACGTATGGCGATTCACTGATGACCGTTTTCATTTGTGAACTATTAAGGTGAACTACTGCTTTAAATCTACACTAAATGCTGCTGTCACCAAACACTAGGGGGCGATCAAGCAGCCAACAAAACACTTATAATCAATCCTTGAATTGGTTAACTTTTGTTATGTGAGAAAAAAAAACTATATACAGAAGACAAAACAACATTAAGCCACAGCTGAGAAGACTGCTTTTTTGTAAAATATGTTTTGCTCTCAATTTAGAGTGAAGTCTCCCAGGCGTGAAACACTATTAGCACTGACACCCGCCGCAGCATTAGACATCATTAGCCCCATCTGTGCACGGGCTTTTATTCGAGCGGCTGAAAAGTCCCAGAAGCCTCTTTGTAAGTGGGCGATGTCTTCTGACGCGTAAACTGACCCCTGTGGCGTGGGCCGTCCTCCAACAAAGAGGGGCTGGTCCATTGTTTAGGCTTTACTCAGTCCTTTCAAGAGACTGTGAGAAAAAAAAGTGCTGGGGTCACACATTGCTGTCTCTCTCTCCATGGCAACCAGATGTGAGGGATGGTCACCATGGAAACCAGCCATAACCATGAGAGTTTTTCTTTTTTTTTTGAGGATCTAAAAATCATGGTATTACTACCCAATGGTTTTGTTGGTAACACTTTCTTTTATAGTGTCCTTGTTACACCAGTAACGTATGCTTAATTACGCAACTAACCCTATAATACGTACATGTAGATAATTATTACTAAGTACTTAAATGCATAATTACACCGTAAAATAAAGTGTAACCGTTTTGCGTTTTATTTTCTAAAACAAGTATAGATTTTGTCCAGTCAAGTCATGGATAGACCAGCAGACTGTCTCAAATGGACTGTAAACAAACATTTGATAAAGTAACAAGCAAACTATCCTGACCTCATGTAGCTCCGCCCCTTTTTCAGTCTCACGGTTTGTGTTTCCACAGCATGAAGGTAAATGTGAATGAACCGTTCGTTTTAAAATATTCCCGGTCTGCTGACATTTCTAATGACATCCGCTTTTAACATTACAATGCTCAAGATAACTTTCGTTAACTCTTTGATAAGTGAATTCTATCTAATTCGATCTAAAGATGGCTGTGGCTTCTTTCTCTGGCACATAGAGCTGGTAAGTCCCGCCCCCTCCGTAAAAGCCTGCTGGACCTCAAAGTTGAAAAACCGTCAATGCAAGTGAATGGGAGAAAATTATTATTTTCTGGTCCCGTTCGAATTGTGCCATGAATGTGAACATATGTTGTCTGTGAATTTTTTATATAATCTTTCATGTTACAAGTTTGACAGTATATGGTATGATTCGTCGGCTAGCAGTTGTGGAAAAGACATAACGAGAAAGACTACATGTCGCCTATGTGACGTCACCCCATAAAGTTGACTTACCCGTGGTTTTCGCCAACCTCAACGATTTTGTCCTCTCCCTGAAAGAAGGCGGTGAAGTGCACCAAAGACACAGCCATGTCTAGCGGGATCCGTGAGCTAGAGCCGTGAGCTAGTGGTGTTGACGTTTCAAACGCGCCGAAAGCAGCGAAGAGTTGTAGTCCACAAAGTGCTCTCACACAAAGTCTACCCGTATCAAACTTCTACCCGCTAAATTGTAGCATTCTTCACACGATAGATTATATAAAAAATTCACAGACAACATATGTTCACATTCATGGCACAATTCAAACGGGACCAGAAAATAATTATTTTTTCCCATTCACTTGCATTGACGCTTTTTCAACTTTGAGGTCCATCGGGGTTAGCGGAGGGGGCGGGACTTACCAGCTCTATAAGGTCTATAGCATAGATATGCATGCATAGATGCCGCTTCAGACACGTCGGCGCTCCCGCCATCTTGGAACGGTCACCGTCACCGTAAGAATCAAAGGCCCTGTTTACACCTGGTATTAAGATGCGTTGTGGTCGATCGGATCTCAAGTGGACGACACTAAATACAGGAGTACGGGATCTGACACGTTATGAGCTTCTTCTTTCTACCACTTCCCAGACAGCAACATAGTGTCGGATCCGGCCCACATCTGGTTAAATCCGCATGTACGGGATCTGGGCCGACACTATAGGCTTGTTTGAGATGCGCCTTGCCTCGCCTGAAGAGAGTAGGCGGCTGCAGTGAGGGGAGGAGTGAAAAAAGCGCAGGCAAGCCGGACAATTTTCTCTTCTCGCAGTGGATCTGACACCTGTGAGATCAAAGATGCATATCGCGGGATTCACGCTCGTGCACAGTGTTGCTAATAAACTGGATGTAATTTAAGTTCTGTTGCTTTTATATGAAAATAAATATAATGAACAAGACACCCAAAGCACTTGTTTAATCCCATTCCAAATACGTGTTTATCAATCTTTTTTTTCTCTTTAATACAGACATGTTATATAGCTATAGCCTATAGGCCTATATTTTTGATAAAAATTACATAATCCATAGAGATCGCACTGTCAGAGAGTTTGGGAATACTCACACATAATTTGTACACATAAAAACACGAAATCAGAGTTTTAAATTCAAACATTTTAAAAGAGAACAATACGTCAAGGTTGTTTAAACCAATGAGTATTAAGCTGTGTCGTCAGCAAGTCGTTTCCCATCATGCTTTTGATCAGCGCAGTCGGTGGAGAGCAACTGCGCGCAACTGCAGAATCCGACAGGTGTGCCTTGCGCTCGCGAGAGATTTTTGACATACGTCAGCATGACATCAGAGCCAGGCGGAAGGCAGTCGGACACATTTCTAACCGGCATGCATCTCGCGCTGATCACCGGTGATCGGTTCTGCGCAGATTTTGCTCATCTCAAACAAGCCTTATGTTGCTGTCTGGGTTTCCACCACTCCCAGAGGAAGTTGAAAACACATTAGTCCGGATTGCTTTCGTAGTGTAAACGCTCATGTGGTCGAATGTGTTCAAACAGCCACAAAAGTCCGTCTTCTGACCTGATGCGTGAACATTGTGGAAAGCGCACTTGCCAGACGGGAGTTAAACTTTATCGGCTGAAGACCCAAGTTTGGTTTGAAGATGAAAAACGTACCAAGCACAATGTTCTCTCTCCATTCCTGACTTCTGAGGCCTCATCCACACTACTGCGTTTTAGTTTAGAAACGGAGAATTAAAACGAATACGATCTCCGTCCACACCAGTGTTTTAGCTGCGTATTAGAATTGATCTCAGTCCACATTAAAACGACTGAAAACGCGTCGTTTTCACATTAAAACGACTGACCAACACTGGGCATGTGTGTGCCGGTGTAAACAGGCGCATGTAGGCGGTTATAAGATTGTAAAATGCAGAATTTACTTGCACAACAGCTGCTAGCGAAGACATCAACGTCAGTAACGCTTGTAATTCGTTATCCATGTTGCAGTTACTAACGTTACGTAGTCCAGGCTGGTTTTTTATGTTTTCTTCCCGAGGACGGGTCATGTGATGGGTTGCTGACGAATCAGGGAAGGATACGCCATGACTGATGACACCCGATCATAGAGCCGAGCGTGAGCCTCTGTGTCATCGTTTCTAAAGTCCTCCGTTCTGACCGTCTTCACTAAAACGCCCTCCGGAGATTCAAAACGCAAAACGGGGTCGGCAGCGTTTCTAAACTTCTCCGTTTTAGGTCTTCGTTTTTGCCGTTGTAGTCTGGACGGAAGGTGCAAACGTAGCAGAAGGTCTCCGTTTCTAAACGAAAGCGCAGTAGTGTGGACGGGGCCTGACACACACTCACAGCGTTCGGCTGGATCTCGGCTTTCAGAGCAGAAATGAAAGCGGATGATCACCGTATGCTTTTCCAGTGTCATCTCCGGTGCGCTCGTATGTAAATTGCGTGAGCTTATTTTCTCCATTAGATTGAAAGATCTTTAAAAAACACTAGATTTACCCGCACATAAACCCTCCCCCTCCAAGACATCAGGACAGAAGTGTTTGAAAGTGGACAAAAGAGACGGATTAAAACGCCAGGTGTAAATGGGAACGTCTCCCTCGTCTACTTGTGATCCGATCGACCAAAACTCATCTTAATACCAGGAGTAAACAGGGCCAATGACCACAACATTGCACAGCTTCTCGTTGTGAAGCCGCCGAGATTTAAATTCCTAAAGAAATGGGATAAACTTTCACAGATGAGAAATTAGCAAAATCATCTGCTGAACTCTTTCATATAAAGATACTCATACATGCGTCTACCAACGGTTAAAGACAGAAACGTGTGTAATGTCGTATTTAACTTTAGAGACGGTCCCTAAACTTTATGCCAGTATATCCATAGGCGTAATTTGCGGGAGGGACATGTCCCCACCACTTTTAAAACATCTCGCAGCACAGATATACAAATAGCCTAAATAAAACATCTCCAGTTAACTAGATTGCATATACAGATATTCATACATGCGTCTACCAACGGTTAAAGACACTCAATCAACTTGCTCTTAAATGTTCACGGACCGGCTTTGAACATTCCAATATGGCAGACGTCTTATGCTAATGAGGCATCTATGTATATACATCTAAGATCTATAGCATCTCAAAAACAAAAAATAAACATGGAGTCCAATATTTATAGCTGACTTCAAGTCGTTTATGCATGATCGTCAGGGTTGCCAGGTCTGTGTAACAGAACTAGCCTGATTACCCACTGCCAAATGATCAAAATATGCCAGCCCATACGTACACATCTTACAGTCAGTGTTATGCGTTATACACAATTGCAACTTTTTCACTATATAGGCCTAGGCTAGGCTGTACAGTTTAGTTTTAGTGTAGGCTACTGCTAAAGAAGAGTATTGGTAAAGTTGGCTTGAAAACATGAAAACATTTCGGCGGTTTATAAGGCGACTGAGACCAAAACTGCCGTCATTTTTTGTGGCAGCACAAGAATGATAAAATACATAGATCTTTTGCACACCCGTTTTGTTACATTAACACAATTATAACGTCCCAGAAGACTTGAAGGCAGAATACTTCCCCTGGTGGACGGGAGGGGTACAGGTGGAAACATTACAGGAAAGATAGTTTGGAGAAAAGATTCCAAAATCGAAGCCTTTACATCCACAAGTGTACAAGACAGTCAGGAAGCGGTGTTGTGGAAAAGCACAAGATGAGATATGAGGGTAGTGGGACCAGTGGACACCAGGACAGGAGAGAGGTTAACACCGCGGACTGATGCCTTTCCTCCCCAGATACCGCAGAACTGCAAAGTTATAGGTGGTGGACACAGTATATGTGAGCTGAAGAGAGAAAGACAGAAACAAAAGATAATAAATATGAATAAGACCCAGTGACAAGAAACCAGTGATCAGAAAAACCCAACCCACGATGCTAATGTTCTGAGTGGTTGTTACTAGGGGTGTGATCTCATGCCACACAGGATCTCAGGACATTAAAACGTGATATTTCATATATATATATATATATATATATATATATATATATATAAAAAGCTGTTTTGCGATATCAGCATGACGGAGGTGAGTTTGTGGCAAAACCTGTTACAGTGCTTGCATTACACTGTTCTGATAATTAAATAAGTATATGCGCTGCAGGTTTCAGAGAGAAGCGCGACACTTTAAGCCTTTAAGCGGCACCCCCTTTTTTTGAATAGACATGAAAATGCACATTCCGAACTTAAATGGTTGTAATTCAAGAATGCTTTGGAATATGGATGTAAGATTGGTCTTGTTTTAAAGAAGATATTTGTCCGATTTTTGTAGAAATTCAATAAATTAAGAAAGTTAAACAGAAAAAAAGTTATAGAAGTTTGAGTTCATGAAAATGTACAATGTAAAACATTTAATTATTCGTATTTTATATAAAATATATTTTTTCAAAACCTGGGTGACTCTAAAACTGCAAAAAAAATCAAAGCCAAAAATCTGAACAAGTTGCGTTTCAAATTTTAGGTTGATATCTCAAAAAACAAGCTTTCAGTGAGATTTAGTTTGGGCGCAGTACCACACTTCTCCACTAGTGGACATTACTGCCCTTATAAGGGCGCCGCCATTTCCATATGTGTTTTTTCTTCATATTTCAGATCTTTTTTTCTAAAATAATTGAATGGATGCTATCTTTTGAACTCTTGGCATGAAAACAAACTGAGGTTTCTACCATTCTTTCATGATTTTTCATGTTCATCACTATTTCAAAATAAAGGACTGAACACGTCTTAGGAGTATTCAAATTATATAGTTGCAAATTTATAAATTACGGCTCCTCTGTACTTTATTTTGAAAATCAGTCACCAAATATGAAAACTAGAGCTTGTAAGCTTTCAAATGATATATAGTTTGTCAAGATTAGTTTAGGTTTAGTATAGGATATTACTGTTTTAAATATGTAATGACTGTGGGCCCACCGATGGGCCGGTGACACTTTTTTACATGCAGATTTCTTCCAGCTCCTCAGATCAGTTTTGTTCTGCTTATTTACACTTATATACGTTCTGCTCTACACACACTTCTCTGCATGTGCTGTTAGTTTTGAGTTTCCAGTAACATGCATTTGGGAATGCATATAAAGTCTGACGTGCTTGGTGTTTCACAACGAAGTGTTGCACTGTTATCATTTTCAATGTGTGGAGCGTTTCAGCGGCTCAGTTCATAACTACATATCTCTGCACATGCTGTGATTTTGTGTTGCTTATAATGTTCATCTGGGAACACAATGTGCGTCATTTCACCAGATTTGTAACGCAAATAATTTATAAACCTACACCAATACAGGATAATACATCAAAATGTTTCTAAACATGCAAAATGTTGTTCATCGTGATTTCTAAATAAATGTTTAAACCCTCGCTGTAGCATTTCTATCATAAAGAACTGGCCAAATATGAAAGATTAAGTGGACATTTGAATTAAATGTTGTTTGACCAAGACAAGGATGTGATCTGCTGTAAAGTGTAACAACAACAATTAGCAGGTTGTTGGCACCCTCTGCAGGCATTTTTTATAAAACATACTGTACAATTGATGATTATGATTACATTATGTATTCACTTCTTTTATTCACTATTTTTATTGCCACAAAAATTATCCGATTCATCGTCAAAATAATCGACGATCACTCGAATAATCGTTAGTCACAGCCCTAGATTAGTTAAAACTTATGAAAACCCCAAATTCAACATTTTTATATTGTGAAAAGGTTTTCATAAGCTGTAAACCATAATCATCAAATTTATAACAAATAAAGGCTTGAAATATCTCACTTTGCATGAAATGAGTCTATATAATATATTAGTTTCACCTTTTAAGTTGAATTACTGAAATAAATGAACTTTTGCACGAAATTCACCTGTATTTCGCCATTGAAGATTTCTTAAAAATTATGTTAAAACATCGTCTCGTCTCATTCTCATAAACCCAATATGTATTGTCTTGTCTCGTGAGTTAAGTGTATGGTTACAGCCCTAGTTTTTCCCATAGATATGTAAATGTAGATTCCACCTTTGGCCGCTCCAGACATGACGCTGCATCCGCCATCTTGGAACAGTCAGCGTGTCGTCACGCACCGCAATAATCAATGAGTTTTCCAAGATGCCACAACATTCCAGAAGAAATGGGATAACCTTTTACTGGTGAGAATGTGTTTTTTTATTTTTTATTAACTCAAGGTTTGTCATGTTAGCTAACGCCTTCATCTTGTTGTATTGAGTTAATCGTGATAAACAAAACCCAACTTGCTCTCGACTGTTCATGGACCGGCTTTGACTGTTCCAATATGGTGGACGGCTTGCTTACAGCAGCCCAAAGAAACAGCCACTAATGAGGCATCTACTAATACATATATATATATATATATATATATATATATATATATATATATATATAAAGCACATTTTGCTAGGGAGTTGCTGTGAGGTTATGGGAGTTCAGAGAAATGTAGCTTAATTCATTGAAAATCACATTGCCCTTTATAAGAAAGCTCAGCAGCTCAAACGTCAGCCATATCAGAAAGTCACATGTGTGGTCATGACATTTTCACAGTGCTGAAAACTCCCTCCAAACGCAAAATAAGCTGTTCTCTCAATCATCCAAGACATTTCTAACCGCAGCGGAGAACAATAAACGACAGCCAGCTCTTTAATAAATGCAGGAACAGAATTCCTCGGCACCTACGGGAATGGCGTCATGAAAACACACTGTGATAGTGTTCAGTTCTGCACACACACACTCACCAGAGCCAAGACCGTCATCCCCGCTCCAGCGAAGGCAGCGATGTACAGGTCATAGGTCAAGAAAAACTGGAAAACAAGTCAGAAACGAGACGTGACGTCCTGAACACTGAACGTGTGATCTCGGCTTTGAGGAATTACGGGAAGACATTGCATTACCTCTCTCGTCTTGCACACATTCGACAGGGTCATCCCACAAACCTTTCCTGGGACTGCGTCCCATGGAAGTAAACCTGCGAGAGACAGAGACACGAAACACTGTCACAGCATGAAAGACATCAAGGCACAATGACGTTTTATTGAGATTTGTGTCAGTATAAATAACACCATGTTCGTTCATTAAGAGAACAGAGATTACGCATTTCAAGTGCGCCGTCACATTGTACACACACAAGGGTCAAAGACAAATATTGTGTAACTGTGTATTTGGTTTCTCATGGTTATGAATGTTTTATACTTTTGATTTAGTGACTGAAATGTCAATCAAGTAGCCTATTTTCCACCTAACATCTTGAACACAGAGTGTACAAACCGTAATCATTATTAAGGTAAGAAATATTTTTAAATATAAATGTAAAGGATAAATAATTTGATTTTTAGACACACCTGGAAGATTGTTTCCGCCACAGAATAAACAATAAAAAGGGTAATTGCGACTTTTTCTCTCACAATTCTGATTTTTTTCTCACTTTTTTAGCTACAAAGTCAGAATTTAGAGATTTAAACTTGTAATTGCGAGAAAAAAAGTCAGTATTGTGAGTTATAGCCTGTTATCTTATAAATAGTTTTATTCAGTGGGAGAAACATGCTTCCATAGTACACACCACATGACATTTTACAACTGAAATGAACCTCATCTTGTCATAAAAAGGTCAAATTATTATATGTTATATTTTAAGATACATCAATTATTGACTTTGACAGAGACAGTCTCTATTATATAATTTCCAACTAATATTAACTAATATTGCATATATGTTTTTAAAATATATATTTAAAATATTAATAAGCAGTGAAATAATTTTGTTAAAAAGATTTTTTTTTTTTAACTGTCAAACTAAAGAATTTCTTTTCAAGAACTGTCTTTTTATTGAGGGTTTATCTTGATTTTGATGTCAGAAACTAAGTATTTTTTACTGTAAAATATATCTTTTTTTCAACAATTATGGTTTTTACTAGTAAGAATTGTATTTCTGATACATGAAATTAGTATTTCAACTAGTAAGAAATCAATTCTTGATATCAACAATTGAATTTGAATGGCAGCCTATGGTGACATTTAACTAGTGAAAATATAATTACAGAGATCAAGAATTATAGTTTTTACTAGTTGAAATAACATTTTTGATATCAAGTATTCGTATTTCAGCAAGTGATGAAGTTATTGTTGATACCAAGAATCAAAACATTTTCTAGTGGAAGTTAATTTTAATTATCAGGAATTCAAATCCTGCGAATGAATAAAAGTCAAAACGGCTTGCCATACCTCATCTGGCAATGCACATGAATTAAATGATCTGAATGTGCACAATGCAAAATGTGAAATCAAGTGTTTGTATTCATGCATGTATCCGGAGAACATCTGAACATCAGGACACTTCAAAAGACTGGCACATCATCAACAGGACTTTAATCATTATTACAGAGCTGCGATATATCAGACGTCTAAGCTGTTGAGAGACAGATGAGTGGACAGACGCATGCATCGCGGGGACATTACCGTACTGTCTGGCATCAATGCACAGCTGGCTGATGCTGGAGGGAGTTTCAGAGAGGAAGTTTATGGTCTGACAGGTGTTTGCCATGTTGTAGAAGAAATACACAGGAATCGCAGAGAGGGAGAACACCAGCAACCAGACTACAACCAGGACATATGTGATCACGATGAACTGTGGGAGGAATGCATACACATATCAGTTTAATGCATTTGATCTTAATTCAATAGTTCAGACCAAAAAAAAAGAAAAAATTAGCACTTATGCTTATTCAAGTGATAGATTTCACCAGGTTTAACATCAATGACACAACATGAAACTGAAAAACTTGCACCAGTTTTGAATATACAGAAGTGATACACACAGGGGAACAAATTTAGTAAATATCAACTTTTTGAACAGCCTTGAAAGCTTTATAGATTCATTGTATAGAAATGTGCAGCGTACATTTTGTTTTATTTTGCTTACAGGAAGAAAGTAAAGCATACGTGTTTGAACATGAGGGTGCGGCATTTTGGAAAGTAGCCAATGCAAACTGAAACCTACATTTCAAATCACTCACCGTTGTACTCAGACAGCGACCACAAACTGTACTACGAAATTCCCCAAATGACTGGCGAACTGCACTGGTGGTGTAAAAGCCCTCGGCCAGCAGGACTATACAGTACAGGAAGAAGAAGGAGGCCAGGACATAGATGACGTACTGAAAATACTCAATTCTACAGGGGAGAGAGAGAGAGAGAGAGGGAGAGAGAGAGGGAGAGAGAGGGAGAGAGAGAGAGAGAGAGAGAGAGAGAGAGAGAGGAGAGAGAGGGAGAGAGAGAGAGAGAGAGAGAGAGAGAGGGAGAGAGAGAGGGAGAGAGAGGGAGAGAGAGGGAGAGAGGGAGAGAGAGAGAGGGAGAGAGAGAGAGAGAGAGAGAGAGAGAGAGAGAGAGAGAGAGAGGGAGAGAGACGTTCGCAATAAAAATATGTTAAAAAAACTGATTGTTCCACGTATTAAAACCTGAGCTACTGCTTCTAGCACAAATTCACTTTACTTTTGACACCTTCAAATGATTTAAACTTCCCTTTTCATATGATTTTTATTGTGAAGCTTTTGATTATAGGCGAATAAATTGATTTAAAACTGAAATTGGAAATGCACATAGTTGCTAGAGATGCTTCTGGCACGCACAGGTACGCTAGGGTGATGTAGTCCTGATGGTCACGGGCGAAGTAATTCTCAATGAGTCTTTCGCTCTCTGTAAGGGCCTGATGTCCACAGCCGCAGAACAGCGCAATGCCAGAGAAACACAGAAGAGTGGCCACGAGAGAGACGTATGGCACTCCTCCCAGACAGCGCATACAGCATTCATAACAACCTGGGGATTCATAACAAAGGCATATGAAAGGTCAGCTTATGTCTACCATATCAGAAATCAGACATCATATTCTCTGTTCGAAAGAGGAGCCGTCTAATGTGACACCAGTAAGGTGTGCAGTGCAGCAAGGCTCTGTGTCAGGCCCTCTGCTGTTTGCTTATACATGCGCCACCTTGGAAATATTATTAGTAAACACAAGATTAGTTTCCATTGTTATGCTGATATATTGTGTATTTCTACAAATTTCTAAATTATACAAGTTAAAAGAGTATACAAGTTAAAGAGAATAAAGACTGGATGACCAGCAATTTCCTTCACTGAAATTCACGGTAAAAACTGGCCAGAACTCTACCGTAAAGGACAAATAACACAAATAAAACACCATCATGGTAACACACGTGACACTAAAATTATTCAATAAACATTAATTTAACAACATAAGATACATAAGAAAATAAAACCTTAAAATGTACAAAACTGTTAACAAAAAACCTAAGAAGAAACAAATAAGAATCATACTTAAAAAAAAAAAAAGTGTTTTATTTTCGAATTTTCATATAATTATGAGATGACATTATTTTTTGCTTCCAAACACTGTAAACGGTAACAATATTTTACTGTATTTTTTCTTAAATTACATAAAATGTCCCGTTCGATCTATTACAGTTTTCCACTAAATAGAGTAATGGAACTTACTGTTAACCAATCAACATGACGTTTACCATTAAAATGACAATCATTTGTTTACATCGTTCTATTGAATTCTGATAAAACAGAGATATTATTCACCTGACCAAAAACCTGTACACATAGTATATAATTTGAATCTAGACAGTTTCAAAATGCAGTTTATAGGCCTGGTTTCACAAACAGGCCTTAGATTAAGCCAGGATTAGGATTTATTAGTTAATTTTAAGAAGCTTTTATAAACGTGCCTTAGAAAAAAAAAAACATTATATCAGCATCTTGAGACAAAACAATGGCACTGATATATTTTAAGATATGCTTTCAGTTAAAACAGCTTTAACATGCATTTTAGTCTGGGACTAGGCGTAGAGTTTAGGTCATATCTCTATAATGGCTGCCTGTTAAAGGAACACGCCGACTTATTGGGACTTTAGCTTATTCCCCGTATCCCCCAGAGTTTGATAAGTCCATACATACCCTTCTCATCTCCGTGCGTGCCGTAACTCTGTCTGACGCACCAACCGCTAGCCTAGCTTAGCACAAAGACTGGAGATAAATGGCTCCAGCTAGCATAATGCTCCCAATAAGTGACAAAATAGTCACAGCGTGTACAAATAACAAGGTCACATGAGACAGTGTGTTGCGCTAATCACTCCGCCCAAGTAGCAGTCTTTGTGCTAAGCTAGGCTAGCGGTGGGTGCGTCAGACAGAGTTACGGCACGCACGGAGATGAGAAGTGTATGTATGAACTTATCTAACTCTGGGGGATACGGGGAATAAGCTAAAGTCCAAAAAAGTCGGCGTGTTCCTTTAAGTCCCGCATCGATGATAAAATATTGCTATTAGGGGTGTAACGGTACGTGTATTCGTACCGGACCGTTTCGGTACAGGACTTTCGGTACGGTTCACATGTGCACCGAATGCAATCTTTCACGTAAATTAGGCTAGTTTTGTGTGCGGAACATGCGTCAATTCCGAGTTTCCACACGAACATATTAAGTGTCGGAAGTCTCCGCGTTGCACTGATTAAATCTGATTAATCGTTTTTGTGATTCAAATACATGTAAAATATTACCATAACATCAGTCTTCCTGTGTGCGGAAATTTGTTTATGTTGCTGTGACAACGAAACGCGTGCATGCGCGCCTGTGTTAAGAGCGCTTGTTGCTCCGTGCGCGCTGATGTGCTCATCTGTTGACATTTCCAAATGCCTTTCAGTTGCTTAAAGCTGCCGTCGGCAACATTTTTTTGATCAAATTCAGTGAAATTGACACTATAATCCGACAGAACAACATAAATAAGGTGGTTTTAGAAAAAAACCCGAGCTTCTAACTCCACCTGGACCGTGTTATTTTGTTTTGCAAAAATCCACCGCTCCCAGATCATCGGGTGTAAACAGTGAGATCTGACTGTCAATCACAGGTCGTGCACAAATCACAGATCCCCCTCCCTCGCGCAGACGCGGACGTTACAATATCACATGCACACAACACGCCTGAAGTTCGCCTGAAGATTGTACGAAGCGTGATGGCAGAGAGAAAATCTAATAACAAGCTTCCAATTCCTCGGTTATTGCTATCTATGGATAGATTAGCCAGGGCAGCCTATCTCCGAGTCTATGGTGTTGATCGATGCTGAAGAGACGGACGCGTTCACAAAATCAGGTGCACACGCACTGACAATGGGCGGGTGCTCGTTGGTAGTGGGGGAGGGGCATGAGAGTTGTAAACATTCAAAATTTTGTCTAAGTCCACTCAATCTGCCAGACTTGCCGACGGCAGCTTTAATAAAAGCGGGCTTTCCACACAAACAAACGTACATGTGTCATTAGTATGATAAAAAAAAAAGGGATTTTAACTCTCGGGTCGGGCTCGGACATAAATATCTTTATGCCTGTCGGGCTTGGGTCGGGTTCGGTTACTGCTGTCTAAAATCTACAGCCTAAAATTCGGCCCGATCACCACATACACGGCACGCTCGCTTTAGCCCAGCCTCTCGCTAGCTAATGGCCAATATTGGTTTAAGAGTATTTTATTTAGTGGAGAACTTTGCAGCAGTATTTGATTTCTTATTCTTTTTTTATTTTGCAGCAGCCATATCACCCTGTAACCCAAGACTGGTTTCCCACTGAAGCTAAGCGGGGCTAAGCCTGGTTAGTACTTGGATGGGAGACCTACTGAGAAAACCAGGTTGCTGCTGGAAGAGGTGTTAGTGTGGCCAGCAGGGGGCGCTCACCCTGTGGTCTGTGTGGGTCCTAACGCCCCAGTGTAGTGACGGGGACACTATACTGACAAAGAGTGCCGTCCTTTGGATGAGACGTTAAACCGAGGTCCTGACTCTCTGTGGTCATTAAAAATCCCAGGATGTCTTTCGAAAGAGTAGGGGTGTAACCCCGGCATCCTGGCCAAATTTGCCCAGTGGCCTCTGTCCATCATGGCCTCCTAATCATCCTCCTATATATATATACTAATTGGCTTCATCACTCTGTCTCCTCTCCACCAGTAAGCTGGTGTGTGGTGGGCGTTCTGGCGCAATATGGCTGCCGTCGCATCATCCAGGTGGATGCTGCACATTGGTGGTGGTCGAGGAGATTCCCCCCTTCTATGTAAAGCGCTTTGAGTGTCCAGAAAGGCGCTATATAAATGTAATGAATTATTATTATTATTATTATATATTTTTTTATTAATTATATTTTATTAAGTGTAAACAAATTGTTAAAAAAAATTTATAGTAAACAACCAGCAGTTTAATGTTTTGCATTTCTTTCCCTTTACTGTACCGAAAATGAACCGAACCGTGACTTTAAAACCGAGGTACATACCGAACCGTGATTTTTGCGTACCGTTACACCCCTAATTGCTATACTCACTTATACTCGTTTATAAGGCCCTAAGCGGTCTTGCTACTTTGTATTTAACTGTTCTTCTATCACATTGCAATCCATTATTCTCTTTAAGGTACAAAACTCTGGGATATTGAGAATATCAAAGTCTACTAAAGGTGGTAGAGTTTTTTTCACATTCGGCTCCTAAACTTTGGAATAGCCTCACTGAAAATGCTCTCAGTTTGAATCCAAATTAAAGACAAATCTGATGAAATCACATCCTTTTTTTTGTCCATCGAGACTTCACCAGCTCCGGTCTGATCCAGCCTCACGTGTGATGACTGCAGATGACACCAACAATAGATGGACTAACAAGATGACATAATATTGTGATTATATTGGAATCACTACGATCACAATCTGTTTGTACTGCTTCAGTAATGCTTTGAAAGATAGTAACTTCAATTGTTTAACCAAACGCATGACTTGTACTAACTTAGCGCAATATATTATTGCTAAATTATTTAGTTGCTAGAGAAAGTCAGGCTCTTTTCAAGGTTGTTCTCCAACACCTCACCGCCAATGCGCTTTCTTGATTTAATGCTAGATTCATTAGGGCCAAATGACATTGCATCAGTGAAACATGCATTTCGGTAACGCTGCTTTGAAACAATTATTGTGAAAAGCGCTATACAAATACAACTTGTATTGCACATAGCAAGAGAGTTACCCTAAAAGACATTTCTGGAGCACTGGTGCTAGAGATATAGACTATTAGATTTAGTGTGATTAGTAACGCCTGCTCAGTGAGGCATCTACACTTCTGCTGATTTGAACAAACCCCCTGTAAGCTTAAGCATTCAACCTTGGCGTAGTAAATAATATAGACTAATAATATACACTGCAAACAGTGCTCATTCAAATCCAAAACAATATAACAAGCTCATACTCTCATAGATGTCTATTCACAATCCATTCACATGTGCCAAATCTGAAACACTGCGACAAAGCAGCAGCTGCAGCGAGGAGCGCGAGTGTGTGTCTGCGGACGGGTGCAAGTGTGTGTGAGTCTTCCTCCGTCCGGATCATGTGCTGGTGTGTGTGTGTGTGTGTGTGGGGGTGGGTGAGCGACGGAGCTGCTCCGTACCACGGCATGAGGAGTGTGAGAAAATAAGGAGGACCAAGAGCCAGAGTGTCTCTTTTTGTGGCTGCACTGACAATAGCCTTTGTCTCGAAGCCACACAAGGGCCAGCAATGACACGCACACAAAGAGCCGGTGCCAGCGCGGGCCCTACAGGCGGACTGAGCCGGGTCTGGGAGGAACCAGAGGCAGACCTGAGGGGGAGATTTGGGCTTGGACAGAACGCTGAGCCCATACGGAAATGTAATATATGACATATATGTCCCTATATAGCTAGTGACGTCGTCATATATGCTAAATATAAGACAATATATTGCTATCACATATATACATATCTCTACATATATGTTAATATATGTTTTTAACATATATACAGTATATATTTGACATATTAAATGAGTATATTGACATATATTAATATGATGTATATGATTATTATTTATATAATACTGTATGTTTTGACCATATATGTCACTGATGTTTAATTTATATATGCCAAACTATTTACTATTTAACTATTTATTTCAAGTCTACAGATCAAGTCTACATATCCACATTTCATTTCAATTTCTATCTCATTTTCGAATCTTTTATAAATAAAATGTATTATTTATTATTATTTTAACTCTTCTTGACCAGCTCATAAAAACAAAACAAATACTACACACATTCTATTTGAAAACTGATAATTATATATGTGACATGTATATAAAAAACACTATTATACATACATAAAATATATGGGCTGGTTTTATATGTCAATTGTTCCATTTTCTAATGGGTTTTATATATGGGCATATATATTTCATATATGTACATATATTACATTTCCGTATGGGAGGGTTAAATCACCCTCGCTGTTTGATTTATAAACAGAGGAATATCTGGTTGTGTTTAAATCATTATTTGAAATATTATGTTTTATTAAATGTTTTATTAAATACGTTGTGACTCGGGTTAGGAATCGTAAAAGTTGCATGATTTTCCTGTTATCACTGTAAAACAATCTCTACTGTAAAAAGCGCTATATAAATAAAGGTGACTTGACGAGGTCAGGAATCAGATTCTTGTTGCAAAATTTGGTTACACTTTACTTCGATAGTCCACTTTAACTTTGCAACTACATGTCAACTAACTGTCATTAGAGGATTAGAAGATCTGCTTAATATCTGCTAACTCCTTATTTTGATAGTCCCCCAACAGACATTATACTGACTATAAGTAACTTGGCAAATACATGTCAACTTATTCTCCTAACCCCAAACCCTAACCTACCAGTCTACTGATCCTCTAATGAGAGTTAGTTGACATGTAGTTGATTGGTTAATCGGTACTCAGATTTGTCAACATTAGAATCTCTTATCTGCTAGCCATCCTATTATTATTTCTGTTTTGCTTGATTGTTTTTAATCGATCCAGAACTGTTTAAATAGCTTTTTATGGTATTGTGTAATTATTAAAATTTCGATGATGTATTCTTAATAATTTTTTTCTTTAGGTTGACTTGTAACATCTTGTCCAGGGACTACGGATGAAAAATAGCTTTTGGCTAATTCTGGTACATTTACAGGAATGTTTTATTAATGTACAATGTCCCTGTCAAAATAAATAAACTAAACTAAAAAAAGGTTACTTATAGTCAGTAGAATGTCTAAAGTGGACTATCGAAATAAAGTGTAACCCAAAATTCAAATTTAGTTTCCTCTTATCGATTCCTATGTGTGCATATTAAAGTGATTTTAAACCATTTAAGCTCAAGAAGACTCATGCACTGTTTTCTCAAAGCGCACACGCACAGAAAGCCGCTTCTCATACTGTATTGTGCGCGATACTGAACTGACTTCTCTTCCGCATCTTTTTGCACTTGAACGGACAATTACTCACAAAAATATGTCAAAATATCCTCTTAAACACAGTCGGTTACGTCTTAAGTTATTATGCATATTAAAGTTATTTTAAACCATTATAGGGCTGCATATTGATTAATCACAACTAATCATTTGTTGAATAAAAGTTTTTGTTTACATCATATATGTGTGTGTACTGTGCAAAATAATTATGTATTTATAAATACACACACATGCATGTATATATTAAAAAAATATTTACATGTTTATATACATTTTTATATTTTTATATAATTTATATTATATATAATTATAAATACTTAATATATAAATAGATTTTTTTCTTAAAATTATACATGCATGTTTGTGTATTTATATATACATAATTATTATACACAGTACACACACATATATGATGTAAACACAAACTTTTATTCTGCAAATGATTAGTTGTGATTAATCAATATGCATACACGCACAGAAAGCCGCCTCTCATTCTGTATTGTGCGCGATACTGAAGTGAGTTCTCTTCCGCACTTGAACGGACAGATACATACAAAAATATGTAAAAATACTATTGTAAACAGTTGAAAAAGAAACCGCAGGTGTATCAGTATATTGGATCCGTGCAGCTCTTAAAGCGACAGCAGCCTAATACTCCAGCTGCCGTCTTTATAATAACGTTAATCAAACAACAAAAGACAGTTCTTGACTGAATTACTTTAGTAATTAAGTTTGTAATGCATATTTTATTCATAAAGTGGTGTATTTTTTTCATTTGATTACAGTTTCTGTACTTGAAAAACTTTCTTTCAAGTGTATTTATTTGTGATTGCTAATTTGTTTATTTGTTATTTTTTAATTACTGAGTGTTTACTTGTATTTAATGCTTGAGATTTATATTAGTTAGGCTAGTTGTTTTTGCTAAGGTATTTTTGAACTAAAGGCTAAAGTATTCAGCTACAATGAAATGTTTTGCAATAAGACTTAGAATAAATTTAAATTATATCCAAGTTTTTTTTTTTTTTTTTTTTTTTTTTTTACTTCATAAGAATCGGAATCTTTAACATTAAAACAATACCCAGCCCTTGATGTGACTCAGCAGTGCCAGATTAAAAACCGTTAAGCAGCGAGACATTTCTGTGATTGTAAAATGAAGCAGCACAACTGTTTTCAACATTGATAATCAGAAATGATCTTAGAATGATTTCTGAAGGATCATGTGACACTGAAAACTGGAGTAATGATGCTGAAAATTCAGTTTGATCACAGAAATAAATGACATTTTATGTTAAACGGTAAAAGTATTTCACAATATTACTATTTTCTGATCAAATAAATGCAGCCTTGGTGAGCTAATTACAGATCCCACACTTTTTGAACAGCAGTGTATGAAAAGTTGTTTAAACTTAATGAAAAACTATAGAATTTGAATTAACAGACACAAAGAAAAACGTGAAGTCTAATATCCAGAGCTATTCATAACCTGCACTATTTAATATATCTAAATATCAAACAAAATGCCATTAGGCTACATTTTCAAGAAATACAGCACAAGCACAAGCAAATCATTCCACATTAGTTTTGAAATGATTCAAAAAGCATCGGTGTTAGTGAATGGTTTTCATAATTAAAGTTATGATCTACACCTGTGTGAGGAACTGACTTCACACATCCACTAAAACACAAGCAGATTAAAAAGCTAAACTTATGAATGAATGAAAAGTTAGTTCTGTGAAGGAATTTAGTATCTATTGCAGTGGCATTCAGACACTCTCAAATATGGAGCAGCTGGACATGCAAGTGTATCACTGTTTATCAAACTACAGATAACATTGTTCATTCAAATCATATACAAAATTGGTCGAAACATCCCTTTTAAAGAGTAGAAATGCCGAGCTTACCCATGTCTGTAGGCAGCAGTGCTGAGCTTCAGAGTAATGCTGCCTCAGTCTCTCCTACACGGACTCGGGGAACAGCCTTAAGAAACAATGTGTCTTTTCAACGGACTGGCTCAGAGTTCAGGAGCAGACGGACAGGGTCACGATGCAGAGACTTGCTCTCTTAAAATAAGTGCCTCTGAGCTGCAGTGCAAAGTGTTTGATAAAGAATTACAGGCCACTTTCAGAGAATTGAGCTCATTCTGTGATCAAATCAATGGATGAGTGTTAAATCTAAATTTTATGAAAAGTGAATGTGTTTGTAATTTATTTTTACCCTTAATTTTAGTTCAACATAAGACTTTTTTGTAAAGTATGTAGCTGTGGGAAAGATGTACTGCTAATGAGCTAAACCCTTTATTTTGCGTGGATTTCTATGAGATTGGACTCTCTGCTGACCTCTAGTGTCCACACGTCAAAGTGCAAAGCATCAAATCAGAAGCAGTGCTGATCAGTGTTGGGGAAATGCATTACAAGTAACTTGAGTTACGTAATCAGATTCTTTTTTAAGTAACTAGTAAAGTAACACATTATTTTTTTCAATTTACAACAAAATATCTAAGTTACTTTTTCAAATATGTAACGCTAGTTACAGTCAACATTTATTGACTGACAGCTCTCCTGTCCCTATGTTGAGAGAAATAAAGTGAGGAGGTGTGTGTGTGTGTGTGTGTCCGCGTGTGTGTGTGTGTATAAACACGATGGTTATTTTAGTTCTAGACTAAATGTGAACATGCATTCAATCATCGCACGAAAACATTAATTGTTCCTCAAAATGAATAAAAACAGTAAAATGCAATCTCAGAATTTTACGCAAAACTTATAATTAACTATATTAAATTACACAAATATACTTTATGTATTTAATCTCACTTTATTAACCAATGTCTTTGCTGCTGACCTTCAGTTATCTAATTTAACTATACTAATAAGCAAAAATGACTTTAGATTAGATTTTTTAAATTTTTTTTTTTTATTGCAATATTAAAAAACAGAACAATTCGATAAATACAAGAAATATAAACAATCTTCAAAACAAAAAAACAAATTCTGGTTCAGTATACAATAAAAGAGGAAATGTGAAAGATAATTAAATCTATTCAACAATAGTCTTGAAAAATAAAAAGAGAGAAGAGAAGAAAAAAAAAGAAAAGAGAAGAGGGCACACAAAAAATGAAAAACATATTAAAGGGTTAGTTCACCCAAAAATGAAAATAATGTAATTAATGACTCACCCTCATGTCGTTCTAAGCCCGTAAGACCTCCGTTCATCTTCGGAACACAGTTTAAGATATTTTAGATTTAGTCCGAGAGCTTTCTGTCCCTCCATTGAAACTGTATATACAGTATACTGGCCATGTCCATAAAGGTAATAAAAACATCATCAAAGTAGTCCATGTGACATCAGTGGGTTAGTTAGAAGTTTTTGAAGCATCGAAAATACTTTTTGGTCCAAAAATAACACAAAATAAGACTTTATTCAGCATTGTATTCTCTCCCGGGTCTGTTGTCAATCCTTCACAGTTACGCTGATGGCGTAAGACGCTGATGACGTGTTATCTGGTGCGCCCGAGCTTCATTTATAGACTGAGGGAAACGCACGCTGTAAAAGTGTCTCATCCGCGACATGCACATTTACGCACCATTAAAAAAATGATATCCACGCAAACAATGTAGAATAGCTTGAATATAGCGTGCGTCTTCCTCAGACTGTAAACGAAGCTCGGGCGCACCGGATAACACGTCATCAGCGTCTTACGCCAGCAGCGTCACTGCGGAGTCCTGAACGCAGATTCACAACAGACCCGGGAGAGAATACAATGCTGAATAAAGTCTTATTTAGTGTTATTTTTGGACCAAAAAGTATTTTCGATGCTTCAAAAACTTCTAACTAACCCACTGATGTCACATGGACTACTTTGATGATGTTTTTATTACCTTTATGGACATGGACAGTATACTGTATATACAGTTTCAATGGAGGGACAGAAAGCTCTCGAACTAAATCTAAAATATCTTAAACTGTGTTCCGAAGATGAACGGAGGTCTTACGGGCTTAGAACGACATGAGGGTGAGTCATTAATGACATTATTTTCATTTTTGGGTGAACTAAACCTTTAAGGGAAAATATTAAACATGGCACAAATTCTGGATGTTTCCATTGCTTTCTTGTTAACAGAAGTTGAAATAGTATTTAAAATACATCTTCAATTCTTCTTTGAAAAAGCTAAAGTGGGGTTTACTTTTCATATATTTACATTTATGGATATGACATTTTCCAATATATAAAAGAAGGTTTATTCAAAAACTTGCAATAATTAGATTCTTGTCTTTGACATAAAACTCAAAAAGAATGTGTCTATATGATAAAGAAAAGTTACAAACGACCTTTTGGACAATCAGAGCATCAATACTATTCCAGAAAGACCGAGCAAAAGAACATTCCCAAAACAAATGATCAACAGTTTCACTTTAGATTAGATTTAGAAATAAGAGTAGCCAACTCCTGTCTCCTATTGTTCTGTAATCCAGAAGAACAGCATCTGAACGGTTAGTTTGAGCGGCGCCCTCTACTGTGCAGGAGTAAAGATGCATTTCCTTCAGCCTGAGGCTTATTCATTTCACTTTTGGTGTGAAAGGGCCTTATCATTTGCCAAAAATATAACTTTTTTTTTTTGTTATTAAAAATCAAACAAGCAAGCCCAGCCCAGATGAGAAAAGGTAACGCAAAAGTAATGTAATGCATTCCTTTTCATAAAAAGTAAGTAACGTAGTTAGTTACTTTTTGGGGGAGTAACGCAATATTGTAATGCATTACTTTTAAAAATTATACTTTCCCCAACACTGGTGCTAATTGTAGTCCATTAATACTGATTCCGAATTACAGGACAACAATGTAAGTTAGTAACATAATGCATTACTAATAAGTAAATTGTTTAAGAATAAAAACCAAGTAAAACACAAAAAAAATAGTTTATTTGTTTACCTGCATGTGACCATTAACCAACGTTAGTGAACTCTGAACCTAATTGTATTTTTTATTTTTATTATTAATATTTACTTTTTGTTAGCCAATAATATTGGTTTTATTATTGACCTAACTTATTAACTTAAAATCTCAGGAGATATTTCAAGTAAATACATTTGGTCAAAGAGGTTCGGCAGACAAAAAAGATGGTGAATCCCTGCATTGCATGTAATTATGAAATGATAAGAATTTGTCAATTTTAATGTGTTTGAAAAACCAAAGCCTTTCAAATACAGTAACAGTAGCCCTTTATTGTCACTTAGTCAGAAGTACCAGTGAAATTAGCCATCAACCTGTCCATGCACAAACATATATACAATATGACAAGGGTTGTATTACCAATATATGACAAGGGTAATACATGGTTAAATGACTCCTATCACCCTGTAGCCCAAGACCCCTGGATGGGAGACTGAAAACTATGATTGCTAAAAGAGGTGTTACTGAGGCCAGTAGGGGGCGCTCAATTCAAATAATAATTAATGTGTTTGTCAGGAGTTGATTAGATATGCAATGTTGAAAAAACACTTCCGTAAATGCAGTGATCAAATGCTGGGCCTTATTTATAAAACGTGGTAAACGTGCTAAAAAATTCACACCAACGTTCATTTTTATAAATCAGTCTTAACACTGGAAAAGTGCTTAGCGTACGTCAGTGTCTGAGCAGACGTACACACTTCTCCTTGTGGCAGAGAGTCGGAGAACTACAGGAGTCTGGAGATCCTTCCGCTCGTCGTTCTCAAGTAAAGCTGTGGAGTTGACTGAGCTCTATTATACAGTATGTTAAAGGTCCCGTTCTTCGTGATCCCATTTTTAAAACTTTAGCTAGTGTGTAATGTTGCTGTTAGAGCATAAATAATACCTGTAAAATTATAAAGCTCAAAGTTCAATGCCAAGCGAGGTATTTTATTGAACAGAAGTCCCCTTTCGAAGCCGACAGCGAGCGGCCGGCTTAGACTACATCCTCTACTTCCTGCTTTAACCTCTTCTATTATCTTATTAACTGGTTTCCTAATACAGAGAGCCTGTTCTCAGGGTCCTCGTTCAGGGCAATAAAGATTAGTCACAGACATCAGAATGCACTTAGAAAGAAACGGGTATAAATGCTGACAGCAACATACACTCTAAAAAATGCTGGGTTGTTTCAATCCAATTTTGGGTCAAATATAGACAAACCCTGCCGTAGGGTTACATTTTTTAACATTTTTAAATTTTTTAATTGTGTGGTCTGTTCCCGACCTGTCAATCAAACGCTGAACACCTGATGAAACACTTATGAAACACTTCGAGGCTTAGTCACGTGACATGAGTGTTTTGAATCACGCTTCGGATTGGAGACACCTGGGCTCAGGGTATTTAAACTGCTTCACTGACCACTCTTCCCTCTCTCTCTGCTCCTCCAGGTATGATCCTGTTTTGTTTGTTCATTTGTAGTTTTACTTCATTTCCACTCAGTCATGTTCACACACACAGATTCACGTATCCCTGCACATACACCTTACATTATGACATTTTCACACCTCATTCCTTTTTCTTTGTTTAAAGTTAATAGTTTTTGGTTTACAATAAAGAACCTTTTTGATTGGCCTATACCTGTTGATAGTGATGGGCAGATCGAGGCTTCGTGAAGCAATGAAACCGTTGAACCAAATGGGCCATATTGTTTCGAGGCTTCGAATCAATCCGACACCCGTCTCAACGGTGACACCTAGTGGTCACTTGCAGGTGTTGATCAGCCATCAATTTTTTTTTTTTTTTTTTTTATTATTGTATTTTTCTAATATGTGAAGCTTTATATTGTAAGCTGTTATTTTGGCCCTGCAAAATGAATATTAATAAAAGAAATCAAGCCACAATGCCTCACTTTTTTTATAGATGTTTATTAAAAAATATTAATTTCTCTGCTGTGGAAGGATTTAGCCTTCTTCTTTTTTTACAGATAATTTCTCCAGCCTTTGAAAAAAACCTCTCACAAGGGACACACGATGTTTTTTAGCTAGGACATACAAATGAGGAAAGATTACTGCTCTCTTTCCAGTAAGTTAGTGGATCATGAGTTCTGGGCAAATACACATCGTTGATGTATTTTTTCACTTCCATGTGGCATCAGCTGTAGCATTGTGTATCATCTGGGTTTGATGGATACGAGTATCAAAATAAACTTCCCATAAACTGTCCTGTGTTTCTACTGGTGTTGATGTTGATGGTGATGATGATGATGGGTCTGATGTTGACATTTCTGGCTCTGAATAAAAATGAATACAGCCATTAGTATCAAATCCTAAACTGACGGCATATATGAAGTATTAGGCTACATGATTCAGATTACAACATAACACAGACTGAAACTGCTATTAATGTGTCACTAATGTATACTCTGTCTGTCTCTAGCCTATCAGTCAATGCGTTGTGTAAATTTAAATGTAAGCCTAAATAGTAGCTAACTAATCAAATCGCACTATATCACCAAAAATCCGCTATCTCAAAATCAAACTCCTCTCACAAAAACCCACAAGGTCAATATGCGTTGATTTCACTTTAGATGTGCGATTGTGTGGTCTGTTCCCGACCTTTCAATCAAACGCTGAACACCTGATGAAACACTTATGAAACACTTCGAGGCTTAGTCACGTGACATGAGTGTTTTGAATCACGCTTCGGATCAGTGTTTCGAAACATCTGCGCTTCGGGATCTCGCAAAGCTTCGGAACGACTGTTTCGCGTCAGCCATCCCTACCTGTTGTTCGTGTCCTCTCATTTTTTGCCACAGGCTATGAGCCGGCCTGTGACAAGGATATATATATATATATATTGAAGAGACAAGGGATTCTGACCCCAACCCTTCAGTCCCCCGTTTCAGAGCAATGTGGAGTCCAATACCCCACTAACAAGCGGTTTAATCATAGCCAGCTTAAAAGTTTTTGGTACGTATCCTAATGACAAAGATGAATTAATTATATTAAGAAGAGGATCTATGACCTCTGGAAGCATCTTTTTCAATAGTTTAGTCGGTATAGGGTCTAACTGTATATGTTGTTGATTTAAATTATTTAACGAACTTAGAAAATTCTTCCTCTCCAATAGCAATGAGTTAATCAATTTTTTTTCATCAAGGAGACTAGAATGCACTGCCTGATGCGATACTGTAGTAGAGGGTTGCATAGTTATAATTTTCTCCCTGATATTATCAATCTTGTAAGTAAAGAAGTTCATAAAGTCTTTTCTGCTGTGTTGCTGGAGCTTTTTTCGTGGCTGTGGCAAGATGGCGGTGCACGACTGTGCAGCGGCTCCTAGCTCTCCTGTCGGTGTTTATTTATGTTTCTCGTTTGTGTTTTTCGTAACGTTCCCATGTCGAGGTCTTAAGTACAGCCACACTGACCTAATCAAGATTGGACTACGTTACAACACCGCTATTACAACAGCCATCCAGGCGGCTCACAACATCCCGGAGGATATAGCCAGACCATCGGGCGCTCTGTGGATTGTTGTCGGCAGCGGCAGGCGAAGAAGGCGGAGACGGGAGAGGAAGCAGAAGCGAGGATGCCAGTCGGGCCTGCTAGCCCGGCTAAGGAAACTACCACACAGACCAAGCCTCCAACTCACCAACGCCATATCCATCGCGCACAAAATGGATGAGTTGGAGCTCATTATAGCAACTAACAACTACATATGGAACTGCTGCGTGATGATTATCACCGAAACCTGGCTGAACCCCCTCATCCCGGACGCCGCCGTGCAGCTAGCAGGCTGAGCTAGTTACCGGCAGGATCGAGACAAGAACTCCAGTAAGAACAGAGGTGGAGGACTCTGCATTTTTGTGCTTAATGAATGGTGTACCAACAGCAGGATCGTTGCTCAGCACTGCTCACCTGACCTGGAATCCCTGTCGGTAATATGTAGACAATTTTATTTACCAAGAGAGTACACCATAGTGACTGTTACTGTTGTCTACATAACCCACGATGCTAACGTTGTCACAGGTTTGGCTCTCCTGCTAACCATAGCAAACAAACTGCAGCGCGATCACCCAGAGGGAATACATGTTATAGCAGGGGACTAATAAGGCATCCTTAAAGACTGTAGTCCCCAGCTTTTTCCAGCATGTCGATTGTGCTACTAGAGGGAAAACACACTTGACCATGTTTACTCTAACATCAAGAAAGCATACAGAACTGCTCGTCTCCCTCTCCTGGGCCAGTCAGATCACATACAACTACTTCTGGTCCCAGCATACATCCCTGTCAGGAGGGCTATACAGCCAAGTAGAAGGACTATTAAAACCTTGCCTGACAACACCCTATCCCAGCCTTAGGACTGCTTCCAACACACTAAATGGGACCTGTTCTTTCAAAGCGACTTAAGGCAAGTTCACACTACAGGATTTTAAAACGTCGGGCTGAACTGTGCGGTTCACACTACATGACTTGCCCTCTGTGAAATCAGGAGTGTTCAAGTGGTTGAGCTGTTCACACCACACGACACAACGTGATCGATCCGCAACAGGAGGTAACTCACTACACGAGTTGACAACAACTCTGTCACCCAACGATTATATCTGGTCTACAAACCACGTTTTGTCACGAAAAATCACGCGATAAAACGAACCGGAAATGACGCAATACAGCATGCGCGCCACTACCCAGCGAAGAAGAACACAAGTACACAACACACCGGTCTTTGTTTGAATATGGACATCAGACAGAAATTAGTGCTGCAAACTGTTTGCGCGATGATTTGCTCTGAAAAAAAACCCACGTATTTTCCCGGTGACCTCAACCCATGCCTTGCTCTGATTGGCTGTAGCTCATGACATCACATGTGGTTGAGTCGTGCGACAGCTCCGGATATCTAGCATGCTAGATATTTTTCTGGGCTCGGCGACGCGTCTGCGAGCGTCTTTGATGCGTTGTTGGCTCTTTCATACTAACAGATTGGCGAGCGTTCATCGGCCGCTAATCCCCCGCAATTTGCACGCGATAACAACCCGACCTGTCGGCGAGCTCAACATTTGCAAATCGGGCTTAAAATCCTGTAGTATGAACTAGGCATTAGATGGTGACACAGAGGCTGTTCTGGATTACATAACTTTCTGTATGGGCAATGTCACGGTCAAACGTTGCATCAACCCAATGAGAAAGCCTGGATGACGAGAGAAGTCAAGAGACTCTTGAGAAAATGTAACGTCGCCTTCAGATCAGGGGATAAAGAACAGTACTGCTCTGCTAGAGCTGACCTGAAGAGGGGTATCAAGGTGGCAAAGGAGGCGTATAAGAGGAGGGTGGAGGACCACCTAGCAGACAACGATCCGCACAGAGTTTTGGCAGGGAATACAACAACTAACTAACTACAAAGGCAGCACCATGTTCAACACTGACGCCTCGCTGGCTGAGGGCACATTCAACAGGATTCTCAGTGGGTGTTTCACTGAGTGGAGAGAATCTATTTGTTATGGTACTTGGAACAGAAGAGCAGTGTTTTGTTCCGTGACTACAGCGTCTCACGGTCACCCAGTTGCCCTGCTGCACGGGCTGTACAGCCGGAACCGAACAATGTACAGAGTTCACTAAGCTAGTGGCATCCAAAGCAGTATCTTAAGCCCTTGCACTCTTACTATCCTCGATTAAAGTTTGGATGCGTGTCTTTAGTTCTGAAATCTTCTCCATCAGCCTGACTATCGCATTTATCACATGTAAATCCCTCATTGCTGACACCGCATCACCGCACCGCCTGTTTATAAGCAGGATTTGATGGCTGCATTCCTACACTTATAAAATGCATGTAAGGCATGTATTCTGTAACGAAATATGTTTTGAAAGTATCCTTCCCAACACTGGATACTAGCGTATGTATACGGGACTATCCGAAATTCTCTTGACCGCAGTGTGGACAGTCTTTTCTGTCAGGGTTCTGTCACTTCTATCTAGTCTATTTCTTGGTTTTGTGACAGAGCCCTGACACTGCTGTTTTGTCTAGTCTTGTTTTCATGTGCTTTCATGTCATGTTTTGTCTTGAGCAGTGTTACATGCAGCTTGTGATTATCACTGGCTTCGTGCTTTCATGTTGTCATGTTTTGTGTGAACACAAATTCTGTTATTGTTAGCACAACACGCTAGTAACTCGCTAGCCTGTTAACGTGCCACCCGTGCGCTCAGTTGTTTATTTATTTTACTCTCGCGCGCCCGTGCATTTGAGTTCATAAAAGCCCAGGTGAGTAAGAATCAGTCAACAAACACGGTGAGTAATGTCTTGTCCTGTAATTGTCACCTGTACTTCATGTCACATGTTTAGCATAGCCTTCTCTGTCGGCAATATAGGATTTATATGTGATACAGTAAATGCAAGGAGACACGCATCCAAACTTTAATTGAGGATAGTAAGAGTGATATAGCTTTAGATACGATTTTGGATGCACCAAGCCTAGTGAACTCTTTACATGATTCGGTTCCGGCTGAATTATTGCCTGTGCAGCAAGGAAAATGGGTGACAGTGAGGGATCGCTCTAGTTGCGGATCAAAAAACCACTCTTCCGTTCCGATTACCAAAACAAATCGATTTGCCCCGCTCAGTGAAACACTACTGAGAATTATGCTGATTGTGCCCTGGTAATTGGTGATTCGATCACACGGAACGTGAAAATAGAGACACCCGCCACCATAGTCACATGTTTGCCGGGAGCCAGAGCGCCTGACATCAAAGCAAATTTGAAAGTGCTGGCTAATGCTAATCGTAAATTCTCTAAGATTATTATTCATGTCGGCACTAATGATGTTCGACTCCGCCAGTCGGAGATCACCAAAATTAATATTAAAGAGGTGTGTGAACTTGCAAGTACGATGTCAAGCACTGTAATTTGCTCTGGCCCCCTTCCTGTTCGCAGGAGTGATGAGATAGTTAGTAGATTGTGTTCACTCAATGGCTGGCTGTCTGGGTGGTGTCCGCAGAATAATATAGAATTCATAGACAATTGGAAAAGTTTTTGGGGCAAACCTGACCTGTTAAAAAGAGATGGTATTCATCCATCCTGGGATGGTGCTGCTCTTCTCTCTAGTAATTTGGCTCATAGTCTTATGGCGCTTATCCACTGCATGGTACGGTACGGTTCGGTACGGCACGGCACGCTTTGGCGCGTTTCCACTGCATGGTACGGTACGGCTCGGTTCGGTACGGCTCACTTATGGCGCATTTCCACTGCATGGTACGGTACGGCACGGCTCGCTTTAAATGGTACCACCTCTGTTGAGGTTCCAAGCGTACCGTACCGATACTAAATGTGACGTAAAAACACTGCAGATCACTGATTGGTCAGACAGAATCGTCACTTCAGCGTCGTTGTATTTGCGATACGAGACACGACTAAATCCGCTAGATTTAAATAGCCAGACAACAGCCAACGCGGTAGCACCTGTTTTTAGAGTATTTACTTGACAAAAGAAGTAAAAAAAATCAAACAAGAAATGGCTGAATCGTGGTCAGTGGACGAGGTGCAGACGTTCCTCTCGTTGGTTGCCGAGGAGCGGATCCAGCGAGAGCTGGATGGGGCAATACGGAATGAAAAAGTGTTCCAAGAAGTAGCACAGCTCTTATAGCCGCACACGGCTACCACCGGACCCAGGGATGTAGAGGCTAAATGCACGTAAACGGCGTTTGGGCACCTCCCAAAATTCTGAAATAGTGCGTTTATCCAACTCCAAATTGCGTTTTTCCACCTCTATAGCATATAGTTCCTAAGCCATTTTAAATTAAGCTTAGGCTATTAGTTTCATATTGTTCATTATTAGTTTCAGAGGTTGTTAAACCTAAGACGAAGTCTTTTGCGCTACATTACTGTCAGTAGCTGCACGGGTTAGACCATAATAATACAGGGCTAGCCTAAGATTATCACAAATAAACACAAGATTTTGACGCATATCCAAGCTTTTGTGGAGCGGAGTGTGAGCGCGCACTGCATGGCACGGACGCGCGGGCGCGAACACTTGCATTTCCCTATCAACAGTGAAACAATTAAAAATACTCTATCATTTCTGGTCATACAGAAAATAATAATACATTATTCGCAACTACTTTTATTTGTGTAAACTCGCAATAACAAGAAAACGTTGTGCTTTTGTCAAATCAAATAAAACAATCAGCCGCGCTTTCATGATCTCCGTGAACTGGAGCGCGAGAACTGAAACTAAATAGTCTAGTAGGCTAAAGCTTAAAATGTCCACTTTAAAATGAACAAATTCGAATCGAAAGCTAATACATTCTGATTATGTAATGCGTATGAAAGGTGCATTTCTCTCTAAAGCACATCCGCTTAACAGCGGAGATGGAGATATGTTTTTAGCCGACACTGATTTAGAAAACAATAGTTTATTAATAAACAATTAAAATGCCTCGTTATTTTTTCAGACACATTTATTAGACTATCGTTAGCCTATAAATCACCTTTCTGTAGGCTTTGGTTCCAGAGATATGTGGCTCTTCTCATTCAGCACTGCGGGAATAATATAATTTCCAGGTTCTAATTTTGTCTTATTAAATAAATCAACAACAACAAAATCCATACTAATTTGTGAATATTTTAAATGTTTAATTAAGGTGCAAAAAGTAATAAACAAAAATTCGTCAATATTTATTTTTTTGTGCAGCATTTGGTGTGGCCTAGGCTACATTTCAAATTAAAATTTTGGTGTTCAACTTTGCCTTTTAAAAATACAACAACCGTTTTCGTTTTGTAATTACGGGTTAAAAATATTTTTGTTCTCTCTGTTTTGTCATTTTGTAAACTTTATAGATTTCAACCATATTATTCCTTCTTGAGTCTTTTTAACAAGAACTTAGATTAATGTATGAATTGAATAGTGATTGTGTGACCTGATGAGGGAACAACCAGTGATAACCTTGGTCATCAAATGATAGCCTATAGCGATGTCATCAGGATATAAATACACCGTAGGCAGTGGCCCACCTTACCACCAGAATTTATAGTTTACCCACCTCTTTTTTTTACCACTGTAGTGGCGGTTTTATGATATTCATTGATCTTTAGTAAAATATAGATGATTCAAAGAATGTCACATGTGTGACTCTCACTTGTAGCGAGAGAAGATTCTTTTTATGTACCTGGGAAGGCAGAAGGGAGAGACACTCCAGAGAACAGACGAACAAGGACCTCTGACCTAGATGTCAGAAGGCCATTTGGTGAAGGAGGGCTTAGTCTATGGAAAAGTACTGGTAGGATGGCTCTGGGGGAAGAAGGCCTTGGAACGGAGATAAAAGCTGGTTCAGTCTGTCTGGGGGTGTGTCACTCTTCTGCACAGGGTAACAACTGTGTATTAGACTGCTCCTATTCTTGCAAGAATAAATACTTTTAATTTATAATTTGACTCTGAGTCTCCCTTACACAGTGATGTTTGTTTGATGAATTTTTGCCACAACAATTTGGTGTCAGAAGTGGGATTCCTTGGACGATGCCTCCTGGACCTGAGATCGGACGGTGTTTGGCCACCTGGACTGAGTAAGTTCCAGCTCTACCTCGTAAACTTGAGTGAGATGGGGCCGGCCGATTTCAGAGCCGGGAGAATCGGACACTGGAATCAAAAGAACTCAGGTGGCTCCGAACAACATATCTCTGGGTAAGGTATAATTAAATTCAGTTTAATTGGGAAAAGAGTGAAATTGAACCATATTGGCTGAGAACTGTTTTCTGTGGTACGTAATCTGAAATTAATTGAGATCTACGTACAGATCAAGATATTTCAAACAGATACGAGGAAAATAATCTGAAATTAATTGAGGTCTGTGACAGAACAAGATATTTCAAGCAGATAAATAATCTGGAATTAATTGAGAACTGTGACAGACCAAGACATTTCATACAGATAGGTACCTGAAAATTAATTTTTGGGTGCTGAGACTAATTAGGGGGAGCCAAGAAAGTCGTAACAGATTTTTTTTTGGTAAACCGTAATTAGGAGGACACTAATAGTGTAACCCGTCCGATTTGGGTTAAAAGAAAGATCGGGTTTGTCGGGGACGCCTGACAAATAAAGAGAACACGCGTAAAAGAGAAATCCACAGAGAACAGATAAGCGGCCAATATGGGGAAGTCTCAAAAGCAAGCTTGCGAAATTTGGTACACCGGTGTTTTGTCAAATGAGATAAAATTAAGGGCAGAAATGTATGATATTAAGCGGCACAAGATTAAAGATGGTGCTGGAATCAGTTGAACAGGGCAGTGAGAAACAGAAAGGTTGTTGTGTCTGCGTTCAACGTGTGTAAAAATGTGAAAAAAACAATGAGTTGTTGGCTTGAAGCAGATAAAAGAGAACGGAATCGATGTAGAATGTATTTCCATATAGTAAGATTGAATATAACTGATAAAAGGGTTTTTATTTTTTTCATCCATTAGATGGATGCATGACATTAGATGTCAGAAGATTTTTTGTAACAAAAGTTGAAGTAGCAAGCAGCAATAAGGCTGTCTTTGTGAAGGATTGAGATTTGAGTAATATGATATTTTGGTTTCTGTAAAAACAGTAGAGATAAGTGGGACTGAGACAGTAATGATAATACTTGTTGAATCTGCAGACTAACCATTTTGAGAAGAAAACAACTGTAGAAAATGTATGTTATGAAAATAACATTTCTGATCAAATTTATGGAACTATATATGAACGGCTGTTAAGTCAGATTAAGAAATGGTATGAAAAGTGAGGTTCAGATTAATAATAATAGCAATAAGGTATTGAGTATGATTAACAGGGATTAACATGATATAAAGATAATGAATGTTTCATTAAGCAAAATGGGGAACAATTCTATATTTTAGTGGTAAAACAAAAGAGTGAAATTATGTTTATTTTCAGTTTGACAACCATTATCTTTTGAACCTAAAGACTCCAGCTGGGAGTACAGCAACAGCGCGTGCTTATTCAGCCCGGCTTCCGGATGATAAATGTGTACTTGCTATTGTAATCAGTGTTGTTGATGATAATACCAAATTGAGATGTAAAGACATATTTTGGAATTCAATAATGTAAAATGTCGGATATTTTGTTGATATTAAGTCATTGAGGGAAAAAAGACATAGTCTGTTTTATAAAGGACATTATGGGTCGGGGATAATTTCCCTGGACAAGTGTTAAAGTTAAACAGAAACTTTGTGAAGCCGCTTAGAAACAATTTATACATTTGTGCAGTTTATGAAAATGGATGTTGTGCCAATAATAATGATGAAGATTATGATTTGGCTATTGATTGAGTCCGCCACTGGTGGACTGTTAGAAGAATACAGAGGATGGCTTATCAGCTCTGTTTACATTCCTGTGGAACACACTGCTTCAAGTGTGCAGTAAGTTGGAGCTGCTAGAAAGCTCAAGATAATCGAACTATAGGCAAGGGGACAGAGAATGTTTTAATTGTGGTCAGCTGCGTTTAGCAGTAACTGAAAATGACCACTCAGAAAAGTGTAAAAGAAAGGTGATGGAATGTGAAAGTGATGTATTAATGTGGGTTTGAAAGTAGAACAGGATTTGAAGACGATATTAAAGTTTTCGTCTGAGAAAGAACTAAGAATGTGAATGCAGTGCTAAGGAAAGTGAAAAGTGCAAGTAAATGAAAAGAAAGGTGTAAAATAAAGTTGATAGATGGAAGTCGTAAGTAGATTGAAAGAAAAAAAGAAAGTTGAAAGATTTAAGTCGTAAGGAAATTCTTTTAAAAGGAAAATAACTAAAGTACCAGTAAATGTAAAATTACGGATAAGAAAAATATTTGTAAAAGTGAAGGTAACTAAAAAGATGATAGTTTTCTAATGAAACGTTATTGAGAAATAGAATAACTATTTGTATTTAAGATCAAATAATTAGAAGTAGCACTGGGTTGCTAAATGTAAAAACAATTTTGTAGAAATGGATCTGATTAAACAAACAGCTTGGAAATTGACCATGAAGCTAGAAGCTGATGTTTTGGTTTCAAAAGATAAGATTGGGACTTGGCTGAAACTGCCAGTGTGACAGTCTCAATATGAGTGGAAATTTGTAATGTCGAAATTTCCTGATATAAGAGTAAAAGACAACTATAAAATTATTTTTATATTGAAAACGTATGTAATTTCTAGCAAAGGTGCCTTTAAACTGGGCTAGAATTAAAAGATAAAGTAGATAAAGTAGAGAATGTTCTGTATGACAAAAAGTGTACCAAGTCCTGAAGGCCTCAGAGTCTCTCTCTCATTCAATGTCAGAAGGCTGTTATCTTAGCCTGTCGTGACAATAAGCTATTTATAGTGTTTCAGCTGAAAATTATAGCATAATGAGATGTTAAAAGAAATCATGTTAAAGGAAATCATTGCCATTCAGAGGGCAATTAGTACTTAAATATTTTAGATTGTAAAACTGAATGACTTTAAAGGTGTCTTTAGAATAATAATGTAGACCTGAATGACAGAAGTGACATTTTTGTACTTTTATTTTAGGACCAGTAACGTCTTTGTCTGATCTTAGCCTTCACCATGACACAGGACCTATGACCATGGCTATAGATGTACACTGAATAGACGGATGTGAATAAAGTTCACTGAGATTTTGTTGATTCGGACAGGTCTAACAGATTTGAGTGATTAAATACTGTTGTTATTAACCTGTCTCCCTTAACATTTATTAGGCATGCAGTCCAGATAGAGGTGACTCTTGAATGTGCCTTTCCTAAGCTCCAGAAAACAGCTGAGTTCTGTTGAAGAAAACTGATTGTGTGAGCGGGTCACCAGTGGGTACGAGTGGCCTACCCAACGACGGGGCAGATCCTTCTGGCCAGGGGACTATACCTAAGGCAGGGAGGTCACGCAATAACACTGGGCATCTCCGGATGGGGGTGTTAATATGTGAGGAAGGTATGAGAGTTGAGCACTGATTACTGGAGGCCAACCGGGGTCAGCAGAGCATTGGGAGGTCAGATGCTGTGTGAGGAATCGCGACGGTCTGACCCGAGAGAATGTAAGTTCCTCTATACCACTCACCAGAGAAAACCCCGCAATTCACTGTATGGCTTGTTTTCAATTGTGACAAGTCTGATGGAAATTATAGATAAAGAGCTAATGTGAAATGTGCTTTCAAGAGCCAGCTGAGACCATGAGTTGATTGTCTTTATTTGTTGGGGAGACAGTAACATAACTTATTAATTTATATCAGGAACATGATGTTGTTGCCTTATGGGCAAGGACAATTATAGAAGTGTTGATTTTGAACTAATATGTCTATAAGATGGTTTTAACTCCTGAAAATCATGAGACATGGTGGGTGGCTAAAGATTAAGACAGTTTTTAGTAGAGTTTGGATAACAAAAGTTAGGTGAATTGAGAATTTATACAAGTATTCAAACTAATGTATTTTATGATTATTGTAATGGTTCTAATTTGAGTTAAACATTTGTATATTAACATTTGTGAACTATTAAGGGTTCTAGACTATGATTAACTAAGTTTCAGTCTTAGGAGGCTGTTAAAAAAGATTATTTGTGTATAGTGAAAGAGAGACTGCTGAGTGGAGGAAAGGATTGGTACTCTGTCTGTCTTTCTGTTATCAGGCCTGGTAAGGCAAGCTTAAACAGAATAATGATAATGAACAAAAAAACAACCCAGCTGACTTTTCTAAAGACAAAATAATGAACATTTGAAACGGTTTGAAGAGGCCATGTAAAATTATATAAAAGCTACAGGGAAATGTGAAGTTTAAATCTTATTTAAACCTTAAATATTATACTTTTAGAGTTAATATAAAAAAAGAACATTGTAAATGAGCAGTTAACATATGTGTGTCTAGCATAAGTGTGTGTGATGGGGACAGCACTTTATGTCTTGTGTTAGTTTAGGGCAGCTATTCCGCCTGAATAGTGAGTATATTGTGTCTTTAACCTCTGGAGAGTGTTTTTTCATTACAGATGTGTTAAGGCAAGTGACAAATTGTAAAGAAGGCAAATGCTGAGTGAATCTGATGAGAAGATGATAGAGAACATGGGACGAGCTTTAAGATCACGCTCCGTCTGGTAGTAATTACTTTTGTCATTCATGATGTGGATTTGAATTACTTTTGGATAAGTTTAGGTATTTATATAAATTGGAATTGTGGAGTTGTAGATCATGGGTTGAAATAAAAGAAGATGTTATAGATTTGACAGCAACAACAAAGATGTGACACATTGGCTAAGTCAATATCAAATTATGCAGAGAGCCATTTATGATTATCGTGAACAGGAGGAGAATGTTTTTGTTTGACTGACATTGACCAAGTCTGTACAGCACGACCTGACCTCTTAACGAAACGATTGATGACTTTAAAATGGTTGAAGAGGACTGAGTTGCGAGACCAAACAACAGGCCTGAAAAAGCAGGATACGCGGTTAGACTGAGGGCCGTTGCCCTTCAAATACTTCGATAAGGAAATGAAATTGTGGCTTTAAGTGAAGAATGTAATATTTTTGTTTCAGAGACAGAGAAAGATGTCTGGAGGAAATTTGTCTGAAGACACTATGTTAAATGTTATGTTAAATTGATGATCGAGTTGTGTCGACCATCAAAAGGGGGATGGTATAACAATTGCCAAATATGGGTTATTAAGGGGTAATTGGGTAAAAGCCCTGGAAGAAGCCATTTTTCTGCCTAACAAAATGGCTGTCTGGATTGTTTCAACAGGACGTTTCCAAGGGCATCGAAGGCCGTGGCAGAATAGTAGACAAAAGAAAATACGTACTTTACTATCTGATGATAACCTCGAAATTTGGTTTTCTTTACAGAGAGCATGCAGAATTGGGAGACAGGGCAAAATGTGTTGAATAATGGCTATGGATGAATTTTGCTAACTGTCCTGGCCTGATTGTTATTATTGTGGCAGAAAGGTGCTACACCTTGTACAGAGCATAACCTAAAATTTTCCTTTTGCAGAATGTCAGGATGGATTGCATCAAGCTGAACTGATTTTGTTTTCCAAATGTATGAATATTGACTTGTTAACGTGGATATGTGTTTTTCAGGGGAAAAGGACTCTGACTTTATTAAGCAAGAAATGTCTAATGATAATATGTTTCAGTTTGTAAACAGATGGTGAAAATTCCACAGGTCACACCAAAAGGGACGAGAGGAAAAGACAAGCGGTCACTAACAAAATACTTAAAGTCTCCATTCACAGGTGACAGCAAGCAGGAAATGGTTCGTTCCATTGGGGGTGTGGTGGTGATCCCATTAGTCCATGGGGCGAACGAGATGATCAACATGCCTGGAGGAGGATGTGGACCAACTAATGAATTAAGAATGTGGTTTTGTGATGATTTTGAGGACTTTATTTGAGTAAATTGAAATAGAGCTTAGTATTGATATTGGTATATGACAAATGATTTGATTGGTTACTGATTCATTAGAGAATATTTAAGGCAAATGTTTTCAGGAAGAGAAGATCTATTAATTAATGTAAATGATAAGGATTATTATTGAAGCTGATTAAGTAGAACCACTGCCTGATTGAATTAAAAGTAAAAGAACAAAATATGGTTAGGGAAATGGATATGGGGAAAATGTTGAATGTGTAGGAGTTATGATTGTATGTGTTATTCTGATAATTTTGTTATTCATGGGTGAATATGAGAAAACTGGAATGTCTGTTCAATTGGTGAAAATGACAGTCTATCCGAATGATGAGGATGAACAAAATTATGCAGATGATTCAAGTAGAGATTACAGTTAAATGTGTTGATGTTTTCTTTTCTTTCTGAGAACGATGGATATGTTTTGAAACTGAGGGATTTTTTTATTTTTTTATTTATTACAATTTTATGATTTGAATTTTATATGTTTGTTTTCCTACTGTGCTATAATCTTTTTCCTTACTAGTGTGACTGAGGTTTAGCCCGGCATTAGTAAACATGTTTACTTGCTTGCTAAATAATTAATGGGGCTTTCCACAACAAAAAACAGCCTTATGCTTCTTCATTCTAAACTTTTTCTTCACAGGTTCAAGGAGAGTGATCTTTTATGTGATGTTATGACTTGAACTTGCATTTATTATTATTGTTATTATTATTATTGTGTTTGATTAATAATGATAAAAAGTGAGGAGTTGTAGTGGCGGTTTTATGATATTCATTGATCTTTAGTAAAATATAGATGATTCAAAGAATGTCACATGTGTGACTCTCACTTGTAGTGAGAGAAGATTATTTTTATGTACCTGGGAAGGCAGAAGGGAGAGACACTCCAGAGAACAGACGAACAAGGACCTCTGACCTAGATGTCAGAAGGCCATTTGGTGAAGGAGGGCTTAGTCTATGGAAAAGTACTGGTAGGATGGCTCTGGGGGAAGAAGGCCTTGGAACGGAGATAAAAGCTGGTTCAGTCTGTCTGGGGGTGTGTCACTCTTCTGCACAGGGTAACAACTGTGTATTAGACTGCTCCTATTCTTGCAAGAATAAATACTTTTAATTTATAATTTGACTCTGAGTCTCCCTTACGCAGTGATGTTTGTTTGATGAATTTTTGCCACAACACCACTACACCTCTGACCGGACCTACAGTGTAGGGAAAATAAAAAAACTAAAAAGTGACTACCGAGCCAGTAGAGGCGGCAACTATTAACGATCAGTCCCACCCACATTGAAGCGGTACTAACTGCAGTGGAAAAGCAACCGAGCTAAAGCGAACCGAACCGAACCGTGCCGTACCGAGTCGTACCACGCAGTGGAAAAGCGAAGCGAGCCGAACCGTTCCGCGCCGAGTCGAACCGTACCGAGCCGAACCGAGCCGTACCATGCAGTGGAAAAGCGCCATTAGAGATAAAACATGACAATCTGGGGTCGTGGAACAGCTGTGTCGTCATCCGAGCTTGTGCAGCCGCTCCTGAATTCTCTGGCTACTCTCGAAATGCTCTCGCAGTACTTTGATGGCATACGTCACAGTCATGTTGCGTCGGCGCTGTATCAAGTCAGACAACATTTCTAACCGGAATGCTCTGCTTCAAGTCAGCCGCCGTTCGGTCTGCGCAGAGCTGCATGAAGTCGAACAAGCTTGTTGTCATGTTTGGTGTGAGCACATTAGAGTGCGGATCGGCCTGAATTTTTCTGTCCGAGCCCGGCCCGCGCCCGACAGAGCAGTAACCGAACCTGACCCGAGACCGACAGTTAAAATCCCATTTTTTTCTCATACTAATGACACATGTACGTTTGTTTGTGTGGAAACCCGCCTTTATTAAGCAACTGTAGGAAGGCATTCGGAAATGTCAACAGATGAGCGCATCAGCGAAGGTGGGCAGATCGATACTAATATCGATTATATCGATACCAACGTTGGTATCGGTATTGATCGATACCAACGTGAAAATATCGATACTTAAGTTTCAGTTTCTCTCGTTTTGCGACCTGGCCATGTTTGTCAAAATGCTGCTGCGGTCACAGAGCAGAGCAAGCTCTCAAGAGTGCTGCTCGTGCTCGACACTGCTCTCCTCCCCCTCTCCTGTGTTGTACCGTCACGTGACTCACCCATAGACAGTAGGACTCACCACTAGCGCTACCACCAGCAATCAGGCGCGCGCCGCTCAGCCACACATTTCTAACAGCAGTCAGTCAGAGGCGGAGAATGGCAGCAGAGAGAAAGACGAGCGTTGTATGGCTGTATTTTCAGGCCGAAAATGAGACGACAGCGACTTGTACCATTTGTAGAAAGTCTTTAAAATACAGTGGCAATACAACTAATTTGTACAAACATATGAAAAATCACGGACCAGAAAATGCAGAGCTGCAGAAACGGAGAGAGGAGGAGAAAAATGATTTAAAGCGTGTTATTTAAATGAATACATTTACTGGAACTGAAACAAATATACTGAATATAATGTAGGTCATATTTGATATTTGAATATAATTACCCTTTTTGTGTTAGCTGTGAAAGGGATACTAGTTTCTATATTTAAACTACACGTAGATGTGCACCAGACTTATTTATTTTTATTATTTATTATTTTATCAAGAAGTGCACTAAAGAGGAGAAACATTTTTTGTTAACATGCTACTTGAAAAGAGAATTTGTTTTTACATTTTTTTAATATTTGTGAAGTAATAATTTTGTAACTTTGTTTATTTAAGAAAAAATCCTGAAAAGAAGTGCACTAAAGAGGAGAATTTGTTTTACATTTTTTATAATATTTGTTGTGAATTAAAAGTTTGTGACTGTTTATTTAAGAAAAAAAATCCTGAAAAGAAGTGCACTAAAGAGGAGAAACATTTTTTGTTAACATGCTACTTGAAAAGAGAATTGGTTTTTACATTTTTTATATTTGTGAAGTAATCATTTTGTAACTTTGTTTATTTAAATAAAACAGAAGTAACCAAAAGTTGTTTCTGAACAAAAGCTTTTGTAGTACTGATTAATAACCCAAAATGCAAATCACAAAAACAAATTAAAAGTCATGAAAATTTATTTAGATTTAGGTTGAAGACGCATCCACCTTAATTATTAAAAAGTATCGGTATTGGTATCGGTATCGGCGATACTGGCCCTGAATTTACTTGGTATCGGATCGATACCAATTCTAGCGGTTTCGCACACCTCTAGAAGACGGACCAACAAGTCCTCTTAACACAGGCGCGCATGCACGTGTGTTGTTGTCACGGCTACATAAACAAATTTCCGCACACAGGAAGACAGATGTCATGGTAATATTTTACATTTATTTTAATAACAAAAACGAAAGTTTGCATCAAGAGAAAGCATCAGGCACATTTGCTACCTACATAATAAGCTATTTTAAATGTAAAATGTTTGCTGATGTGACCGAGCCCGACCCGAAGGGGGCTCTCCATAATGTCTAAATATCTGTCCGAACCCGGCCCGACCCGTCGGGCTCGGGTCAGGTATCCATCCTCTAGAGCAGTGGTTCCCAAAGGGGTCGCGAGATGATTTCTATTAAAAAAAGTGGAAAAAATATAAAGGCCCAATATATTTTTGTTGCAATTAATTTAATTCAATACTTGTTAAATAGTGTTTGCAGAAAAGTCTGATAAAAAAATATATATATAATATATATATTTTAATTCAATTTGTAATTTTGTCCCAGCATTACGAGATTACGTCAGCGCCAATCACAATCAAGTTGTCAAGTCAAGTACATCACGCGCAGCAACATTTCCCGCTTGTTTGCTAAAGCTAAATATGTTTGGAGGCTACAAACAAATAATACCTGCTTTAAAATGAAACGGTGGTTAATACAACAGAAAAACCGAGAGGGGGTGAAAAGTCACATGTGCCAGATGCGAGGCCGGTTGATGGTGCGAAGACTGGAGTTGCGGAGGGATCATCCAAGAGGGCAGCGGAGGTCAGTGAGGGTGAGCCGCACGAAATGCCCTCCACTTCTGCTAAGGGTGGAGCCCGCCAAGCCCATCACTCGGATCCGGCTTACTCCAAATCAAGAAAATACAGAGAGGAATTTATTAAGTATGGATTTGTGTGTCAGGTCGTAAACGGAGAACAAGTGCGTAGTGTGCTCTGAAGTCTTTGCTCACGAGAGTCTTAAGCCGGTAAAAATGCAAAGACATCTGAACACTAAACATCCCAATCTCACTGCTAAACCTATCGAGTTTTTCCGCAGAAAAGAGGGAGAGTTACGAGGGCAAAATAAATGTATCAATGCTTTATTTTTATAGGCTATATTTGACAGTTTTGGATAAAATAGGGCTACATTTTTTTGCATAATTTTTGCTTAAAAATAAAGCATTCATAAATGATTTTATGATAAACATATTAATGACTTAAGTGAACTCTAATTCCCAAAAAAGGAACAGCAATTAGTCAAATGTCAGTCATAATACGGGTTATACAGGGTTTTATTTGATTATCACAAATAAACACAAGATTTTGACGCATATCCAAGGGTTCGTGCGGAGTGTGAGCGCGCACTACATGGCACGGAGGCGCGGGCGCGAACACTTGTATTTCCCTATCAACTGTGGAAACAACTTAACTCTCCAAGAGAGAACAGGTGGATATTGAGTGGCTCATGCAGAATTGTAACACTGATTTTGCGCGTAGAACAATAAAATATAACTTTGCGTGCTTTGAGACTGGGCATAAAATCGATTTGCTGTACATTTCACGCGACGGGAGGGGTTGTCGAGGTGGGGCGGGGGAGGTGCGGGGTTGCAGGGCAGCAGCGCATTTATCATGGGGGTCGCGGGCTAAAAAGTTTTGGAACCCCTGCTCTAGAGCACATGGATTGTCATGTGTTTCCTTGTGCCATGTGCTCTCCTGTGCTGGATCGTCGTCTAATGTATCCCTTGTGTCCTGCTTAGATCCTGTTGCCGAGTACAGTACAGTACAGTCTTTTGTTTTCCCCCACGCGGTAGTTTTGTTTGTATTCTGTTTTATTTTTATTATTAATAAAAGCCCATTGTTCTGCACCTGAGTCCTCGCTACTTCCACCTACCCGAAACCCTGACACTTTTCCCATCGGTCTGCAAGTTTGTGCTTCCCTTTAAAACTCAAATTTCTCATGAGGACCTGGTCACCAGGCATCAGTTCAGCTGCTCTGAATGTTAAATCAAGGGCACACAACTCTCTGATGGTGTGGGATTCAAAATTGTTTCCTTGGTCACTAAGGAGGTGACTTGGTTACCCATAACGGACAATGAAATTCTCCCAGAAAGCCTTTGCCAATAGTCTTAGCTTTCTGGTCTTTTGTCGGTAGCGCCACAGCAAATTTGGTAAAGTGGTCGGTCATGACCAGTATATTTCTGGTGTCATGATTGTCAGGCTCGAGAGACAAATAATCCTTACATAGTAACTCAAGCGGATAAGCTGTCTATATGGATTCCATGGGAGTGGCTTTTTGAGGGCTCGGCTTCGTCCTAAAACATCTCTCACAGGTGTAACATCTGTTCCCAATATCCTATGCCATCTTTGGCCAAAAGAATCTAGCACCAGCTAGGTCAAGTGCACGCTCATAGCCAAGATGGCCTCTCTGCACTTTTGAGGCAGAACCAGCTGGTGCAAAACAGCCCCATGGATTTTCCATTTCCGGTGTTACGTCCCTGGCTTGTCTAGGGGTTTTTGGGACAAACAAATAAATATACCCAGGATGGAAAACTCAAGGATGACTCGAAACAGGTGTCAAGTTTGTGTATTTATTGATTAACGAAGACGCTAACTAGAAAAATATAACAACACACAGAAAGTATCCACGGCTCCCGCCGCGCAGATGCAATACACACGAGGACAGCCCGCTGCTCACCACACCTCTCCAGCTGATCACAAACACTGGCCCGTCAGCTGGCTCAACGGAGACGGCACAAGGCAAAGATCACGATCAGCTGCACCCAGCCGATCTAGTTCACACAGCAATTCACACAGTAGTCAACGTTTAGTAATCCACACAGACTTCAAGGGAAAAATAAAGAGATCTCGATCAGCTGCACCCAGCCGATCTCAATAGTCCACACAGCAATTCCAATCCAGTGAGCCACACAGACGTCAACAAGGAAGAGGGATCTCCTTTTCCCAGAGCACTTCACTGGCCCTGTTTATACACCTCGCTGATTTCCGTTGATCAGCTTCAGCTGCGGGATTATCTGCGTCAACCTCCAGACACCTGCAGGAGAGGGAGAGAAAAAGAGCGCACGCGACACACACACATACACAGACCTCACGGGTCGTAACACCCCCACCCATAAGAACAAACTTATATAGTGTGTATCTTAGAACACATAAAAGTTTATCCCTTATATGTTAAAGAATTTTAGTCTTACCCACGGGATAGGGCATCAGCCAAGATGTTGTCTGCTCCCCTTTTATGTTTAATATGCAAGTTGTAGCCTTGAGCAAGAAGGGCCCAACGCATCAACCGTTGGTTAGTGTTGTTCATGCGGGCTAGAAAAACAATAGGGTTATGATCTGTGTAAACAGTGACTGGCAAGAAACTTGAACCTACATACACTTCAAAGTGCTGTAGAGCAAGGAGCATGGCCAATGTCTCCTCCTTTATGGTGGAATAGTTCAGCTGGTGTTTCTTGAACTTAGTTGAAAAATAACACAAAGGTTTACACATGTCTCCCTCCCCTCGCTGCATCAGCACCGCCCCAGCTCCAGTTGCACTAGCATCAACTTCTAAGTAAAACGGTTGGTAAAAATTGGGCGCCGCCAACACAGGTGCACTGCAAAGAAGAGACTTGGCAGCCCCAAAGGCCTGATCACACCCATCATCCCACCTAAAAGGTACCAAAGGACTACACAGTCTAGTGAGTGGAGCAACTACCACAGAGAAATTTTGGCAAAAACATCTATAATATCCCGCCATTCCTAAAAAACGCCTAAGCTCACGTCTAGTGGTAGGAGTCGGTAGAGATAATATAGCCGTCACTTTTTCGACCCCATCCACTTTGCAGCTGACAGGATCATCATGGGACACACCCTCCTCAGAGAAACAAAACCTTCAAAAATAAAAGGTTTAAAACAATCATCAGTCTCACACATCTCTGGTTCCAGCCTCTGGGGCTGGGGAGACATTTTAATCAACCCCCCTTTGGTTGTTTTTACGTTGGACTAGGTTGCGGACCCTTCCACGCCCTGCACTCAGCAATTAGATGTCCAGGTTTTCGACAAAAGAAACATACTCTGTCTGCCTTTTGAATGGAAGCTATTCTGGGACGACTGTCAGGAGAATTATGAGCTAGCTGTTCAGACTTTTGAAGGCCCGCTCGTGGAGGGGCATCTCGCTCAATAAAGGTGGACTTATGCAGAAGCGCAAACTCATCTGCAAATATGGCTGCCTGTTGCAAGGAAACAATCTTTTGTTCACCTAGATAAACCGCAGTACGTTCTGGCAAACAGTTTTTAAACTCCTCAAGCAAGATAAGTTCACGTACAGAGGCCACATCATCTGCTTTACATGCCGTGCACCATCTATCAAAGAGAATACCCTTTTCACGAGCAAAGTCTGTAAATGTCTGATCATGAGTTTTCCGTAAGCTACGAAAACGCTGTCGATATGCTTCCGGTACTAACTCGTAAGCTCTCATAATAGCACTCTTAACATGGCCATAATTTAACCCATCCTCAACTGACAGTGCTGCACATGCTTCCTGGGCCTTACCGCTTAATTTACACTGTAGTAAAATGGCCCACACCTCTTTAGGCCAGCGCAAAGCTCCAGCAACACGTTCAAATGCCCCAAAATAAGCTTCCACTTCAGTCTCGCGAAAAACAGGCACGAGAGAAATATATTTACTTACATCATACCCACTGGCAGACTGTGGAGACACACTGGCAGGAGTAACAGGGCGAGCAGTATCAATATTTGCCTGCAGTTCGAGTTGTCTTATTTTAAATGCTATTTCTCCATCTTGTTTCTTTAATTCCAATTCTCGATGGAGTTGGAAATTTCTTTCCTTTTCTTCCTTCTCTATTTGAAGCCGCAACAAACGAACTTTTAACCGGCCATCCTCCATAGAACCTGGGGATGACTCAGTTGAAGATGGCACATATTTGGGCATTGTTACAGGCTTACCTGTCTGTATCCTCTGTTGACCAGTGGGGGTCCCTAGAGCAAGTTGGTCCCCCCTCACACTCAGCTCTGGATCAAAATCACTCACAGGTACCGGTAATGCCATAACCCCTTTACTGAGGAGTCCGTTCAAGACCACCGCTTTAAGTTCAGCTCTCCCTAGAGAAGTGGATACAGAAATCTCATAATAGTTTGCAATATCATGAAGTTCAATTTTCTTGCATTTATCCAGCTGGTTAAAATCTGGAAAAGACACAAACGCCTTTAAATCAAACGCTGCCATGACAAAACCACTTGAAAAACAACTAATTAAATTGACATAGTATAACTCAATGACTCAATATCACCCCTTCCCCTCCACAAAACAAACCTCCTCAGCACCTGCCTCACCAAACTTACCTATCTATCTTCAGAAGCGTGCCGGGCTCGAGGCGACTTATAGGCAAAACATCAGCGGTCGAAACCCTGAAACGCCAGCCCCCTTTGGAGAACGTAGTCTCCGCCCAGGATTTGCTTCCAAAAATAAAAAATGCAAAATAATAAACTAGTGCCCGATGGAAAGGCTATTTCAGCCTAGCTGGACACTACCCTACGCTAAGCTGAGGAAGCAGTTCAAGTGGAAGTTTTACTCAGGGAAACATCAATCACCATAAACAACCAAAACAAAATATACATATGCTATAGCTATACCTAGCCTACACCGAAATAAATCACGAATATACCATCAGGTTTAAAAACCTGATCCACAACATGTCACATGAAACAAGCATCCCAGTTTTCCAAAAATCCTGGACGAGCACCCCACTTTTGTTACGTCCCTGGCTTGTCTAGGGGTTTTTGGGACAAACAAATAAATATACCCAGGATGGAAAACTCAAGGATGACTCGAAACAGGTGTCAAGTTTGTGTATTTATTGATTAACGAAGACGCTAACTAGAAAAATATAACAACACACAGAAAGTATCCACGGCTCCCGCCGCGCAGATGCAATACACACGAGGACAGCCCGCTGCTCACCACACCTCTCCAGCTGATCACAAACACTGGCCCGTCAGCTGGCTCAACGGAGACGGCACAAGGCAAAGATCACGATCAGCTGCACCCAGCCGATCTAGTTCACACAGCAATTCACACAGTAGTCAACGTTTAGTAATCCACACAGACTTCAAGGGAAAAATAAAGAGATCTCGATCAGCTGCACCCAGCCGATCTCAATAGTCCACACAGCAATTCCAATCCAGTGAGCCACACAGACGTCAACAAGGAAGAGGGATCTCCTTTTCCCAGAGCACTTCACTGGCCCTGTTTATACACCTCGCTGATTTCCGTTGATCAGCTTCAGCTGCGGGATTATCTGCGTCAACCTCCAGACACCTGCAGGAGAGGGAGAGAAAAAGAGCGCACGCGACACACACACATACACAGACCTCACGGGTCGTAACACCGGTATAACACTCTGTAGCACCAATGCCAGATGGTGATAGATAAAGCATACATTTTCTATTTGTTGACTTGTTGCATGGCTAAAAGCATTCTTGACAGGTTTCTAAACGTAGACAAAACACAGACTTTGTCATTTAATGCATTCCATAGTGTCTTCTTCCCTTTCTACCAGAGACATTAACGCGTTCTGAAAGCTTTTTAGTTGATTCTCTCCCAGATAAGGTGAGGTACCCCCGGAGTTTTTAATTTAATTTATCGTACGGCGAAGACGCACACAGCGTCTGGGGTCTTTCAAGCACGGACCTCCCGTCGTGAAGAGCTATTCACGCATTGTTACAAAGCTAAACACACGCACACAGACACATGTTTTACACCCTTTTAGGTTAACAGGTCAACTGCGCGCCCCCTCCGTCTCACACACACCCACACAGTGGGGTTTGAAACAAAGCCACACGCACAAGAATTCTGAAAGTGAGAAAAACGCTTTTTGTGAGAATGCAACATTCTGTTTGAAACGGCGATTAACAAGCATGCAGAATCTGACGTAGAATGCGCGTTTTCCGGATTAAAACAACCAGTAGAAGCGCATAATACCCAAAAATCAATATAGTTCTCTTTAACATGATCTAACGATGTCAAATTTGGTATGATTGTAAACCAGAAAATTAGACGACCCCGACTCTGTATTGAGAAACAATCTATTATGCATTATTAAACATTTACTGATGTGCAGAATAATGTCAGAATAAAACTCTGACCTCTCCCCACGCGCTGAATAGGCGTACCGTCACAGACAAAGGAAATCTTGGCGCCACAAAATCCCCACTCATGATTGGCTCCCAGGCCCAGAATAGGCGTGCTCCTGTTTCATTCATATTTTGGAAATGAGCCCGAGAAGCTTCACTTCTGCTCTACAATTCTAGTCCTCCTACTCTAGTCTCTAGTTCTAGTCTAAACGGCTAGTCTCTCTAACTCCTAGCTTCAACTTCGCTTCAGAGAGCCTTGCTCTCCGTTTATTTTCCGTTTCTAAGACTAAGTCTTTATTTTTATACAAGTTTTAAAGCCACTTCCTTGATCCAGCGTTTTAACGAGCGAAAAGCCTAGTGTGTCCACTCGGCTCCAAACAACCACGTGACGCAACCCGGAAGCCCGCACGGCTCCAAAAGAAACAACGCTACGTACCAGACGGCTTTCCAACGACAATACAGTAGGCTCATTCCGATCTGATCTTTGCAACAAAGGCTAGTTTAAGGTTGTCTGAGAATCCTCTGGTCTCTTGATTATTGAAAGTATTCCTTAAACTGTGTAATTCCTCCAACTCTCTCTACCTCGAAAGCATCTCTCTCTCTCATATCTCTCTCTCTCTCTCTCTCTCTCTCTCTCTCTCTCTCTCTCTCTCTCTCTCTCTATCTCTCTCTTGGTTAATATCGTGTTACTATATATACGCTACGTAATCGTTTTATAATCATTTGTTTTGTTTATGCATATTGTTAAGATATCCTCTGGACCGTGTATGTACGCTAAAGTGTCCTTTATTAAATTACATTAATCGTTACCTGAGTTCATGTGTTTGTTGAATCCATATATTTCTGAAGTCAATGAAGATCCGATTTTCTATGCTACCTTAAACGCTCTACAATACTTTTAAACATTGCATAGTTTAAATATTGCCGATCTGATCTCTTGGAGGGTAAGTTATCTCCATTATGGCCATATGGATGTAATTTTGCTTGCCAAGAACTAAACGGATCGAAGTGTTGATGTAAATATTATATGTTATACGCATTAGTGGTTAAAGTTGTATTTCCAAGTACGACTGATTAAAATCATTCCCTTTCTCTGTATGAATTATTGTCACGAGTAATCCTGATACATATTCATATAGTCAAGGCGGTACAAGCCCATATTTGGAACCACTTTAGGGCGTATGCAAATAATATTCATCAAAACCCATGAATATTTAATTTCCCATTTGAGTGCTAATTTCTCCAATTTATACTCAAAGTCAGTGTTGCTACAACTCGGAAGTTGGGTTTCTGACCTTGCTCCATGAAAGAAATTATCCTTCTCAAAGTTGAATCCTCCCTCTGAGCTTGGTACCAATCATTCCAGAGATAGTCTCGTACCCTGTGGTGGTGAAACTTTCAGGGGCAGATGAAGCAGTCAATGCCAAGGACTCTGACACGTCGCTCGACAAGACAAACGAATGACGCTCACACACTGCAGAGAGTAATTCGGTGGAGATCACCTCAGTTTCCTTGCATAGTCTCCGTTTCAAGTCTCCGATAGCCCTCTCTTCTTCAAATAATTCATCATCTTCCTCTGGTGGATTTTGCGGTCTTCTGGACAATCCGTCAGCATCCTTATTGACAGATCCAGCTCTGTATTTTATATTGAACCTGTAAGTAGATAACACCGCAAGCCAGCGATGTCCTGCTGCATCGAGTTTTGCTGTGGTCAGCAAGTATGTTAGTGGGTTATTGTCCATGAGAACAGTAAATTTAGTGCCATAGAAATAATCACTGAATTTCTCACAGATGACCCATTTCAAGGCCAAACATTCTAATTTATGGTTAGGATAGTCTTCTCACTTTTTTAAAGACCCCTACTGGCATATGCTAGCACGCAGAACTTGCCCTCCTGCTCTTGGTAGAGAGCTGGACCAAGCTCCTCCCTTTGGGCATCTGTATGTAAGACATAGGAAAGTCCTGGGTTTGCGAAAGCAAGGATTGGGGCAGATGTCAATTTTTCAATCAGCGTCTTAACCCTCTGGGGTCGGCAATCACGCCGGCGTGATCTGCTCGCTTTGTTTCTTATCAGTGCAAAAGATATTCAAAATACTCTGTTGGTTTTGATCTTACATTTAAGTGTTTTACATCATTCGATCCAGTTAAGTTTCTATTTTTTTGTGTATACTCACAATAAAAACAAAGTGTTGTGTCTTTCGCCAAATAAAGAAAAATAAACATGATGCGAGTTCTGCCTTCTCTCTGTCAGGGAAGTCCATTCTGAAACGCGTCCGAAAATGAACTGTGACTCAGCGAATACTTGTCTCTCAGGAACGAGAGATTTGTCTTTATGAAGCTAGAATTCTCTTCTTTTAAATGAAGTAATTTATATTAAAAAACACATATTCTTAGTTTATGTAATCCGTTTGAAACCAAGGAGAGGCGCAGTTTTTCGTTCTCTCTTCATTATTTTTAATGAGCTGAGGCCGACAAGCCTCCCGGCGCTATTCACATGGTAATAGTTGAGGTGATCTATACGCATCGCACACGCCCTCCGATCAATGTCATGAAAACACGCAGTTTCTCGTCAGATTCACTCATAGTTCATCGCGTTTTGAGGATGGCACGCTTCTCCGGTAAAGTCGACCTTCAGATTATTCTTCTGGACAGCTAGGAAGAACTCACCTTTTCCTCAGAGAAACGGTTGCATCTCAGACGGAGAACGGCTGCATTTTCAAAAGCGAATTGATCCCTGTAACGTATTGAAGACAGCAGGCGAAGCAGAGGATCTATACGCAGGGTATTTTAATAAAGTCGCACATTAAACAGGGAACAGATCTCAGAGAACAAAGGAACAAAACCAGACAGATAAGAGACAGAGGCAACCATTACATGTACAACAACTGACAAAGTAACAAGTGAAACAAGGGCTATAAATACAAAGGCAAACAAGATTAACAAGATAAGGGGGTGTGGCTAATAAGAAACACCTGGGAACTAATCAACATAATGGGGAACTGCTAAACATAGGACGAGACAGGGGAACACAGACATGAATCATGACATAGCCCCCCCCCTATGGGCGGCTCCCGACGCCCATCAAAACAAAAAAATAATAGTTCAGGAGGGTGGTGGAGCGGAGGTGGACCTGGGGGCGGGATGGAGGGCCAGGCCCATGGAGTGGCAGAGGGCCTGGAGACTGCGGCAGGACGGGCGACCAGGGCGGAGCAGGCGACCAGAGAGGAGCAGGCAGCGCAGGCGACCAGGGCGGAGACGACCCTTCAGGCGGCCAGGGCGGAGCAGACAGCTTCTCAGGCAACCAGGGCGAAGCAGACGACCCATCGGGCGGCCAGGGCGAAGCAGACGACCCATCGGGCGGCCAGGGCGAAGCAGACGACCCATCGGGCGGCCAGGGCGGAGGCCACAGCGGAGACCACGGCACAGGAACAGGAACGGACACGCCTCAGGAACAGGAACGGACGTGGCGTGCACAGTCTCTGGCTCGGCAGGACTGACGTGAAGCTCTGGCTCTGGCTCTGGCTCGGCAGGACTGACGTGAAGCTCTGGCTCTGGCTCGGCAGGACTGACGTGAAGCTCTGGCTCTGGCTCGGCAGGACTGACGTGAAGCGTAGGCTCGGCAGGCGTGATGTGGAGCTCAGGCTCGGCCGGCGTGACGTGGAGCTCAGGCTCGGCAGGCGTGACGTGGAGCTCAGGCTCGGCAGGCGTGATGTGGAGCTCAGGTTCGGCAGGGCTAACGTGAAGAAACTCTGGCTTGGCGGGTACTGTGGGATTGCAGGGCTCCTCGTCCGCCAAACCCACAGTAAAGGTTGAACCGCTCAGTGACAGGGCCAACTCAATATACAATTCTAAAGTCCACTGAGGATCGTACAGTGGCATGGCTGACCCGAGTGGCTCAGATAGCCCCCCTCTAAAAAATATCATGAGGCACAAAGAGTCCATTGACGTTACATTTGCCAGTTCAATAAAGTCTCTCACGTACTCTTCTATGGGCCGGTCTCCCTGACGGAGACACACAATCTGTGCCGCAGGATTCATCGTTGGTCAGTTGTTCTGTAACGTATTGAAGACAGCAGGCGAAGCAGAGGATCTATACGCAGGGTATTTTAATAAAGTCGCACATTAAACAGGGAACAGATCTCAGAGAACAATGGAACAAAACCAGACAGATAAGAGACAGAGGCAACCATTACATGTACAACAACTGACAAAGTAACAAGTGAAACAAGGGCTATAAATACAAAGGCAAACAAGATTAACAAGATAAGGGGGTGTGGCTAATAAGAAACACCTGGGAACTAATCAACATAATGGGGAACTGCTAAACATAGGACGAGACAGGGGAACACAGACATGAATCATGACAATCCCACCGAGGATACAAGTTCGAGTAAGTTGTTTAGTGTTATTTAATTCTTTTTCTGATTATATAGAACTAATGTGAATTTTCAGACTATATTTTGCTTAGTTTTGGTTAGCTTTTGACATCTTACAGGAAAGATTGCCTTACAATATCCCTAACATTTGTGTATATGGTCGTTTCAATGTGATATTACTTTCTAAACATATTTGTATTATATTTCACTCCGTTTTTATTAGCTTATGACACTGATTATCATGCTAAAAATACTGACTTTTGCGTAATTTAGCTTATTTGCGAATATCTGCTTGGTGTAAATATGATTTTGTGCAAATATATTTCAGCCTCCGGTAAAATGTGATAGGCCTACTGTCTAAATACTAGACATTATATTTGTATATATAAATGTTCGGTTTTGGTTAACCTATGACACTTATCTTGCTAAAATATTGCCACAGATGATTGTGAATACAGGTGTAAATGTTTGAAGTGCTCTAAATGCGTGCTGTCTATATGGCCATCAACAGCTCGCGGTGACGCGGTCTATGGCCAATAAATAGATATTTTTCCGTCCTATGGCCCATCAACAGATACATAGACTACATGCATTGTGCGTCCATACCCATTAATCGCCCATCTTTGGATAATGTATGCTAAACGTTGTTTTAATTTTTTTAGGAATGTGTCTGCATCTCCAGCACCGCAGAGGGACACGCAGGTGTCGTTCAGTTCTCGAGAATGATAGTAAGTGCACACACGTAATATTTTACTGATGAAATGTAATTGTGTTTACATCGTCATAATATACAAGTAGGGCCTACCTATTCTTGTGTGAAATTACAAAAACTGTTGTCTTTTTTTTTATCCATGGCCATTAGTGATTGATAATGATAATAATACAGTTTCTTTGATTGTGTTATCAACAGATGTGACAATGAACATGTCCAAGCACCTGTCCTGAAGAGAGCAAACAAGCAGGCAAGCAACAGGTCCAAGTCCACCCTGTCATGGAAAACTGAGACTGATGTTGACATGGTTGCACAGACTGCACGATTCCTGCCCGCACGGGAAACTGGACCGCAACTGAGCTCTGTTGACTCACATTCGCCCATGAGTCTGTTTGTGTCACAGTGTCTGGTGGTTCCCTGGGTTTAACATTAGAGGTCTCAGTTTTCACGGTGTTTAGGCATTTTCACTACACTTCCCATAATCCTGTCTGTCACTGATTCTTCATTGCCTTCAGCTGTCTCTCGTCACCTTGTTTGCACTTGTGTATATATACCCTGTCTGTTTCAGTGTTTGTCACGGAGTCCTTGTTTAATGTCCCCACACTTCCGTTCCTGTTGCTGCCCGTTTGTTGTTCATGTCTTGTTTCTTTGGATTGCTCTACTGGATTTTGACCCTTGCCTGGACTGGTTTTGTGAGTACGGATTTCCCCTAATAAATACTGCGCCTGGACCTTACCTTTTCCTGTGTGTGTGTCTGTCGTGACAGTACCCCCTCCACTAGGAACGCCTCCTGGCGTTCCCAGGCAACCCTACCTGTCGATTGTAATCATCGATAAGGGAGTGATCCTGGATGTCTCTAGCAGGTACCCAACTTCTCTCCTCCGGACCGTAACCCTCCCAGTCCACCAGGTACTGGAATCCGCGTCCCCTCCGTCTCGAGTCCAGAATGCGGTGTACCGAATACGTGGGTTCCCCATCTACGAGTCGCGGCGGGGGGGGGAACCGGGGCAGGCGGATTAATGTGGGAGTAAAATACGGGTTTGACTTTAGACACATGGAAGGCGGGGTGAATTCTCCTGTACGCAGGAGGGAGTTTGAGTCGGACTGTCACCGGGCTAATAATCTTGGTGACAGGAAACGGGCCAATGAATTTAGGGGCTAGTTTGTTAGACACGGAGCGGAGCGGAATATTCTTGGTAGAAAGCCACACTTTTTGACCCACGACGTAGACGGGAGGCTTTGACCGGTGGCGATCGGCCTTGGCCTTCATGCGCCTCCCTGCTTGGAGTAGAGTCTCCCGGGTTCTAGTCCAAGTACGGCGGCACCTCTGGACGAATGCGTGAGCGGAGGGGACCGCGACTTCGGATTCCAGACCTGGTGGACTGGGAGGGTTACGGTCCGGAGGAGAGAAGTTGGGTACCTGCTAGAGACATCCTGGATCACTCCCTTATCGATGATTACAATCGACAGGTAGGGTTGCCTGGGAACGCCAGGAGGCGTTCCTAGTGGAGGGGGTACTGTCACGACACACACACAGGAAAAGGTAAGGTCCAGGCGCAGTATTTATTAGGGGAAATCCGTACTCACAAAACCAGTCCAGGCAAGGGTCAAAATCCAGTAGAGCAATCCAAAGAAACAAGACATGAACAACAAACGGGCAGCAACAGGAACGGAAGTGTGGGGACATTAAACAAGGACTCCGTGACAAACACTGAAACAGACAGGGTATATATACACAAGTGCAAACAAGGTGACGAGAGACAGCTGAAGGCAATGAAGAATCAGTGACAGACAGGATTATGGGAAGTGTAGTGAAAATGCCTAGACACCGTGAAAACTGAGACCTCTAATGTTAAACCCAGGGAACCACCAGACACTGTGACAGTTTGTAACAGTATACAATACCTTTCTTTCTTTTTTGAAAGGATGTGTTAAGTTATATACATAGGTTTCTTGTATACAAACAATACCGGATGCGCGCGCATCCAAGAGGCAAGACCGCTATATGTTATGCCGAGTTCTGTAAAAGAACATTGTAATTAACGTAGATTTCGCATTGTTTGTAAAATCTTGTTGACTCAATAATAAACTGCAATTTCAGAGTTGAATCTGTTTGCTTGTGTTTCATTTGCATATTAATATAACATTATGTAAAAAGTTAGTTAGTTGACTAGTATGAAATTGTCCAACTAAGTTTGCGAATCATAAAAACATGACATACCCTATGCATTTAGGTTAGTTTACAGCACAACAGCTCCGCGTCATCTCTGCTTCTGCTAGATATAGCCGTAAAGACTGTTGCTTTCTGCCTCTTAGATGCGCGCGCATCTACGTGATGACGTTGCACAGAAACCCGTGTATAGTTAGGAAAGATTTCTATTTTGAATAAATGCTTTTCTTTTTAATCAGTGAATCCTGAAAAAAGTATCACAGGTTATAAAAAAATATTAAGCAGCACAACGGTTTCCAACATTGATAATAGCTGATTATCAAATCATGATATTAGAATGATTTCTGAAGGATCATGTGACACTGAAGACTGGAGTAAGGATGCTGAAAATTCAGCTTTGATCAAGGAAATAAATTATATTTTAAAGTATATTAAAATAGAAAATCATTATTTTAAATTGTAATAATATTTCACAATATTACTGTTGTTTCTGTATTTTTTATCAAATAAATGCAGCCTTCCAAAAATATTAAAAATGGTTATGTGTCCAAACGTTTGACTGGTACTATATGTTTATATATGTACGGTAGCACTGTGGTCTTGTGAGGCACAACATTTAGTTCCTCCACATAGAGGAATTACAATAAAAACAGATTAAAAAACAAAACCTTTGAATCTCTTCTCATTCTCAGATTCTCCTCTCTGCCTCACAGCACCTTGATGGGGCATTAGCCATTGGGGGAGTGTCTATTGTCTCCCCTCATTCATATTCATGGCCATCAACACCCCTACGCATAAAGCAGTACTGGCACAAAAACTGACTCACAAAGTTTAAATCGTTATATTGTTGTTTTGTGAAAGAGTCAGAATGATTTTCACATCATTTTGTAGTAAACATTCTAGCCTACAAGAATGGTAACTCAAAAGTCTTGTGCCAAACTATTCAGTATGAGTTATATGGGCTCATTGCAGTGACAATTTTTTTCCCAAAACTTACTAACCACACATAATATATTTTTTTCTATAAAATGCAAACATGTAACTTCCATTTTGCTCACATATTATTGTAGCAGAGTTTGTGCTGAATACAGCAGAATTATGCATTGGCCAAAGGTATGTTGTAAGTAGCTGAAATAAGCACAAATGTCAGGGCATGTCAAAACATCTCAAGGGCCCCAAAAAACCCTCAGACCCCAGAGGGTTAAATGCATTTTCACACTGGACTGTCCACTCGTCACCTATGGGAGTATTGGTATCTACAGGAGTGCTCGATTTCTCTCTCTTGTAAACCTTCCCTCTTTTCCTTCGAGGGCTATATCCTGCAGTTAGATGGTTTAGCGGCTTTGCTATTTTAGAGTACAGCTTGATGAAATGCCAATAATACCCAGCAAAGCCTAGAAAACATTTTAGCTCTCGACTGTTTGAAGGACTGGTCTTATATGACCTACTAGAAGGGACAATCAGTCTTATTTTTTTGGAATAAAATTTTTATATAACTGACTTAAAGTTATGAACAAGTTATGTCTTAAAGAAAAAAAATGATGACTAACTTGTAAGACTAGTTTTAGTTGTTTATGCAACCAGTTCCAGAAGCTCCAAAAGGTCACCAGAAACTCCACCCTCTTATAAAACCTACCAGGACGTGACTAGTCATAGTTTCTACCTTTAATTTTTACTGAAAGCTAAAACGAGTTGTGAAGAACAGAGGACATATTAGGGTTTTTGTGTATTTCTGATTGAAACTAGATTAGATTTTGATTGTAATAGTTATTTACTCTTTAAACCAAAGTTCAGAAAGTGAAATTGTAGATCATTGGATATTTTACAAAACGAGGAAATGGATTCAAAATCTGTGAAAGAGCTTTCTTGTCCTGTTTGCTATGACATCTTCAAGGTTCCTGTTTTTCTGTCCTGTAGTCACAGTATTTGTAAAGAGTGTCTACAACAGTTCTGGAAAACTAAGGAAACTCAGGAGTGTCCTCTCTGCAGGAGAAGATCCTCAAGAGAAGATCCTCCAGTTAATCTCACGTTAAAAAACTTGTGTGATTCATTGATAAAGGAGGGAAATGAGAAACGTTCATCAGGATCTGAGGAGATCTGCAGTTTACACAGTGAGAAACTCAAACTCTTCTGTCTGGAGGACAAACTGCCTGTGTGTTTAGTGTGCAGAGACTCAGAGAAACACACCAACCACACATTCAGACCCATCAGTGAAGTGCTTTCATCTCACAAGGTAAGACTAATGTCTCTCATTTCATATGATAAATACAGTGTTATACATAGAAACAGTATTATTTGTGTACAATAGACCTGTATTTATTTTTACTTAGGGTGTATTCACACCTGCCTTGTTTGGTTCGATTAAATCAAACTCAAGTTTGTTTCCCCCCTTGGTGCGGATCTTTTGGGCAGGTGTGAATACAGCAACTGCACTCGGGTGCGGACCAAACAACCGAACCGAGACCCAGCTGAAGAGGTGGTCTCGGTATGGTTCCAAGCGAACTCTGGTACGGTTCGTTTACGGTGTGAACATGAACCGACCCAATTGCAGAAAGCACTACTGCACCTTTTTTGACAGGGTCAGATTTTTACTATGTAATTTGGGGTGATGAAATGGAAAAAGTATTCTCTCGGTTAGCCTATGTCATAGTTGAAAAAGAAACCAGATGTTTGTCATTTTTCTCGGTCCGAGCAGAAACCCAATAGTCCTACTGTTGTCGGTGTAATTAATGTTAATAAAACAACAAAATAAAGCTTTAACAAAGATGAAACTATATATTTAATTTCTACAGTGAACAAATAGTGTTATTTTACATTTAGGCTTAATTCATTTATGTACCGGAATTATACTTTGTAACTTTGTATTCATCTCTGCTTGTGATTTGTGTATTTGTTCTTATTTTATTACTGACTGTTCACTCGCTGAAGTGAAGAGCATGCGTTCTCTGCCAGAAACCGTCTTGCAGCACATCTTCGTCTTCGCAAAATCCTAATTACAACATTGTATAGATGACATTGTGTAATATGATGCTCATAAGTTTCTTCATATTGTGTTAGTAGCTGATAATACCAAATCAGTAAAATAATAAAAATTGCACTGCATCTCCATAAATTGCCTGTTTTTGCACTTCCTGTTTTTCCCTGCTTGAGAATGTCTGTCCAATGAATGGATGACATGTGGTTTGGTGGTTTACACATTTTGGTTGACTTGCAAAAATGGCATTGTAAAAGCGAACCACACCAAACAAGACAAATCAACATTGTATTTGGTCCAGACTTTCCTGGTGTGAATACACCCTTAGACTAAATCTCTTAGATTTACTACTGATACAAAATTCTGCACTAAGCTTTGACTTTTTCAAATCTTCTTGCATGTAACAGCATTGGCACAAAACATGTTTAAAAAAATTGAAATGTCATGGGTTATTATAATTTTTTTTCAATAATGATTTGGGATTTAAGACACACCAAAAAGTGATTGATACTAACATACTTTCACTTTCTGTATTTTTATTTGTACAACTACAAATTTAAAAATTAATGTATATAATACTTAAGATTTGGCTATTGCAAAAAAAATTAAAACATGATTTCTTGATGTTCATCCTTTCCCGATTATATAATTAAAATATATATATGTCCTGCCATTTCAGGCACAAATGCATCCTGGGAATGACCCAGTCAACATATAATAATAACAAAACGTTCAAACATACAATGATTAAACCTCTTAAAGCTGCATAAATTTCACAGATTTTCATCTTAACCTGTAGGAGGAATTTAATACAGCGCTGACGTCCCTACAAAACAAGCTCAAACATGGAGAAGAAATGAAGAAAAAGTGTGATAAAACAATTCAACATATCACGGTGAGGAAAGAGTTAAATACTCAACATTCACACACAGAGTGTATTATTGACATTAGTGGAGTGTGTGTTCACACTGAAGTGAATGTGATGTGATTTCAGTCTCAAGCTGAGCACACAGAGCGTCAGATTAAAGAAGAGTTTGAGAAGCTTCATCAGTTTCTCAGAGACGAAGAAGAAGCTGCAGTCACTGCACTGAGGGAGGAAGAGGAGCAGAAGAAGCAGAGGATGAAGGAGAAGCTGGAGGAGATGAACACACACATCTCAGCTCTTTCACACACACTCAGAGACATGGAGGAGATGATGAAAGACAACGACGTCTCGTTTCTAAAGGTGACAAATCAATCTGGCTTCATTCTCTGTGCAGAAAACAACTTGTATAGAGAGACTCACTGACAGTGAGAGTGTTTGATAAGATATTAAAATGTTTTTAAACTCTATATTTTCCAGAACTTTAACGCCTCAATGGAAAGGTAAGTGAGCTGCTCGTATCTCTTCTCTCAGTGGATCTGAACTCAAACTCACTGCAGTTCTGACTCCTGAATGTTCCTCAGAGTCCAGATCTCACAGCCGGATCCACGGATGAGTTCTGGAGCTTTGATTCATGTGTCGCGTTATCTGGGTAACCTGCCGTTCAGAGTCGGGAAGAAGATGCTGGAAACTGTCCAACACAGTGAGTCTCAGCAGATCTGACACCAGTGCAGAAGATAGTGCAGATAGAAACACACACAACATCACATTTGATAGAAATATATTTAATAATCACTTGAACTTCTAAGTGACTCTAAACTGCATTTCAGGAAATCATCAGATCATACAGCGAACTCATAGTGAAGTCTATTCCTCATGGTTTATGTTTATGATTAGGATACAATCGTGTTTATTGAATACTGATATTAAACCGCTCCGTGCAGATAAAGGTGGTGGTTCACCAAAATTAAATATTAAAAGCTTTCCACAATAATTTGGTATGCCAATTATAATGAATAAAAAAATTGCAAATCAAATAATTTTTATCATAAAATAATGTCTTATTTCTATTGTAAACTAAGCATTTTGTCAGGTCCCTTCTCTGGTATTTCACTGAACTTGTACTTAGAAAATATTTAACAAAATGTACAGACAAATTTTGTTAGCATTGTTGTAAGTTTATTTGTTACTTTGTTGTAAAACAACACCAAGATATTTGATAAAAAACTGACTATAAAGTGATGTCGCTCAGTCTGACCTCAACACCGTCACGCCAACTATTCTCGCCTATAATAATTATTTTTTGAGGCCTATATTAATGAGTCAAGGGGGTGTACTGTCAAGCTTAACTCAACCCCATCACATAAAAATGAAGATGGAAAATTATTATTTTTCTAAATGTTACTTTAATCCATAAGTATATACTATATACTTGTTTCATTGCTGCCATATATGGTCTACTCTCCTACACTACAAGACCAGCAGTGGCCATTTTGTGCAGGAAACCTCAACCTCACATATCTGTATATTTCTCATTATTTCGGGGTTGAAAACTTGTGACAGGGTTGATAAATTTTTCACTTCATTTATGGATCATTTTAATTAAATATTTTTTTTGATGTAATGTGTCGACTTAAACACTGACAAACATCTTATCTCAGAAATGGCCGCCAGATCAGCAGCAGAAAGACAGTGTTATGCAGATGTTGATCCAGAAAGAAGGGCACAATATGAGCCTATATTGCCAATTTTAACTTCAGCCCGCCAAAAAATTTGAAAAGTATCATAAATGTTACATTTGTATTAAGTTGTTATGAGGGACACATGAGCAGATGTTTGTTTTATAGCAAGTTTTGTATAAATCCTCTTTAAACAAAGTCCATTTTGTCCGTTACAGGGTTGAGAATAAAAGGTTTAAATCTGAAAAACACTGAAATTAATAAAAGCTCTTAAATGCCTGAGGTGGGAAAATAAGATTTTATAATATGTTTAATATGTGCCTAATGATGTGGGCTATTTAGAAAAAAAATTATATGTAGTTTAAAAAAACTAAAATCCAAGTTGAATATTCCCGAATCCCAGTAATGACCCGTGTCCCGTTCATAACTCAAGGCCGAATGATTTCCAGAATCCAGTCATAAAAATGTAATTTACACACACACACAACAACAATAATAATTCAATTTATTTAAACATTATTTAAAGAATTTTTTTTTTCATGGTTTAATTTAGTAAATCGGTTTTTCAGCTCTTCCCCAAAAATTAAAAGGATACATTTTTATTTGATTACCAGTTTTTTATAATATATTTGTATTAAATCATAAAAAGAAAATTTTCTGAATAAATACATTTCATAGTACTGTATTATTCTTAAACATTTAAATAAATTATTAATGTTAAAAAATAAGTTGTTAATCTAATACATTATCAATTATTGAATTTAGTTGATTAGACATGTTTTATTGAAACAAAAACAAACAAATGGTTTCAAGTTTGTTATAATAAAAGCATTTGTACAACCAAGAAAACGTACTCGGTTACTGACGTAACCTCGGTTCCCTTTCGTTGTCACTTCGAGTTACGTCGAATGACGACGAATGGGGTTCGCTTAGAAGCCTATCATCTTCGAACAGTAATAAAACGAGCCAATGGCAAGCAAATGCCATGGGTCTGCTGAATTTGCATAGCATAACTCCGCCCCACCTTGTGGGTATAAAGGAAGTGAGCTGGCAATATGCAGATATGTTTTCGCTTTCGGAGCCAAGAGCATTCTTCACTCCACAAGCCATTCTGAGATCATCTCTCTTCACTCTTCGAGACGAGCTACTCTTCAGAAGTGTTGGTGTGACGGCGAATTCCAGCGAGCTTCATATTGCCTGCCGATCTGCGCAGTGGTCTGCCAGTCGTGTGTCTCTCCCTGGGCGCTTCAACACTGCTGTTTGAGTTTTATCTCTCTAAAAGAGCTGCACGCGGCGCGTCTTTTTAAAGACGGTTCGCCCGTGTGTTTCTGGGTGCGATACACAGATTAAATCAGCTGATGGGCACGGACGCTGTCTGATGTGTTTGGGCAAACGCACAGACAGCGTTCGTGGATGCGTCATGTTCTCATTGCGGGACATGACCATCGCAATGTAACGATCGAGACTCGATGACCTCCTCGAGAGAGAGTCCCCTCATCCACACCCCGATCTATTCTCTCCGCAAGAGGGAATACTTCGGCTGGTGGCCAGGGTGATCAGAGGCTGCTGTGTGGAACCAACCCGACAATCTATCCTCGGTCCACACACTCCTCTTCACGTGTGGTATCCGGATGAGATCGCTGACCAGTCCCGGCCAGAGGTCGCGGGCTGGTCCAGCATTTCATTCGATGCCCCGGCAGATGAAATCTTGTCTATCGCCGCATCACAAGGTGGGCGTGAGTACGCTGGAGAAGACTCGGCTGTGCTGCCTCCTCCGGGTGTGCCAGCATTGCCCGAGTCTGAACCAGAACTCTGCCATGCTTCCCCGGGCAGTCGCGAGCATTTGGGCTTGTGTGGAACCCTCCGCCATGTCCCAAGTGCTTAAAGCTGATGATCGGTTTTTGGGGACGCACCGGCACACATCGGCCCGCCCCCAATTCCTTTCTTCCTGGACGTGCATGAAGAGGTCATGAGATTACTCAGCGGCCTCTTCCGCCTTCTCTGCCCTCGATGAGGTCGCGGCCAGTGGGTACACTGGGGTTCCCCCTATGGAGTGTTCTGTGGCAACACAACTGTGTCCCCACAGCGCCTCCACTGGCGTGGCGGCCCTAAGCACCCACCCACCCTAAAGCATGTAGGTTTTTGTCTACTCCGGTGGCAGAGATCTATAGAGCTGCGGGGCTGGCTGCCACCTCACTGCATGCTATGCCCATCCTTCAGGTCTACCAGGCCAGGGGTGCTCATTGCTAATGCACGAGGGTAGGGCTGGTCCAGGGCTCTTGCAAGAGCTGCGTGCCGCCACCGACCTCGCTCTACGGGCGACGAAGGTGACCACACGCTCCCTGGGTCAGGTGATGTCCACATATGTGGTCCAGAGACAAGAACTGGCTTAGTCTGGTTGATATGGGCGAGGCTGAGCGAAGCCGCTTCCTCAACTCCCCATATCCCAGGCTGGCCTCCTCGGCGGCGCAGTCGAGGACTCTGCCCAGAGTTCTCGGCTGCCCAGAGCAGACTGAGGCTCTGATCCCGCGGCCAGCTGCTCAGCCGCCGGCTCAGCTGCCTCATTCCGCTCGCCGCCGAGGGCGCCCTCCTGCGACACTCCCTGCCGGCCCTAGCAGCACCCTTCACCCAGGCCGTGCCGTGGAGGTAGTCGCAGGAAGGCGCCCCAGCCCGTACCAGCCCCGCAGCAATGCGGTGCTCCCGTTACGGGCAGCTCAGAGATGGGTTGCAGTTCTTTCTAGGAGGTGGTTGCAGGGTCACTCCTTCCCCCGGTGGAGGGCCGGGGGAAAACCTCTTTTTCCAAAGAACTGTCTCTCCCATCTCTGAGCACACAGAGTTCTCGGACGACAGTGCGCGCCACCCTCGGGTCCCGCCACTCTCGCCCTCCTCTGTCACAGAGTTCTCGGATGACAGTGCGCACGCTCACGGGCCTCGCCACTCTCGTTCCCCTCTGTCGCCAGACCCCTGCCAGAGCACGCCCCTGTGGAACGCTGGTCCTTCCCTGGCCTCCTCTGGCAGGACGTGGCTAATGACCGTGCCCCCACACCGGGCCGCTATGCCACCCACGTCTGGGCCGGTCATTCCGCTTCGCTGCACCCCCGGGGGGACGTCTGTCGTTCGCATGACCCCGCTGGCACAGTCCGTGGGAGCCTGGTTAGAGCTTCCCCCCTGTCCCGCTGGCTTGCGCGAACCATCAGGCTCGGCTATGCGATTCAGTTCGCACGGTCTCCTCCCCGCTTCTGGGGAGTCCGCTTCACTATCGTCGGTGGCTATGCCCCTGTCATGAGAGCGGAGGTCGCCACCCTGCTGGCGAAGGGTGCGATCGAGACTGTCCCTCCAGCCGCAATGAGGTCCGGCTTCTACAGCCCCTACTTCATTGTCCCCAGGAAATCCGGTGGGTTACGGCCAATCCTGGATCTGCGCGTCTTGAACCGTTCCCTTCACAGGCTTCCGTTCAAGAGGCTCATGGCTTAGCGCATTTTCGAATGTGTGCAGCCACAGGATTGGTTTGCAGCGATCGACCTGAAGGACGCCTACTTCATGTCTCCATTTTTTCTCGACACAGACCGTTCTTGCGGGTTGCTTTCGAGGGGCAGGCATTCCAGTACGCTGTTCTCCCATTCGGGTTGGCCCTGTCTCCTCGCGTCTTCACGAAGGTCGTCGAGGCAGCCCTTGTGCCGCTACGGCAGCACGGGGTTCGCATCCTGAATTATCCCGATGACTGGCTAATCCTAGCTCACTCTCGGACCAGGGTTGCGAACACAGGGACCTAGTGCTCCGGCACCTAGCCCGTCTGGGCCTTCGGGTCAACTGGGAGGAGAGCAAACTTTGCCCCGTGCAGAGGATCTCTTTTCTCGGTAGGAAATTCGACTCGGTCGCCATGTGCGCGCAGCTTACGAGCGAGCGCGCGCAGTCACTGCCGACTTGCCTGAGACAATTTGAGGGCAAGAGTGCGGTTCCACTGAAACTTTTTCAGAGGCTCCTGGGGCATATGGCATCTGCAGCCGCGGCAACGCCGCTCGGATTGCTTCATATGAGTCCGCTTCAGCACTGGCTTTGCGATCGAGTCCCGAGGTGGGCATGGCGTCAGGGCACGTTCCGAGTACCAGTTACTCCGACCTGCCATCAGACCTTCTCCCCGTGGACGAATCTCAGCTTTCTCGGGCCGGAGTGCCCTTAGAACGAGTTTCCAGGCATGTTGTTGTCTCAACGGATGCCTCCTCCACGGGCTGGGCCGCCATGTGCAATGGACATGCTGCCGCGGGCTCCTGGACAGGTCCCCACCGCCTATGGCATGTCAATTGCCTCGAGTTGCTGGCAGTACGTCTCGCTCTGCACCGCTTCCGGGCGCTGCTCAAGAACCAGCACGTACTAGTCCCATCAGACAATACCGCGACAGTAGCGTACATCAACCGACAAGGTGGTCTACGCTCCCGCCGTATGTCGCAACTCGCCCGCCACCTCCTCATATGGAGTCAGAAGCATCTGAGGTCGCTTCGAGCCATTATATTCCGGGAGACCTGAACTGTGCAGCCGACGAGCTCTCACGGCTTCAGCCTCTTCCGAGAGAATGGAGACTCCATCCCCAGGCGGTCCAGCTGATTGGGATCAGTTCGGGGACGCACAGGTAGACCTGTTTGCCTCCCACGACTCGTCCCACTGCGCCCAGTTTTACTCCCTGACCGAGGGCACGCTCGGCACGGACGCTCTGGCGCACAGCTGGCCCCGGGGCCTCCGCAAGTATGCGTTTCCCCCAGTGAGCCTTCTTGCACAGACCTGTGCAAGATCAGGGAGGACGAGGAGCAGGTCATATTGGTTGCGCCGCACTGGCCCACCCGAACCTGGTTCTCCGAACTTGTACTCCTCGCGACAGCACCTCCCTGGCCAATTCCTCTGAGGAAGGACCTCCTTTCTCAGGGACGGGGCACCCTTTGGCACCCTCGTCCCGATCTTTGGAACCTCCACGTGTGGCTCCTGGACGGGACAAGGCAGGTTTGAGTACCCTACCACCAGCGGTGGTGGCTACCATCACTTCCGCTAGAGCGTCGTCCACTAGACATGCCTACGCGTTGAAGTGGAACCTCTTCGTCTTTGGTGCTCTTCTCACTCAGAAGACCCCAGATCATGCCCGATCAGTGTCGTGCTTTCCTTCCTGCTGGGTTGGAGCGAAGGCTGTCTCCCTCCACCCTGAAAGTATATGTTGCCGCTATCGCCGCACATCACGATGCAGTTGATGGTAAGTCCGTGGGAAAGCACGACCTGGTCATCAGGTTCCTGAGAGGAGCGAGGAGACTACAGCCTCCTCGCCCTCCTCTCGTTCCCTCTTGGGACCTCTCGGTGGTACTAAATGCCCTGCAGAGTGCTCCCTTTGAGCAATCAGTGGAGCTTAAGTTCCTGTCAATTAAGACAGCGCTCCTGGTTGCTTTGGCCTCCATCAAGAGGGTAGGGGACCTGCACGCATTTTCTGTAGACGAAGCGTGCCTGGAATTCGGGCCGGCCTTTTCTCACGTGATCCTGAGACCCCGGCCTGGATATGTGCCCAAGGTTCCCACCACTCCCTTCCGGGACCAGGTGGTGAACCTGCAAGCGCTGCCCCTGGAGGAGGCAGACCCAGCCTTGGCATTGCTCTGTCCAGTACGCGCCCTCCGTGCTTACGTAGACAGAACGCAGTGTTTCAGGACCTCAGACCAGCTCTTTGTCTGTTATGGTGGGAAGCTGAAGGGAAAGGCTCTCTCCAAGCAAAGGTTGTCTCACTGGATAGTGGACGCCATTGCTTTGGCTTACCAGCAGCAAGGTCGACCGTGCCCCCTTGGTGTGACGGCCCACTCCACCCGGAGTGTGGCCTCCTCTTGGGCTCTAGCGCATGGCGCCTCGCTAACAGACATCTGCAGAGCTGCAGGCTGGGCGACACCCAACACATTCACCAGATTCTATAATCTCCGAGTGGAGCCAGTGTCCTCCTGTGTACTCGCTTCAACCAGCCGGTGCTAGGACCCGCTCAGGTGTCTTCGCTTGCTCGCCATTCCACTCCACGGACTGGATACGTGCGATATTCCTCAGGTGAGCCTGATAAGCCCTGAGTTCCTCCAGCGCTGTTGTCGTCAACTCCAGAGTTATGCCTCCGGCAGCTTTCGCGTTGGCTAGGTGCCACCATGTGCATGGTTCCCCCTCTGGGCGACCCCCACGTGTGTATTCCACTGTAAGCCTCTCTCGAGCATGTGTCTTTCCCTTGGCAAGCCAGTCTGCCACCCCTGGGGTTGAAATACTCCACCCTACGGGCTGGACACCCCAGTGTTTCCGTATGCACCCCCCTCCGGGTCATATGTTATTCTTAAGTCCCCCCTTCGGGCGGGCTCTGATTGCATATTCCACTGAGATATGCTCCCAGTGTACCTTGGTATTCCTGTGTTAAGTAGGAGTCCTTCGTCCGTGCTAGCACGACAGGGAGCTCAGACTTACGCAGGGCACTGGAAGACAGCCGAGGTGGCGTGATTGGACTGGTAACCCCATTCGTCGTCATTCGACGTAACTCGAAGTGACAACGAAAGGGAACGTCTCGGTTACGGATGTAACCCTCGTTCCCTGAGTAGGGAACGGAGACGTTACGTCTTCCTGCCACTTCCGCTGTACCGCTGGAACAGCCGAGTTCAGCCTTGGCTCCTTCAGCGAAGAAACATATCTGCATGTTGCCAGCTCACTTCCTTTATACCCACAAGGTGGGGCGGAGTTATGCTATGCAAATTCAGCAGACCCATGGCATTTGCTTGCCATTGGCTCGTTTTATTACTGTTCGAAGATGATAGGCTTCTAAGCGAACCCCATTCGTCGTCATTCGACGTAACGTCTCCGTTCCCTACTCAGGGAACGAGGGTTACATCCGTAACCGAGACGTTCTCTCTAGAGAGAGGAACGAGTACTGCGTTGTCTTAGCAACGCATTGGGGAAAATCCTTTTCCACGAGAATACTGAAGCCAAAAATTATCCTTAATTTTTTATAAATGTAAAACGCATTGCCACAGCATACAGACCTAGGCGAGACGGCTCGCGCGCCTATTGGCTGCTGTGCGGCAAATGCTTAAGCCTATCGAGCGAGACCTTGAGTGATGTCACACCCAATGAGGGCGCTTCGCGCCCTCCCGCGTCACGTCCCGCCGAAACGGGCGTGGCTTAGGTCTATATAATGTGCTCACATGCTTATCATCTCTGATTTTTAAAAGCGAAACAACCAGAGCGGATACGCAGTACTCGTTCCTCTCTCTAGAGAGAACCGAGGTTACGTTAGTAACCGAGTACGTTCTCTTACGAGAGATACTCTCGTACTGCGTTGTCTTATCAACGCATTGGGGAACACCCTGTAAAACGCCGTGTATGCAGTGATCCGACACCATAGACCCAGAGCACTGAGCTGGGGTTCATACGGTACATAATCACCTGTAGGACTCACAGAGAATCCTGAAAGAAGTGGGTTCTAACCACCATCTTCCAAATATTTGCTGCACAGAGCAGTCCAGCTATTAATATAGCTATATGTATAATGACTGAATTTCAGTCTAACACATCCGGTCAGATTAAACCGATAATATCCTGGCCTGTAAGGCGGGAACCTCAAGGTTGTAAAACCTGATAAATGTAGACGGGGAGGCCCAGCCTGCCGCCATACAAATATCCTGTAAGGCAATCCCACTTGACCAAGCCCATGAGGAAGCTTCTCGTGGAGTGCGCTCTAACACCCAAAGGACACTGGATGCCTTTGGATGCGTACGCCAGAGCTATAGCGTCCACTATCCATCTGGATAGGCTCTGCTTCGAAGTGGCCAGTCCCTTAGAACGCCCACTGAACGAAACGAAAAGCTGCTCCGTCTGTCTAAAAACAGACGAGCGCGACACATAAGCTCTCAACGCCCTAACCGGGCATAGAAAACTCTCGTTCACATTCTCCCCAGTGACCAGAAGGGCAGACAGGGAAATGACCTGTGCCCTAAATGGTGTGTTTAGAGATTTTGGAACATAACCGTACTTAGGTTTGAGTATGACTCTCGAGTCATTAGGCCCAAATTCCATGCACGACGCACTCACTGAGAGCGCGTGTAAGTCCCCAATGCGCTTCACTGAAGCGAGAGCCAGGAGAAACACCGTCTTGAGCGACATGTGTTTCATATCAATCTCCTGAAGAGGCTCAAAAGGATGACCCTTCATGGCGTCCAGCACCGTGGAAAGGTCCCAAATGGGAACTGTGGGAGGTCTGGGGGGATTAAGTCTCTTAGCTCCTCTAAGGAACTGAATGACTAAATCGTTCCTTCCTATGGACTGGCCATGCACGGTCTCAGAGAACGCCGCTATGGCTGCCACATATACTTTGAGCGTGGAAGGGGATCTACCTTTTTCCAACAGCTCTTGTAAGAAGGATAAAACCTCTGTCACTCCGCAGTCTGGGGGTGACACGCCACGAGACGTGCACCAACCAGAAAATACTGACCACTTAGACGCATAGAGACGTCCCGTAGACGGAGCTCTAGCCTGTATGATCGTGTTTAACACTCCCTGTGGGAGGTCAGCGGATACCCGTTGATGGCCCACACGTGAAGGGACCATAGTTCCGGGTGGGGATGCCAAATCGAACCATTTGCTTGAGAAAGGAGATCCCTCCTCAGAGGCACTGGCCACGGGGCGGTGCTGGCTAACTGCATCACAGCTGGGAACCAGGGTTGATTCAACCAGAGCGACGCTACTAGCAGCACTGACCATCCTTCCTCCCTGATCCTCTCCACCACTTGGGTCAGGAGGGAGACGGGGGGAAAAGCATAAAGAGGACGGCGAGGCCACTGATGGGCCAGGGCGTCCTTGCTTTTTGTGAAAAATTCTGGACAGTGAGCGTTCTCTGGAGAAGCAAACAGGTCTACATCCGCTCTGCCGAATTTCTTCCACAACAGTTTTACTGCGTGTGGGTGCAGCGACCATTCTCCTGTCGGAACATGGTTCCTGGACAGTACGTCTGGTCCGACGTTCAGGTGCCCTGGCACGTGCGCTGCTTTTAATGAAAGGAGATTGCTGCGTGCCTATATCAGGAGGCGTTTGGTCAGCCTGTATAACAACAGGGAACTGAGGCCTCCCTGGCGATTTATGTAGGATACCACTGATATGTTGTCTGAACGTATCAGAACATGGCAACCCACAATCAGGCCCGAAAAGGCGTGAGCGCTTTGTTCACTGCTAACATCTCGAGGCAGTTTATATGGAAGAGCTTCTCCCGCTCTGACCATAGGCCAAACAGCGGTCTGCCCTCGAGCAGCGCTCCCCATCCTGCGTTGGATGCGTCCGTAGACACCACCCTCAGTCTCGAGGAAGTCCCCAGGCTTACACCTGAAAGGTACCAGTCTTTCGACTTCCAAGGTTTCAGAGCTGCGACGCAAGCTTGATTGACCTTGAGGCGAAGCCGACCGGTGGCCCACGCATAGCGGGGCACCCTCCCTTTGAGCCAGAACTGCAGTGGGCGCATGCGCAGCAGGCCCAGCTGGAGGACTGATGATGCTGAGGCCATCAGACCCAGCATCCTTTGAAAGCTCTTTAGAGGGAGTGCAGCGCCGCAGCGGAAAAGCTGACTGTGCGCTGAATATGTAGTGTGCGCTGTTGTGACAGCGAGTTCAGTTCTATTCCCAGAAAATAAATAATCTGTCTGGGGAATAGCGAACTTTTTTCCCAGTTTACTGTGAGACCGAGATTCTTGAGGGAATAACAGGGCTCTGTGCGCCATGATCTCTGAGTGAGATTGGGCTAGAATGAGCCAGTCGTCCAAATAGTTCAGCACTCGAACACCCTGAAGTTTGAGGGGAACGAGTGCTGCGTCCATGCACTTCGTAAATGTACGGGGTGCTAGAGACAAGCCGAACGGCAGGACTGTGTACTGGTATGCCTGGCCCCCGAAGGCGAATCTCAAAAATCGCCTGTGACGTGACGCAATCTGTATTTGAAAATACGCGTCTTTTAGATCTATTGACACAAACCAGTCTCCCTGGCGAACATGCGCGAGGATTTTTCTGGTCGTTAGCATCTTGAACTGGCGCTTCATAAGCGCTTTGTTCAGTTGCCTCAGATCTAGTATGGGTCTCAGACCCCCGTCTTTTTTGGGTACCAGGAAGTATCTGCTGTACAGCCCCCCTTCGCTCTGAGCCTGAGATAAAGGTTCGATAGTCCCTTTCCTCAGAAGTTTCTGAATTTCGGCTCGAAGTAGATGTGCTACATTCGAATCCACCGAAGTCTCGCCGCGCGCCGCGTGGCGGCGAGGGCGTCGGTGAAACTGCAGCGAATAGCCTTCTTTTATGATGTTTATCACCCATTTTGAGACCCCGGGAAGCTTTTCCCATGCATCTGCACGGGCAGCTAGGGGCTGAGTGAAGAGCGCGCTCTGATCGACTCGTGATACAGCGGCTCCTGTGAGCTGTGACAGAAATGTCTCGCTCGCAACATCCGAGGCCGGGATGACAGCGGGCAGAATGTCCGCGCTCGACCCCTCGACGGCGTTTAGGCGGGAGAGGGAGGGCTGGACGGGCTCCGTAGGAACGTGATGCTTGTGTGGGAACGCGGGCACTGGGGACCGGGCACGTTTACCACCTTTATAGCATCGCTCGCCGGAGCGGAGCGCCTGCACGCAGGTTTCGTTTTTACAGAAACCGTGCGATGAGCAGGAGGTAGCATTAGTGGGCACTGGGTAGTGGGCACGTGTGCTACTTTTAACGCGCAATCGAACTGGGTCGATTTTATGTGCGCGGGCCCTGTGTGTGGGGCCGTGTTTGTGTGTAGGGATGGGCACATTACAGTGGGCAGTCTTACTACACATGAAACACCATCGGCCGTGGCCGGGACACCAGAAAATACGCTCTTTAAAGGATTTATCTGGGTAGCCGTGAAAACGGCTGTTGTGTGCAGGCAAGCGGGCAATGATACAGGCTTGTTGGCTGCTATGTACACTGGACCAGTCACTTTTCAGTGAGGGTCCGGCCGCAGCGGGACTTGAACACCGTCGTTTTCCTAGGAGTGCTAGGATGACTTCGGGGGCTCAGGTTTCAAGGCGATCTTCATTCGCGGGCCACGCAGCGCGGGGAATCGAACTTTTAACGCGCAATCGAACTGGGTCGATTTTATGTGCGCGGGCCCTGTGTGTGGGGCCGTGTTTGTGTGTAGGGATGGGCACATTACAGTGGGCAGTCTTACTACACATGAAACACCATCGGCCGTGGCCGGGACACCAGAAAATACGCTCTTTAAAGGATTTATCTGGGTAGCCGTGAAAACGGCTGTTGTGTGCAGGCAAGCGGGCAATGATACAGGCTTGTTGGCTGCTATGTACACTGGACCAGTCACTTTTCAGTGAGGGTCCGGCCGCAGCGGGACTTGAACACCGTCGTTTTCCTAGGAGTGCTAGGATGACTTCGGGGGCTCAGGTTTCAAGGCGATCTTCATTCGCGGGCCACGCAGCGCGGGGCGGCGACTGGAAGAGCGAGAGCGCGGTCTCGAGCTCTGCATCTGACAGCGTTGAGATGAGGCGCTGGGCGGAGGCTTAGGCTGAGCACTCTGAGCAGACGGTTTCGCACGGCCTGCTGCAGAGTTGGAGCGCTTCGGCAGGAAGTGCTTCTTCGCCTGAGTCACCTTCTGTACCTCAGCGTACCTGTCAGTGAAGTCCTTCACCGATGTCCCGAAGAGGCCAGCAGGGGAAAGCGGCGCATCGAGGAACGCGGTTCGCTCCGCATCCGGCATGTCTGAGAGAGTGAGCCAGAGGTGCCTCTCAGACACGGTGAGCGCCACCATGCTCCGTCCAATGGCCTGCGCCGCAGACTTCAAAGCGCGAAGAGCTAGGTCCGTAGCGCTTCTCAGGTCCGCCACACAGATCGCTTCGGGTCCGTTCTCGTCCATTTTCCGGAGGAGATCGGCCTGGAAGATCTGCAGTGTCGCTATAGTGTGCAGCGCTGACGCAGCCTGTCCGTTGGCGGCAAACGCACGGTGGAGCAGGGATGACGTCATGCGGCAAGCCTTTGAGGGCAGCGCCATCTTAGCACGCCGTCCAGCGGAGGGCGTGCATAAGTGCGCTGCAATAGGCTCTTCGACCGGCGGGAGGGAAAGGTAGCCTCTGTTCTTAGCATCGTCGACCTCGGAGAATGTCATCGAAACAGAAGACCTCGTCCTCGTGGAAAACGGGGAATTCCAAGCTCTCGCGACCTCCTCGTGAAGCTCTGGAAGGAAGGGCGCGGACTTAGAAGCGGGTGATGACCGCTCCCCGGGCAGAAAGTAGCCATCCATCCGGTCGAAACCCACTCAAGGCCAAGGCTCGCCGTGGCTTGAGTGAGCACGCGGATGAGCTCCGCCTCGATGCTTGCTCTCTTTCCCGTCGACGCACGGGCAGGGGGCGCGAGGTCCACGGAGCTCGCCCAATCCTCACTGCCGGACGCCAGGATAGAGCAGGAATCCCCATCTCGCAGCATAGCGTCGACTTCATCCGCGTCGGCGACGGAAGCGGCAGCAAGCTGCGGTCGCTGTCCGTCCGGAATCGATGACGAGGAAGCCGGAGAAGAAGCTCGTGGGCACACCGGCGAGCTTTGGCGGCTGGGAGATGGTTCGGGGTTCCGCTGAGCACGGCGCTTTTTACGGCGCGGCACTACAGCGGAAAACACGGGCTCCTGGAACGATGCCAAGCGAGTCCTCAGAGTCGCTAAAGGCAAAAGTTCGCAGTGATGGCAGCCGCCATCAGAGAGAGCGAGAGCCGCGTGTTGCTCACCCAGGCAGGAAGCGCAGATGACATGGCGGTCCCCGTCGCTGGAAGGCATCTTTAAAAAGACGCTACTCTTTTAGTGACAAAGCGTGAGTCGCGCCGGCGAACTCACACACACAATAGAGCAGTAAATGAAAGGATATAGGCGCCGGATAGCGCAGCTGGAAGGCGATGAAGGCGGCGAGGCCAGCAGCTTCTCGACTCTTTCCGCTGAGTTGCTTCTTTGACGGCGCAGCTTCTTCTCGGATCAGCGATGTGATGTCTTCGCTTGAAGGATTAAAAATCAGATATTATAAGCCTGTGAGCGCATTATATAGACCTAAGCCACGCCCGTTTCGGCGGGACGTGACGCGGGAGGGCGCGAAGCGCCCTCATTGGGTATGACGTCACTCAAGGTCTCGCTCGATAGGCTTAAGCAATTGCCGCACAGCAGCCAATAGGCGCGCGAGCTGTCTCGCCTAGGTCTGTGCTGTGGCAATGCGTTTTACATTTATACAAAATTAAGGCTAATTTTTGGCTTCAGTATTCTCGTGGAAAAGGATTTTCCCCAATGCGTTGCTAAGACAACGCAGTACGAGAGTATCTCTCGTAAGAGAACCAGTTTTTATTAATTTAACTGTAATTTTAACTGATGATGATAATAATAAACATAATTTAATAATACAGTTTATTTATTTAATAATTGATTAATACCAGATATTTTCTGAGACGTTACTGTGAAAATGTCACACGTCACAGGAGCCACACACACACACACACACACACACACACACACACACACACACACACACACACACACACACACACACACACACACACACACACACACACACACACCGCTGGAGAAAACTCACTAACTTTTACTCTGAGTACTTTTTAAATGAGCTTTTTACTTTTACTTTCGTAGATTTTTAGACCGGTAATTTTACTTGTAATTTCACTGAATATTTCATAGAATATTTTATTCCTCTTTCCACATCTCTTTCAACAAAGTCTTTATGTGTGTTTTACATTTACATTTAAATACATCATATCTCATCCTCTAATCTGATGTTATTCTCTCTGCAGCGCCGTTGACTCTGGATCCAAACACAGCAAATCCTCGTCTCACACTCTCTGCTGATCTGACCAGTGTGTCGTACAGTCCTGTATATAAAACACTTCCTGATAATCCAGAGAGGTTTGGCTGGTCCGCATGTGTCCTGGGATCTGAGGGCTTTAACTCAGGAACACACTGCTGGGATGTGGAGGTTGGAGACAATACATACTGGAGTCTTGGAATAACCACAGCATCAAACCAGAGGAAGGGAGCGGTTTTCTTTGACTCTAATGTCTGGTATGTGCAGTACATGAACAGCGAATACTTCTCACAATCCCTAGAGCAACGCCGCACTGTCTTTACTGTTAAACAGAAGCTCCAGCGTGTGAGAGTTCAGCTGGACTATGACAGAGGAACAGTGTCATTCTCTGATCCTGTAACTAAAGACTGTCTGTTCAAATTCAGGAGATCCTTCACAGAAACTGTCTTTCCATTCTTATGTAATGCCTGCAAAACTTCCCCTCTGAGGATCTTACCAGTTAAACTGTTTATTACAGCAGAAAATCACAGTTAAATCTGATTCTGCTTCCGGGTTAATACAGTTTTGCAAATTATGCTTCAATAATAACACTGTAATCAAAGCGTCTCATTGATCAATCACACTTCAATGTAAAATGTAGAGCTAACTTAACCCTTGTGTCTCTTTAAGGTAAATCTCTTTAAGGTAAATCTCTTTAAGGTTTTAATTTTAATTGAATTTTAAATTTATTTTCTTATTTCACCCTCATTTCCTTTCATAAATCACTGGGTACACAAAATATTTAAACTCAGGACCTTAATGACAAAAATGTCCCCATTGAAACTGCCAATTTCTTTTTATCACAGGGCCATTTAACTATAAAATGATGCAGTCTTTGTTAATAAACTTTTGTTCTGTTGGCAAGGCTTCACAATTTTAAAAAATGTTTTACAAGATGGTGCCGTTTTCTCAGGTTTGGTCTATTTTTTTCTGTTTTCTGCTTTTTTATTTGGGTAACACTTTACAATAAGGGTGCACTAATAAGCATTAATTCATGCTTAACTAATGCACAGATAATACTGAATTAATGTATTACTAATGATTATCTAACTAATGGAGAGTATGCCTGGTTAATATATTAGTTCATATAATTGTTATTAATTAAATATGTAAGTGTGTATTAATTCCATAATACCTTATTTTATTAACTAATAGTGTTCATTAATTTGTTAATTACCACAATGAGCCTGTTTCATACTGTTATGTTATTCCCAACTATACAGTATGGACGATTAAAGCAATATATATATGCTTACTGTGTTTATTAAGTCACAAGTGCTCACCGCATTACATGACATACATTGCCAGTCTGGCGCTCTGTCTCCACACAACAACATCCGTTTGTGCGTCACTATAATCTGTCCCCTTGGGAACATGACAGTAAGTTAAGACTTAACAATCCTCTTGTAACATCCTTTCTCTTTTTTTTTCTTTAACAAGTTAAACATTTTCTTTGTAAACAAAACCAACATTTTCTTTGTAAACAAAAATTACAATTTCTTTGTAAACAAAATCACTTCAGACAAATGCATGTAATTACCTTGCCTACTCAAAAGTAAACTTAGGCTATATGTCCCGGACACTAACTTCAAGTGCATATTTTGTAAACTCCTTGACAATGTATTATTTGCAAATGAACTATGCAATCAATAACTCGTTTATCCTTTTTCCCTCTCTTTTACAGTGCAACCGCAACTCACTATCAAACCTAGAAAATGACCCAACATGTCATATAATACTCTCACTTAGTATAATCCTTCAAATATGTAGGCATTTTAACCTGACGCCCCGACCTTGTAGTAACAGTGTATTGATCACTACCCTGACCCCGTTCAGCAGCAACAGTTTGTGTGTTTGTCAAAACCTCTGTTTGTGCAGATGTTGACGGTGGGCAGTAGTTACGCCTGAGGTGGCGACGATTTCTTCTCAGAACACTACCCGACTCTAGCTCAACCTCATAAGATCTGGGACTCACTGGTCTAATCACTCTTGCTGCTTTCCAGGTTTTACAAGGCTCGAATGGTTGGACTCGAACACTGTCCCCTGATGTGAAACAGTCCAAGTCTTTTGCTGTACGGTTGTAATATTTCTCCTGTCTTTGTCTGTTGTTAATCAGTCCCTGTTTGTTGTTTGACACTTTAGGCTCCAACAGTGTTTCTTTAGTAGGAAGAAGAGTCCGGGTCCTCCTGCTGAGAAGTCTCTGTGCTGGACTGGTGGTGAGACCTTGGCTCGGTGTGTTGCGATGGTCCAGCAGGGCTAAGTATGGATCCTGTCCAGCTGCTGCAGCCTTCTGCATAAGACGGTTTGCTGTTTTGACAGCTGACTCAGCCTTTCCATTGCTTTGTGGGTACCCGGGTGATGATGTTCTGTGCACAAATTCCCACCTTTGGCTGAACTTTTTAAAGTCGTGCGATGCGTACTGTGGTCCGTTATCCGATATGAGCACATCTGGAATCCCCTGACGAGCAAAGTGTGCTTTCAGTTTGTGAACCACTGTTGTACTTTTGGTGTCCGGCAAATAATCCACCTCCCAAAAATTTGAATAATAGTCCACAGTTACTAGGTAGTCCTTGTTGTGAAAAGAGAACAAATCAGTTCCTACCTTAGCCCATGGTCTGTAGGCAATGTCATGGGGATGTAATATCTCTTTTGGTTGCTTGGGGTCCACTGACCTGCAGATGTCACATTTGGAAATAAACGTCTTTATTTGCTCACTCATCCCTTGCCAGTAAACACATTCACGTGCTCGTCTGAGGCAACCTTCCACTCCCAGATGTGTTGAGTGTATGCGGCTGGTCAGATCGGCTCTTAGTGTGTCCGGAATAACTGCTCTTTCGCCCCTGAACACTATGCCATTCTGAAAGCTCAGCTCATCCTGAAAAGCAAAATAGTGTTGAATGTTTTGCTCCATGTCTTTTTTGTTCCGTGGCCATCCTGTAAGAATGAACTTAATCAATTCCTGCAACTTTGTGTCCTCGCTGGTTGCATCGCGAATGGCTGACAGTCTTTCTGCCGAGATAGGTACGTATGTAATCATGTTAACAGTCTCTAGATCTGCCTCTGTGTCTCCCTGTTTGCTGTCAGGTAGATAAGCTCTGCTGAGTGTGTCAGCTAGTAGCATGTCTCGGCCTGGCACATAGATCACATTAATGTGATACTTCTGCAGTCTGAGTAGCATTCTCTGTAGTCTCTTTGGTGCACTCAGTAGAGGTTTTCTCACAATATTCTCCAGTGGCTTATGGTCACTTTGAACAGTCACTTTTCTACCATAAGTATATTGGTGAAACTTTTCCATTCCAAACACTATGGCCAGACATTCTTTTTCTATCTGTGCATAACCTCTTTCTGTAGGGGTCAGCGCTCTACTAGCAAATGCCACAGGTTTGCCTTTCTGTGTCAGGGCTGCTCTCCTAGTCCTGTCTCTGACGCATCACATTGGAGGGTTAACTCCTCATGTTGGTCATAGTACTTGAGCAGTGGTGCGTTTGATATTTTTTCTTTCAACCTTCGAAAAGCTGTCTCGTGCACCTCAGTCTATTCCCACATGTTGTCCTTGTGTGTAAGTTGTCTCAAAACCTCACAGTCATCAGAAAGATGGTCACAAAACTTTGAAAGGTAGTTCAGCATACCTACAAGTCTCTGTACCCCCTTAACATCTGTAGGCCTCGGCAGCTCCCGCACTGCCCGCACTTTTTCCGGGTCAATGCGGAGGCCTTCTGCTGTCAGCAAGTGTCCAATGTAGGGTACCGACTCTCTCCTCAGTTTAAACTTGTCTACATTGAGTTTAATGTCTCTTTCTCTGCACCTTATTAGAAAACATCTCAAGTTTTTTTTCATGATCTTTGTCTGCTTCCTCTAGTGTGTCACCTTCCCCTGTGATCAGTATGTCATCTGCAATGATATACAAACCCGGTAAGCCCTCTAGTGCTTGCATGAGTTTTCTTTGAAAGACTTCCGGAGCTGGGCTTATCCCCATTGGCATCCTGAGCCAACGATACCGTCCGAATGGGGTCGCAAATGTGGTGAGGTAACTTGACTCCTCATCCAGCTTGACGTGCCAAAATCCGTGCTTCACATCACAAACCGTGAATACCTTGGATTTTGCCAGTCCTGGCAGGACGTCATCAATGGTTGGAAGCGGAAAATGGCTCCTTTTAAGTGCTCTATTCAGTGGTTTGGGGTCTATACAGATCCTTGTCTTTCCATTTGGTTTTGTCACTGACACCATACTGCTTATCCAGTCAGTGCTGCGCTCCACAGGTGCTATTATTTTTTGGCTTTCCAGATTCTTTAATTCCTCTTTAAGCGGGGTCATCATTGCAACAGGCACTCTGCGTTTAGGCAGTTTTACTGGTGGTACACTTTTGTCTATTTCAATGCTGTACTCGCCTTCTAAGCAGCCAACGCCTGTGAAAACATCTACGAACTCTGACTTTATTTTCTCCATATTTGTCAGCTGAACACTGTTGTCAGTCGTTTTGTCTGTACATTGTGTTTTCACTATACTGTCAATCGCCAGTATGTTCTCATACTGCACTTTAATTAACTTCATGGCTTCACTAGCCTTTCTTCCCAGTAGCGGGATCCTGTCATCCTGGTCCACCACTTGAAACTCAAGTCTGTATAATTTATCATTTCTTGGATTTCGGAGTTTGACTTTACATTTTCCAAGTGGGCGTAATCTGCTTTTGTTGTACATGACAAGTACTTTCTCTGTGTCTTCCAGTTGTGTATTTGGGTTTAACAGTTGCATTGGGATAACATTACAAGTAGCACCACAGTCTATCTGAAAGTTAACTAGCTTTTTGTCCAACAACATACCTGCAAATAGATGCTGGTTTTTGCTGTGTGCTTCTTTCACTTGATTTATTGTCTCTTGGCTTTCTCTGATGTCTGTAATTGTCATGATGTCCTCACATGAGTCACTTGACTCCGAAATTGTGTGTACCGGTCTGCCTTTTTTATTTTTCTCAAACTTGGACTTGCATTTTGCAGCGAAGTGGTTCTCTTTTCCACAATTCTTACACTTCTTTCCATAGGCTGGACATTTGTGTTTATTTTTCTCATGTGTGTTGCCACAAAATTTACAGTTAATATCGTCATTTTTGTCTCTTCTTGGATTCTTCTTCATTGCATGTATTTCTTCCACCGTTTTACTTTGTATGGTTTTACTGTTCTCTTTTGACAACTCAGTAGCTCTGCATATTTGTATGCACTTATCCAGCGTTAAGTTTTCTTCCCTTAACAGTCTTTCTCTCATCGCAGGGCTCTGTGTACCACACACAATCCGGTCTCTTATTAGCGAGTCTTTAATGTCACCGAAATTGCATGTACTGGCCAATACTCTCAGATCTGTGACATATCTGTCAATGTTTTCGTCTTGTGCTTGGTCTCTGACAAAAAACTTGTAACGCTCAACAGTCTCATTCAGTTGTGGATTACAATGATTATCAAACTGCGTCATCATTGAACTCACTGTGCTCCTTGCAGATGTATCACCGCTCGTCAGCGTTGCTAAAAGTTCTCTCCCTCTCTCTCCGAGGAGGTAATTAAACAACTTAACTTTAGTTGTCTCCTCTGCATCGGGCATCGTGAGCTCCGTATAAAGCGTAAACTCCTCCTTCCAACTTTTGAAGTTTGGCTGAATCCAAACAAAGTACTGGAGGCGGCTTGAGACCCTCCATCGCGACGTCTGGCGCCCTTTTTCTGCTCCGGCGTAGTGAACACTGTCTCTTGCTCGAGCTCGCGAGCTAACGTTAGATTCGCGGCACTATTAACTCTTCACAGCGCGGTACTAACTTCGGCTGAATTCACGACCGCTGCCACCATGTTTCATACTGTTCTGTTATTCCCAACTATACAGTATGGACGATTAAAGCAATATATATATGCTTACTGTGTTTATTAAGTCACAAGTGCTCACCGCATTACATGACATACATGCCAGTCTGGCGCTCTGTCTCCACACAACAACATCCGTTTGTGCGTCACTATAATCTGTCCCCTTGGGAACATGACAGTAAGTTAAGACTTAACAATCCTCTTGTAACAGAGCCAAAGCCTTATATTTCTACGGAGCCCCTAAAGGGACGTGGTGGTGGAATTTTTTTAGGATGGGAGAATTTTTTTTTCTCTAATCTTTTGCGTTCCCTCGCAAAGATATTTGCGTTCCCTCGCAAAACCTGTTGTGAGCTCGGAGTCGGACAGACACTTCCTGTTTAATGTCCCGCTGGCAGTGTTTCAGAGCTCCGTACGTTAAAGGTTCTCTAAGCGATCCTGGGTGACGTCACTTCTTGTTGACGTTCGAACTATTGCCAAACAAAACGGAGGCTAGCTAGACCCTCCCTCCTCCTCATCCGCGCACTAACAACCCAAACCCCACCCCCAAATCCTTCTTGTCGGTTATTGGCTGGAACACTGTTTGTTATGTTGTGGTGCGGGTTAGTCCAGTTTGTTTTTGTTGCTGTTTGTGGAGCCTGGGGTGTCTACAGAGACCGCGTTTTTTTAGAGTGTGTTCAGGAGACAGAAAGCTAGCGGATAGTGAGGAGATATTTGCTGTAGGCTATGTGACAAAAAAATGTTTGGCCTAAAAAATGCGTGACATCGCTTAGAGCACCTTTAATGGGGCGTTTCATAGTGTTTGAACTTGGACTCAAATATAAAGAAATGCGGTCAGTGCTTAATGCAAGGAGTTCAGTGAAGTTGGCAGTATATTCACATAGGCTATTCGAACTTCCCGGATCAATATTCGTGAGCTAAACGTTGTTAAAACACAAACGACACCTATTTACAATCACAGTAACCTAGACAACGAGCTACAACCCAATTCTCCTCAAAACGAGCTTTATAATATAAATTTGTCTCAAACCAGCCAATTGAGAGACAAGTCTGAATAAGGGGCCGTCTGCAAAGTGCAAATCCCCAGACCGGTCTGCACATTTTATATTATTAAACATCAATAGCTTCACTGTGATACACTGTACTGTCACCAAATTCAGTTCACACATCACTGCTCTCCTGCTGGTTATACTACAATACTTAGTTTGATAAAAAATGCATAATTTTTATGATTATTTATTATGAAATAAAATCAATAACTTTTTAGAAAATCACCCGTTTTAGAAAAAATATTCAATAACTTCACACTGTTATACAATGTAATGCCATCAAATTCAGTAAGCAAATATAATGCAAAAGCTATGGTTGTAACTATTATGTTAGCTGCGTACGTACGGTACCAATATAATTTGTGTAAAGAATAGGCCTAATATTTTTTTATGTGCAATTACATCCCAAACTAAGTGTTGCATAACCAACATTAGAGCAGTGATGTGTGAACTAAATGTGGTGTGTTACAGTGAAGTTATTGGATATTTTTCATAATATAAAATGTGCAAAAGCAGTGTAGTATGACCAGTGGGTGACCATTGATGTGTAAACGGAATTGGGTGGCACTACAGTTTGTAACATTGAAGTTAATGATTATTTTTGTATTTTTGACTATGAGTTGATGCTGTAGTTGTTTCTTGGGTTATATTGCACTTTGCAGACGGTCCCTTCGGAATTGTCTCTCAGCCGACTGCTCATAGAGATCCATGTAGCCTATATTATAAAGCTCGTTTTGAGGAGAATTGGGTTGTAGCTCGTTGTCTAGGTTACTGTCAGTGGCGGATCTAGGAAATTTTACATGGGGGGGGGGGGGGGGCAAAAGGGTGGCAAGAGGTCTTGGCAGGGTGGCAGGGGTAGACGGTACATGGGAATCCCTATATGTAAATTGCTTTAACAAAATAAACACAAAAACACTTTTAAACTACAGTAGTTATTATTTAATCATGCCCTTACACACTACAAAGGTTTTTAATTCACAACAGGCCCAGTGCAGTGTTCAAACAAAACAAAACTGTGCATCTTTTAAAAGACAAAATGAAAATATGAAAAAAAGTACAATAATTGTGTCCAAGATGCAGTGGACTACAAGTATAAAACAGCGGACAACGTATAATTACAATCTTTTTTAGGAAAGCTTAAGGCGACGGTTGTTGTGCTTTGCAGCAAAACGTTTCACAAACATATCTAAATTTAGTGCTTTTGCACGCTGTTTTTCAATACTGAGAACAGCCAGTTCCCTATCAAGGGAACTCCCGCTGCGTTTACGCAATGGGAACACTTCCAAGTGTCTCGTGATGAAGCACATGTATAATCAATCCAATGAATGAGCGGGACGTCAGGTGACGTCATAGACCAGGAAACTATAAATCACCCCTGAACGCAGAGCGTGACAGCTTCTGTTTTTTCAGCGAAGCGCTCTCTGTATTTGTCCTTTGTCTGATTTATTGTTGTCTGTTACAAACACACTCAATATATATATATTATGGCGAGCAAGCAAGATTTCAAGCGTTGTGTTGTTCCCTGCCCTCGTTACATCACGGGTGGGGACACACATCAGCTTTGTGTTGCTTGTTTGGGAGTGGAGCATGCCCAGTCAGTTCTCGAGGGAGCTGACTGTGAGCATTGCGAGCTGCTGTCCGTGAGGACGCTCCGCTCTCGCCGGGCGTTCTTTGAGGAGGACGGTTCGGTCCGCGCTCCCCGAGGTACGGGTCCCGCTGCTGCCGAGGCACAGCGGCGAAACGTATCTTGGGGTTCGCAGATGGATCTAGCAGCGGGGTTTGAGACGGGCACCGCCCTATCTCAGCCTTTACCTGCTGGATCCGGTGTCTCTGCCCAGGGGGAAGCCCGCCCTGCGGTTTCTTCTCCCCGGGTTGAGGCACCAATGCCGCAGCTATCCAGTTCCGAGGAATTGGACGCTGTCAGTGTTGATACAGGGGATTATGAGTTTTCGCCAGCTCATACCTCTGGTGATGAGGAGCTTATGGAGGTTTTATCTCGCGCTGTAGCTAAATTAAATATTGACTGGCCAGCCGATGATTTTGAATGTGATTCTAAAAAGAGTTTACTAGATGATCGCTATTTTCCATCTAGATCACAGCCTCCCCGTCGGGAACTCCCGTTTTTTCCCGATCTCCACACTGAGGTGTCGAAATCGTGGAATAAACCGGTATCTTTCAGAGTTTTTAATCCCCAAACATCTATTTATAGTAATGTTAAAGGTATTAAAGATTTTGGTTACGTGACAATGCCTCAGGCTGAAGAGACGCTTGCGAGCTATCTCTCTCCCGAGTCAGCTTCATCACTGAAAGCCCCGACATTACCCACTAAACCATTAAAAGCTACATCATCGTTTGTGGGTAAAGCGTTTTCGGCAGCAGGTCAGGCAGCAGCGTGCTTGCATACAATGTCTATTTTGCAAGCTTATCAGGCCGACCTGCTGAGGGATATCGATCAAAGTGAGGAAGTTAGTGCTGACGCAATTCGAGAATTGCGTCGCGCGACAGATTTATCTCTCCGTGCCACCAAGGAGACGGCCAAATCAGTGGGCCGGTCTATGGCAGCCCTGGTGGCCACGGAGCGCCATTTATCTTTCTGAAATCAAAGATAAAGATAGATCTGTTCTTCTGGACGCCCCGCTTTCTCCTACAAGTCTGTTCGGCGATGCTATAAATTGTGTCGTTGATAGGTTTCAAGAAACAAAAAAGCAATCTGCAGCGTTCCAGAAGTTTCTTCCTCGCCGATCTGATGCCCCCGAGACTGCTTGTTTTTTGTAAAATCATTAAATCAGAGCAGCCTCGGCCGTCTACGAGCTCCTCACAGCACAGAGTGCAACAGAAATGTAGCGTCGCCGCTCGGGCTCCTCCACAACCTGGGGGGTCTGGGTGGCGGTCGCAGGCCAGGCCATCTGGTGATAGGCAAGATCTGAGGACTGTCATATCTAAGAAGGCTTGGTCTAAGAAGAAGAAGTCCTGACGCCTATGGTGTCAAACTTCTGAGGGTGGTCCCCTCCGGGGAGGAACGGTTTCGAGAAATCGTTCCTCCTCGGCGCCCTCTGGGGGGCGACTTTCTGAGGAAAGTCGCAGCGCTGCCACAACGGTTGTTCCCTGCCGGTTCGCCGTTACAGGGCACCGTGGTGTCAGCGTCCCCCTACGATCCTCCGAGGAGGGTCGTGGAGCGGTCAGTTCGGTTGTTCCCTGCCGTTTCGCCGTTTCAGGGCGCCGAAGTGACTGTTCAACCAAATCCAGAGGCCAGTCTCGAGAGACTGGTTCCCTTAGCGGAATTTCTGGCAGCGTGGAAACTTCTGCCAAATATTTCTCAGTGGGTCCTGCGTATAGTAGAAAAGGGTTACAGAATTCAGTTCGGTTTTCGTCCACCCAGATTTCTAGGGGTCCTCTCCACAGTAGTGGACCCAGAGCAGGCTCTGGTCATGGAGCAGGAAGTACTGACGCTTCTTCAAAAGGGAGCTATAGAGAAGGTTTCTCCTACCAGCAGAGAGTCAGGGTTTTACAGCCGTTACTTCATCGTTCCGAAGAAGGATGGAGGGTTGCGTCCGATTCTAGACCTGCGTCATTTAAACAGCAGAGTTCAGAAACTCAAGTTCAAGATGCTTACGCTAAAACAGATTGTGTCACAGATTCAGTCCGAGGACTGGTTTGTCACAATAGACTTGAAGGACGCGTACTTCCATGTGTCTATCCATCCTCATCACAGGAAGTTCCTGAGGTTTGCTTTCGGGGGCGAAGCATACCAATATCGGGTTCTTCCGTTCGGCCTAGGATTATCACCCCGCACATTTACAAAATGCGTGGATGCAGCTCTGGCTCCTCTGAGACTCCAGGGCATTCGCGTATTAAATTACATCGACGACTGGTTGATTCTAGCTCAATCCGAGCAGTTGGCAGTTCGGCATCGAGATGTCGTTCTGTCTCATATAAAGTTGTTGGAGTTACGGTTAAACGCCAAGAAAAGTGTGCTCCTCCCAGCTCAGAGGACCACTTATCTAGGGGTGGTGTGGGATTCGACAACCATGCAAGCACGATTGTCTCCAGCACGTATCTCTGCGATTCTCACAGCCGTAAAAAGAGTAAAACTAGGCCAGTCACACACTGTGAAACAGTTTCAGAGATTGTTGGGTCTCATGGCAGCTGCGTCCAACGTGATAACTTTTGGCCTTCTGTACATGAGACCCCTGCAGTGGTGGCTCAGGACCAAGGGGTTTTCTCCGAGGGGAAATCCTTTCCGCATGATCAAGGTCACGCGGCGCTGCCTACGTGCCTTGGTCATGTGGAAGAAGCCTTGGTTCCTCGCCCAGGGCCCAGTGTTGGGGGCTTCTTGTTGACGCTTAACGCTATCGACGGATGCATCCCTCACAGGATGGGGGGCGGTCATGAGTGGCCGCTCGGCGACCGGTCTTTGGCAGGACCATCAGCTCTCTTGGCACATAAATCGGCTAGAAATGATGGCGGTATTTCATGCTCTCAAATACTTCCTGCCGGACCTGAGAGGCCACCATGTGCTTGTCCGGTCAGACAACATGTCGGTGGTATCTTACATCAACCATCAGGGGGGTCTGAGGTCTCGTATACTGTGCAAACTGGCTCATCAGATCCTCCTATGGGCCCAGGGGAAATTGCTGTCTCTCAGGGCAGTTTATATTCCAGGGCATCTGAATGTGGGTGCAGATATCCTGTCGAGGCAGGGGCTGAGGCCCGGGGAGTGGAGACTTCACCCCGAAGTGGTGGAGCTCCTATGGGAGAACTTTGGTCGAGCAGAGATCGATCTTTTTGCATCGTACGATACAACCCATTGTCCGCTGTGGTTCTCCCTCACTCATCCAGCTCCTCTCGGACTGGATGCCATGGTACAGGTGTGGCCGAGGTCACACCTGTACGCCTTCCCCCCGGTATCAATGCTCCCGGGAGTTCTGGAGAGGGTTCGCCGGGAAGGGGCTCATCTATTGTTAGTAGCCCCGTATTGGCCGGCCCGAGTTTGGTTCTCGGATCTAGTGTCTCTTCTGGACGGCTCTCCGTTGGAGATTCCTGTCTGGAGGGACCTGCTGTCCCAAGCAAGGGGCACAATATTTCACCCTCACCCAGAGTTGTGGAGACTGTGGGCTTGGCCTCTGAGGGGGCCCAGCTCATAGAATCCGGTCTCTCGACTGAGGTCGTGGAGACCATCCTGCAATCCAGAGCTCCCTCCACGAGAAAACTTTATGCTTTGAAATGGAAATTATTCTCTACCTGGTGTGGAGAACGTAATTTGGATCCTGTTAACTGCCCGGTTGGTACAGTTCTCGATTTCCTTCAAGACCGTTTCTCTGCTGGATTATCTCCTTCCACCTTAAAGGTGTACGTAGCAGCTATATCGGCATATCTCACCCCTCTGGGGGCTACTTCTCTGGGGAGAGATCCTTTGGTTAACCGTTTTCTCCGTGGCACATTGAGGCTGAGGCCTGCACTGCACTCTAGAGCACCGGCTTGGGATTTGGCCATTGTACTTGAGGGTCTGGCCCTGGCTCCCTTCGAGCCTATTGAAGAGGTTTCAGATAAGTTCCTTACACTAAAAACTTTATTCCTACTTGCCATTTCTTCAATTAAGAGAATTGGAGATTTGCAGGCCCTGTCGGTTGCTCCAACATGCCTAGAATTTGCACCTGGTATGGTTAAGGCATTTCTTCACCCTAGGCCGGGTTACATTCCTAAAATACTGACTAATGTTGCAGGCCCAATTGTGCTGCAGGCCTTCTGTCCTCCACCTTTTAATACCCCAGATCAGGAAAGACTAAATCTGTTGTGTCCAGTTCGGGCTTTGGATGCCTACGTTCACAGAGCTGCCCTGTGGCGTAGATCAGAGCAGTTATTTGTCTGCTTCGGTTCAACCAAGAAGGGTTGCCCTGCATCGAAACAGGTTATGAGCAAGTGGGTAGTCGAGGCTATCTCACTTGCTTATCAAGTGGTCGGACAGCCTTCACCTTTGGCTGTCCGTGCTCATTCTACAAGGAGTATGGCTGCGTCTACGGCTTTGATCTCGGGAGTTTCCCTTCATGACGTTTGTAATGCGGCAGGCTGGTCCTCACCGCATACATTTGTCAAATTTTATGATTTAGACCTCTCCACTCCGGGGGCGAGGTTGCTCGCTTCTTAGTGTGCGCAGGACTCACACAGAACGGGCACTTGTAATTATGGCGTAGTGGGTATGGGGTTCCCATTGCGTAAACGCAGCGGGAGTTCCCTTGATAGGGAACGTCTCTGGTTACGTATGTAACCTTAGTTCCCTGAGAGGGAACGAAACGCTGCGTTCGCCTGCCATACTTCCTGCATGCCCTGATCGACTTGCTTCAGGTTTTTCAGAAGCTGTCACGCTCTGCGTTCAGGGGTGATTTATAGTTTCCTGGTCTATGACGTCACCTGACGTCCCGCTCATTCATTGAATTGATTATACATGTGCTTCATGACGAGACACTTGGAAGTGTTCCCATTGCGTAAACACAGCGTTTCGTTCCCTCTCAGGGAACTAAGGTTACATACGTAACCAGAGACGATTTCTCAGACGGTCATCTGCCATGGTTGAGCGCAAGTGAGTTTTTACCAGCTTTAAAGTAGAAAAGCTTCGCTCACACCCAGCAGTACTCACTGGCAAAACAATTGTGATCTTGCACAGGCGAAAAAGCTCAAAGAAAACCTCTTTAAAAGGCACCAAGAACGACACAAACTTTCTTTCAAGAAGTCTTTTTGCCTGGTGTATCTCAGTTTTCAAGTCTTGCAAGTCAGAGCCATATTCCTCAGCCACTAACAAAACCAATTCTTCCTTTAAAGGGCACCTATTATGACATTTAAAATGTTCCTAATGTTGTTGTGGGAGTCCCCAACAACAGTTTTACATGAATGCAATGACAAAAAACACTTTTGTTTTCGTATAATATGCATTTATTTTTACCTGATTTGCTCACCGACTCCCAAATGAATCGTTCAACGACTCGTTTTTCAAACCCCTCCTTTGCGCGACGCTAATCTGCGTTGATTGGTCAGATGACCCAGCAGTGTTTACAGAGATAATACTTATTTTTAACACGGAGTACAATGATGCTTTTATCAATTAAATTGTATTATAATAATGATTATAGTCCACTGCTTTATAGTTTGTAGTAAAAAACGAAAAATAAGATAAAGAATGTAATGTTATGTTAGCGAGCATAGCCCAGAGTTCATATTGTAAAAGCACAATCAGTCTTTGTTTGCATTAGCCCGATGCATAAACATAACGTTTTTACAAAAAAAAAAAAATGCAGTTACGTTACTACGAGGTATTATTCTATTCTTTAAGACAACTCCGAAAACAACGACAAACACTTCACATATCTCAATACAATTGTCATTGAAGACCTAGAAGCTAAACGGTGCTTACACAACAAACAAAATTATTATTAACTTACTTAGGCCTTTAAATTCCCATAGGAACATAGGCCATCGACTAAACTCTTCCATCCTCTCCGGTCTTGGGCCCTCCGATCCAGATGTTGCCACGTCAACCCTTCTTCCTTCATCTCCTTTTCTGTGGTTCTTCTCCAGGTGGTTCTCGGTCTGCCTCTCTTCCTCCTGCCCTGTGGGTTCCACGCCAGCGCCTGTTTAGTGATTGAATTATTTCTCCTGAGTGTGTGCCCTATCCACTTCCATTTCCTCCTCCGGATTTGCATTTCTATTGGGTCTTGTTTGGTGAGTTCCCACAGTTTGGCGTTAGAGATGATGTTGGGCCAATATATTCCTAGTAGGCGTCTGAGGCACCGGTTGGTGAAGGTCTGCAGCTTATTGAGTATGGTGGTGGTCATTCTCCAGGATTCCGAGCCATACAGTAGAGTGGTCTTTACGTTTGAGTTGAAGATTTGCAGTTTGGTCTTGAGTGACAGGTTTTTTGCCTTCCAAATATTGTTTAGCATGTTGAATGTTGTCCTTGCTTTTCCGATCCTAGCTTGGACATCGTCCTCCGTGCCACCTTCCTTTGAAATGATGCTACCAAGGTATGTGAAGCTATTTACATCCTCTAATGCATTTTGGTCCATGATTATGGGTGTGTTGTTCTTGCTATTGATACGCAATACTTTAGTTTTTGATGAGTTTATTTTGAGGCCGAGCAAAGCAGCTGTTTCCTCCAGTTTTCCAGATTTTTCCTGCATCTGTTGTTGTGTGTGAGCCAGTAGTGCCAGATCATCAGCGAAATCGAGATCTTCTAGCTGTTCGGTCAGGCTCCACTGTATGCCGGTTCGTCTATTGTTGATCGTTTCTTTCATCACCCAGTCTATGCAAAGGAGGAAAAGAAAGGGTGAGAGTAGGCACCCTTGCCGCACCCCAGTCCGGACCTCAAAAGCCTCCGATATACATCCTTCATGGAGGACTTGGCATCTCGTCCCTTGGTAAGTGCTCCTTATGATGTTGATAATCTTTGCTGGGATCCCATAATGAGCCATAAGTTTCCACAGCCTTTCCCTATCCACACTGTCAAAGGCTTTTTCGAAATCTATGAAATTCACATAGACAGGCGAGTTCCATTCGATGGACTGTTCAATAATAATCCTGAGGGTGGCAATTTGGTCTCCACAGGCTCTGTTGTTCCTAAAGCCCGCCTGGTTTTCCCTCAGTTTCTCATCGACCCCTTTTTGTAGCCTCTCGAGCAGGATATGGTTGAGCACCTTCCCAGGTGTTGAAAGGAGCATTATTCCTCTGTAGTTTTTGCACTGCCGGAGGTCTCCTTTCTTGGGGATTTTTACGATGTGGCCATCTCTCCAGTCAGATGGGACATTTTCTTCCTCCCAGATGGTTTTCATGAGGTGGTGGAGCATGTTGGTGGAGGTTTCAGTGTCGGCCTTTAGAGCTTCAGCTGGAATCCCGTCTGGTCCCTCTGCTTTTCCTCCTTTCAAAGCTTTAATGGCTTTTCTGATTTCCATCTTGGTGGGGGGGTTACAATTAACCTCCAATGGGTTTGGGGCTATTGGGATATCTGCTGTCAATTGAGGAGGCTGCCTGTTGAGCAGGTCTCTGAAGTGTTCAGTCCATCTCTTCACCTGGTCTTCTTTGGTTGTGAGGAGTACACCCTGTGAGTTTTTAATGTGTGCCTGTACGTGTCTGAATTTACCTGTGAGCTTTCTTGTAGTTAGGTATAGGTCTTTCAGGTTGTTTTTTCTTGCTGCTTCTTCTGCCTGTTGTGCTAAATCCTCAATAAATTTCTTCTTGTCTCTCCTTACACTTCTTTTCACTTCTTTGTTTGCTGTTGCATATTCTTTCTGTGCTGCCGCCTTGGTCGCTCTGGTTTTACTTCTGTTTACTGCCTCTTTTTTCTTCCTCCTCTCACTCACTTTGCTATCTGTATCTCTGGAAAGCCAGGGCTTGCTGTCTGTCTTCCTCCTCCCTACTACTTCTTTGCATGTGTCTTTCCACAAGGTTTTCAGACCTTTCCATATCTCTTCCACTTTGCTTGGGGTTTCAATTTCTAGGGCTTTGTATCGGTTGTGTAATGCCACTTTGTAAAGTTCGGATGTACCAATATTCTGAAATTGCTGTATGTTGTATTTGTATTTGACCCTTTCTTCCCTGTGCTTCATGCATTTTAACTTCAGTTGGATCTTTGCTGTGAGGAGGTGGTGGTCAGATCCTGCGTCTGCTCCTCTTCTGACTCTGACATCCAGCAGAGAGTGTCTAAACTTCTGACTTATGCAGATGTGGTCTATCTGGTTTTCTGTGGTGTGGTCAGCAGACACCCAGGTGGCTTTATGTATGTTCTTGTGTTGGAATACTGACCCACCAATGACCAAGTTGTTGTCTGCACAAGCTGCTGCGAACCTCTCTCCATTCTCATTCATGGTCCCTAGTCCTTCTCTTCCCATTACTGCCTCGAAGCCGTTGTTATTGCCCCCTATCTTTGCATTCATGTCTCCCATTAAGATCATTATGTCCTTCCTTTTCCTGGCCTGTAGAATAGTGTATAATTGGTTGTAGAATTGGTCCTTTGTTTCATCATCCGTGTCATTGGTGGGGGCGTAGCATTGTACCACTTGGAGGTTTATTTTTTTGTGGGTGGTTTGAAATGTGGCGGTGATGATCCGTGAGTTGATGGGTTCCCAGCTGAGAAGGGCCCTTTGTGCCTCCTTGGACAGCATGAACGCTACTCCCTCTGTGTGTGGTGCAGAGTCATCGGGATGTCCTGAGTAGATTATGGTCTCTCCACTCGCCAGCTTGACCTGCCCTGACTGGAGCCACCTGGTTTCTCCCAGACCAAGGAGGGATGTCCCGTACCTCCTCATCTCCTCTGCTATCACTGCTGTCTTTCCACCGGCATACATGGTCCTCACATTCCATGTCGCTATGGTGGTGGGTCGCTTTGAGGTCAGAAGCTTCTTCAAACATACAGTCTCCTTGCGGTTTTCCATGCACGTCGTCATAATTTCTTTAGCTTGGTTTGCTGCAGATGCTTCCTTCCCAAGGCTTGAGGATTTTCTGATTTTAGTCGATGTTCCCGTAGCTGAAGGCTTTTTACAGGGTGGAGTAGCTGGTCCCACGCCCAACCCCCACCTTTGGGGGAATGTTTTGGAGTTGGCTTGTTAGTCCTCTTCCCTCCCCTATTGTCTTCCAGGTATTGAATTACAGCCTCACAACCACATGAGGCCAGACAGGTTTTGGGTCGTGTACAAGCTGTCTCGGCACATCAAGCCCAGCCAACTCCAGCTGCTGTGTATTGAGAGCTGCACTAGGCATGCTAACCCTACCAGCAGCGCGAGACAGAAAAATTATTATTAAGCATGCTACATAAAATATAAAAGCAAAAATTATTAATAACACTTACAGGTTGTGATACGGAGGAGGAAGCTGATGCAAATACACTTGGAACTGAACCTTCCTTCAATATCAGCCGACTCGCGAATCCCAGTTTGATTGCATTTAAAAAGCAATCGTCTTCAAAATGACGCGAATAAAGCACAAGGCTCGGACTATACTTCTGTGGTATAGTTATATGAATTGTAGCCACTTAGTCTTCAAATGCTCCTCCTTGGGCAGATGAAAAAAGTTTGCTTTTGACTCGCACTTCAGAACACAGCGTCTCGTCGCCATGATATTTTCCCTGGCCTTGGAACCATAGACAGTAACGTTATGCTTGGAACGCAATAAGTGGGCGTATCGTATTCAAATAACTTGACAAGTTGACGTCATCTAGTCAAAGAAAAAGCTTCGGTCTTCTAACGATTCATAAAAATGACTCCGAGTCGACTCTCACTTTTGAAAGACAATAACTTTATATACGGTGCACTTTCATATTTCAAACTTTGCAGGATGTTTTTGTTCACCTAGATCTATGTTACACACTACATGAAAGGTAAATTTCAAAATTCCATAATAGGTGCCCTTTAAGAAGTCATTGTTTGATGGGTTTAAAGCTTGTATACCCCTCATTGTCTTGCTGCTAGAGTTTGAAAAGCACCTGTCCACTTCACTGATCATTGAGTCTATGATGGGAATGAATATACCTATTCTAAAGGCATCTTTGCTGTCAACATGTGTTTGCTGTCCAAGTGTAGATGTTACAAGAGTATCATGTAGTCTCCTAGATGTGTGTTTGGTTCTTTTTGATTTGACAATGGTAGAAATGTTGCAACCATTGCATGTGTCAATTGCTGTACTCCACATGTCATTAAAGCTCTCCTCTTTGCGATAATCTTCCAATGTCTGTCTGAGGGTTTCAATAAGGTCAACTGCTTTGGTAAGGTCCACATTAGTTGACTGGAGCATCTCAGATAAAAACTTAGTTTCACCTAGCACTTTTCTGAAGACTACAAGGAGGCCTATGAAATTAAAATCAATTTGAGAACGTAGTCCTCTTGCGTCTACAGCTCTCTGTGGATTGGCCTCATCTGAAATTTCATCCAGCACTCTTATTACTGCAGGCAGCCTGTCCATAAGGTTTCTACATGCAGCATAGCGACAGGCCCATCTAGTGTCACTCAGCCTTGGAAGTTCTCGTGGTGCCCCACCACTGAACATTTCTTTTTGAACATCCATCCACTTAATGTGAACATATGAGCCTGACATGAATGTGTACAGTCTTTCCAGCAAAGTGAAAAAACATGCAGCTTCTGGGACATTTTTTACACTGTCCACAATGACAAGATTCAAACAGTGTGCCCTGCAGTGAACATAAAATGCATATTTGGCAACTTCCTTAACCCTTGTTTGGACCCCAGAGCACCTGCCACTCATGACTGCTGCCCCATCATAGCCTTGGCCCACCAGATTCTCTTTGTATTCCAGTCCATACTTTTCCAGACATGAAATAAGTTTCTCTGTCAAACTCGCTGCATCTAAGTGCTCTGCTTTCTGGTACTCAAGGAAGCTCTCCTGAACCACACCATTATAATAATATCTTACGACCAGAGACAGCTGCTCCTTTTTTTGAATGTCTTTAGTCTCATCTGCTAAAATAGAAAAGTGCTCACTCTCTTTAACCTCTTTTATAATTTCCTCTCTCACCATTTCTGCTAAACACTCCAAAATCTCATTTTGAGTGCTTTTGCTTGTGTATTTAGCATTTCTGGGACCCTGTGACAGCCGTTTTTTCACTAAGGCATCATGTTTACTCACAAGATCTAAAATCTCAAGGAAATTTCCCCTGTTTTTTTAGTTTTCTGATTCATCATGGCCACGTTGTGAAATATTGTGGCTGTCAACAGCAAGGTTTCAGCCAAAGTTTTAATGTACTTTTGATTTTCGATTACTTGTTTCTGATTTTCAGCTCCCATCATTCCCAAGACAGTTGTATTTTTCTTGGCCATTCTTTTAAACTCACTCCATGCAATCATCGCATTTACATGTGTGTCTGATCTGGCATGAACACTAAACCCACTGTCTTTGGAAGTGGCCTTCTTCCAGTTAGAATAGCCATTTTCTGATGTGAATACACTGTTTTTTAAATGTGCAAAATGTCTGCATGCAAAGCAGTATGCTGCCTCTTTAGACATGGAATATTCAAGCCATGGCCGAGAACTGTACCACTCCCTGTGGAAGCTTCGTTTTGCTGCTCCATGTTGTGTCTTTGGGAATGTCTTTAAATCAGGCTGCACTGCTGCATCACCTTTGCATTTTGATATATCTTAAAAAAGAAAGAGGAGAGTGCCAAATATAATTATCTAATGCAATTGAACAGTACATGGACATAGCCAATGCATAAAAGTGGCATTACATATTATCCTACTGTACAGCAATTTATATGGAAGAAGAATAAAAACATACCATTTGGTCCAGGGGGAATTGCAGGTGTACTGTCTTCCTCTCTGTCATCTTCCTCCTCCTGATCTCCCTACTCCCTGCCTCTGTCCCTCTCTCTGAATCTGGAGCCTCCTCTTCATCCCTCACTGATTCTTCTTTTTCCTAGTCTCCTTCACTTATTTCCTGTTCTCCGTCACTTATTTCATTGTCCTTCTGTCTTCTCCTGCTCTGACCCTCCTGGTCTCTCCAGTTTACTGCCTTCTCCTTCATTTCCCTCGCACTCTTCCTCCTGTGTACTTCTTTGAATTTTTTTTAGCAAAAAAGCAGGCAATATCCCCACTTTTAGCCTTCCTTTTCATGGTTATGCTCCAGCTACTTTCTTCAACTATACTTTGCCTGCAAAAGTCAATATGTGAAAACCTCTGGTTATCCTTGTATTGCATTATTGGGACATGTAGCTATAAGTAGCCTATATAACAAATATAAAATCAGAAAGATTTATCACATGCACACACCAGTTATGTTTTGTAATGTGCTGGAGAAAGTAGGCGAAGGCGAGGATCTATCCGCAGGGTTTTAATGAAATCACACATAGAACAAAATAATAAAGAACACGAGTGACAAAGAAACAAAACCACGAGCAGGACCAAACTAGCAGCAACCATACATGTACAACAACTGACAAGGTAACAAGTGAAACACAAGGGCTATAAATACACAGGCAAACAAGATTAACAAGGGGGCGTGGAAACAATGATCACCTGGAAACAATGATCAGACAATTAACAAGACACATGGCAAACAGGGAATCACATGACAGACAACAAGGAACAAAACCCACACCGTGACATAGCCCCTCCTCTATGGGCGGCTCCTGACGCCCATAAGGGACAAAAAACAAAGACAAAAAACAAAACATGAAAGTTCAGGTGGGCGGTGAAGCGGAGGCGGACTCGGGGGAGGGATGGAGGGCCAGGCCCGTGGAGCGGAAGAGGGCCTGGAGATTGAGGCTGGACAGACGGCCAGGGCGGAGCAGGCTGTGCAAGTGGCCAGGGCGGAGCAGGACCGGCGGTGAAGACCCCTCGGGCGGCCACGGCGGTGAAGACCCCTCGGGCGGCCACGGCGGTGAAGACCCCTCGGGCGGCCACGGCGGTGAAGACCCCTCGGGCGGCCACGGCGGTGAAGACCCCTCGGGCGGCCACGGCGGTGAAGACCCCTCGGGCGGCCACGGCGGTGAAGACTGTGCAGGCGGCCGGGACGGGGCAGGTCCTTCGGGCGGCCACGGCGGAGAAGACTGTGCAGGCGGCCGGGACGGGGCAGGTCCTTCGGGCGGCCACGGCGGAGACGACCACTCGGGTGACCACGGTACAGGAACAGAACCCGGCTCAGGAACAGCGACAGACACCGGCTCAGGAACAGCGACAGACACCGGCTGAACAGCGACAGACACCGGCTCAGGAACAGCGACAGACACCGGCTCAGGAACAGCGACAGACACCGGCTCAGGAACAGCGACAGACACCGGCTCAGGAACAGCGACAGACACCGGCTCAGGAACAGCGACAGACACCGGCTCAGGAACAGCGACAGACACCAGCTCAGCGGCGACCATCTTGTCTGGAGACCCTGGAGCAGACTCAGAAACAGGAATGGACGCCAGCCCAGGAACGGACACCAGAACAGTAACGGCCACAAGAACAGACACAAACACAGAAACAGGTTCCGGAACAGACGCTGGGTCCGGCTCAGGAACAGACGCTGGCTCCGGTTCAGGAACAGACGCTGGCACTGGTTCGGCGGCGGCCATCTTGTGCGCAGACACTGGCTCGGCGGAGGCCATCTTGTGCGCAGACACTGGCTCGGCGGCGGCTATCTTGTGCGCAGACACTGGCTCGGCGGCGGCCATCTTGTGCGCAGACACTGGCTCGGCGGCGGGCATCTTGTGCGCAGACACTGGCTCGGCGGCGGGCATCTTGTGCGCAGACACTGGCTCGGCGGCGGGCATCTTGTGCGCATACACTGGCTCGGCGGCGGCCATCTTGTGCGCAGACACTGGCTCGGCGGCGGCCATCTTGTGCGCAGACACTGGCTCGGCGGCGGCCATCTTGTGCGCAGACACTGGCTCGGCGGCGGCCATCTTGTGCGCAGACACTGGCTCGGCGGCGGCCATCTTGTGCGCAGACACTGGCTCGGCGGCGGCCATCTTGTGCGCAGACACTGGCTCGGCGGCGGCCATCTTGTGCGCAGACACTGGCTCGGCGGCGGCCATCTTGTGCGCAGACACTGGCTCGGCGGCGGCCATCTTGTGCGCAGACACTGGCTCGGCGGCGGCCATCTTGTGCGCAGACACTGGCTCGGCGGCGGCCATCTTGTGCGCAGACACTGGCTCGGCGGCGGCCATCTTGTGCGCAGACACTGGCTCGGCGGCGGCCATCTTGTGCGCAGACACTGGCTCGGCGGCGGCCATCTTGTGCGCAGACACTGGCTCGGCGGCGGCCATCTTGTGCGCAGACACTGGCTCGGCGGCTGACACTGGCTCGGCAGGGCTGACGTGGAGCACAGGCTCGGCAGGGCTGACGTGGAGCACAGGCTCGGCAGGGCTGACGTGGAGCACAGGCTCGGCAGGGCTGACGTGGAGCACAGGCTCGGCAGGGCTGACGTGGAGCACAGGCTCGGCAGGGCTGACGTGGAGCGCAGGCTCGGCAGGGCTGACGTGGAGCACAGGCTCGGCAGGGCTGACGTGGAGCACAGGCTCGGCAGGGCTGACGTGGAGCACAGGCTCGGCAGGGCTGACGTGGAGCACAGGCTCGGCAGGGCTGACGTGGAGCGCAGGCTCGGCAGGGCTGACGTGGAGCGCAGGCTCGGCAGACGTTATAACATCCTTCTCCACCTCCCCTACAGTGAAGGGGGATCCACAAAATTGTAGAACAAAGTCAATATACTGTGCCAGGGTCCAGCTGGGGTCTTCCTCTGGTAAATTTAAGCTAATGTCCTGTTCTAGTCCACTCCAGAAACAGTCCTTTAGCATAGCATTGTCACCAGGAACGAGGTGACTATAAAAAAGGAACTCTTCCACATAATTCTCAATGCTGCGATCATATTGATAAATTGAACAAAGTTTGCTCAGTTGGTTCCGGATAATACCTGCTAGATCCATAGTGGTCAGTTGTTCTGTAATGTGCTGGAGAAAGTAGGCGAAGGCGAGGATCTATCCGCAGGGTTTTAATGAAATCACACATAGAACAAAATAATAAAGAACACGAGTGACAAAGAAACAAAACCACGAGCAGGACCAAACTAGTAGCAACCATACATGTACAACAACTGACAAGGTAACAAGTGAAACACGGGCTATAAATACACAGGCAAACAAGATTAACAAGGGGGCGTGGCTAATAAGAAACACCTGGAAACAATGATCAGACAATTAACAAGACACATGGCAAACAGGGAATCACATGACAGACAACAAGGAACAAAACCCACACCGTGACATGTTTAGACTACTTAACCTGTTAGCCTTCAACCCCACTTTTGAAAAATCCCCAGAAATGGCATACCCAAACTAAAAGAGATACAGTTCATGAAGCCTTTGAACTAAAAGCACAAGTGATCTCATTTGAAAGCTGACACCTGGAAGTTTATTTTAAATTTAGAATTAATTATTGTCATAATGGGAAAAAAATAGTTATAAATAGCTTCAAAGTTTTGTAAAGTTGTTAGAAATGTATTTTTATGAAACATCTTCACATAATATTTTAATACATTTAATAAATATATTATTCATACTTGTTGTTGTTTTTGTTTTCATTTTTGAGCTTATATATCTCAATATTAATAACAGTCTGATTAATGTTGAGCCTAGATGTCATAAATGCATCACTTGCCAAAATTGTGGGTGACTTTGTTGTAAGGGGTTAAATAACCTTCTGTGATCTGATTTGGCTTCAGATGAAAAAAATCAAACAGAAAATATATTATTTTATAGTATTCTGGACGAAGATAAAGTCTATATTGATTAGCATAACAGTATAAATATAATCTATTATTATGAAAATACCTGACATGTCTAGAAGAACACAGATAAATCATATATTGTTGCAATCATGTTTATTGTCTCCAAAACATCTTTATATGCATGTTACCAGAGGTGGGTAGAGTATACAAAAACTGTACTCAAGTAAAAGTACAAGTACTTCTATAAATATTTACTCAAAGTAAAAGTAAAAGTAACAATCTTAATAGTTACTTGAGTAAGAGTAAAAAAGTATCCAATGAGAAAACTACTCAAGTAGTTAGTTACTAGTTACTTTGGATCATAGGCCGATATATATATAAAACATGATATTATTTAGATATTTTTTATTTAAATGACTATTATTATCATAATTAGTAGTATCCAATTAGAAAACTCCTCAAGTAGCTATAGTTAGTTACTTCGGATCATAGGCCTATATATACTATGATATATATATAAAACATGATATTATTTAGATATTTTTTATTTAAATGACTATTATTATTATAATTAGATAGGCTATCTTTGCCACAAAAACAGAAGAGAAAAGCATTATTTCTGCCGTCTGTAGCCCGAAAATCATTGCCTGTCCTTTGGTTTGTATAATAGTAACTTATACAACTACAGTTGGATTATTAGACAATGTCGAAATATATTGAATCAAGGCATGTAAAGGGAAACATTGACACAGAGAAGAAAGAGTTAAAACTCTTCACATGTGCTCGCGCTGACCGCTACTGAACATCTGAACACAAACGACGATCAAACGCACATCGACGGATCTTCTTCTGTCTGTTCTCCAAAATGTAATCAAATGTATATTTCTGCAAGCATGTTTAAACTGGTCAACAGTGTCTAAGGCAGGCAAAGGCATTCGTTTTCAAGTTGAGTTCGCAGGCCACTGCGCAATACACACACATTACCGCGGGATGGCGGGTGTTCATTTCATATGTGGACAACGGTAGCTTATTTATTGTATAAAGTAATGTATATGTCCAAAAAAACGGGTAATGTCATATTTTGAAGTAGTGCTATCATATCGTAATAATCTGTTTGGTTGTAAAATGTATTACCTGAATGAAATTAAATCGAATATCGTCCTGTGGAACGATATTCGTTCCACGGGATATATCGTCCTCAGCATACGAAGATAATAGAGATCTTCATCGCTGGCAAAAATGATGCATTTGCAGATTTGCTTTCACTTGACTGTAGTAGGTCCACAGCCACTTCATCCAACGCTCTTGATGTTCTTAAATCTTCCTGTTACGAGTCCGAGTCGAGTGTGAATTGAAAGCGCTTCAGACGATTCAGTGCGTGCAGGAAACTGAACATATCATACAAACTGATTCGCGAACCGATTTAGACAGATCTGCCCACTTGTTTGATGAAGTCTTTGAACAGAATCGACTCAAAAGAGTGATTCATTTGTGAATTGAGCATCGCTCAAGCCCAGAAAAAAGATACAGCGCGCTTGGAATAAACTACACATTTAACAACACGTATTGCATTAAAATAAAGTAACGAGAGGAACGTCGCTCAACGTAACGAAGTAAAAGTACCGTTTTTTTATTAGAAATGTACTCGAGTAAAAGTAAAAAGTACCCACATTTAAATCTACTCTTAAAAGTACAATTTTTCCCAAAAAATACTCAAGTAAATGTAACGAAGTAAATGTACTTCGTTACTACCCACCTCTGCATGTTACAGTGATCTCTGTTAGACTTGTTTATATCAGGCACTGACTGACAGGTTATTCTTCTTCGTGCACCATATTGTATGCAACTAAATGAGTATCTAGCGCCCTCAGTCTGCCCGTATGGATTGAAAACACATTACATCAAAGTAATTATCCAGCGCGCTCATAATGGTTACATCGACGCATTTGGGTATAAATTCAATACATATTATTCATATAGAAATCTGACGTAAACCTATGAGAATCTATCAATATTTCTCCAAATCTGCTAATCTTTGAAAAGCCCTGATGGACGTTGTTTTGTGAAGCGCGTTCATGACGACAGCACAGGTTTTTTTCCTGAATGAAAGCGGCTGACGACGCTCATAATTCATATTAAAGGTATCGACGCATTTTTTCATTAAACTACACCTGTGGGAAACTCGCTTCACCTTCAGAGGCTCTGGGGCAGCTCAGTCTCTCCAGTCGGGTTGCAGGGTCACCGGCGCACCGCAGCAGCAGACTCGCAGTGTGAGTGAGCCAGACTGAGCGAACGCCGCTCTGCACGGTTTGAATCAGGGACGTAGCTAAGTATTTGAGGGGCAGGGTGAGGGGCTAAAAATATATTTCAAATAAAAAAATTTAATTGTTCACTTTTGGTAAATGTATTGTTTAGTTCACTGTTTTGAAAAGCTTGTGGACATAGTGGCGGGTTGTTTTTACAAACAGTTTTTTGATCATCAAAGTTAGGGGGGCAGCTGGGGGGAGCAAGGCTCTAGATTGGGGGGGCACTTCCCCCCCCCCCACCCCCCTGTAGATCCGCCCCTGGTTACTGTGATTGTAAATATGTGTCGTTTGTGTTTTAACAACGTTTAGCTCACGAATATTGATCCGGGAAGTTCGAATAGCCTATGTGAAACACTATCAGCGGGACATTAAACAGGAAGTGTCTGTCCGACTCCGAGCTCACAACAGGTTTTGCGTGTGAACGCCAAAGTTTTGCGTGGGAACGCAAATAACTTTGCGAGGGAACGCAAACATTTTGCGTGGGAACGCAAATATCTTTGCGAGGAAACGCAAAAGTTTTGCGAGAAAACCCAAAGTTTCTCGGGGGAACGCAAAAGTTTTGCGAGGGAACGCAAAAGATTTGGAAAATAAATGTTCTCCCATCCTAAAAAAAATTCCACCACCACGTCCCTTTAGGGGCTCCGTATATTTCAACTTCCAGATAATACAGGTAAACTAATATGCATTAATACATATTAATTACAGCATGAGTAGTGTGTCAATTACTACAATGTTTTTGGAAACCAGTGTTTAATAAACAGCTTTTATAAACTCTAGTGATGGTCATTAATGATTAATTAATCATTAGCTAACAATCATTATGTTGTGACTTTACTTGTTGAGGCACATCATTATTAACTCATCATCTAGTAATTGTAGTAATTGACACTCTACTAATGCTGTAATTAATAATGTATTAATGCATATTAGGCTCATTGTTGTAATTAACAAATTACTTAACACTATTAGTTAATACAATAAGTGATTATGGAATTAATCCACAATTACATATTTAATTAATAACAATTCATATATTAACTAATATATTAACCAGACAGACTCTTCATTAGTTGCTAATGAGGCAATCATTAATGAATAGCTTAGATAATCATTAGTAATACATTAATTCCGTATTATCTGTGCATTAGTTAAGTATGAATTAATGCTTATTAGTGCACCCTTATTGTAAAGTGTTACCTTTATTTGTGCATGTAATATTTGATAGAGAACAATTCTACTGTAAATCCCAAATCCAAAGGTAATTATTATTATTATAAATTCAATACTTAAAGCTGCAGTCCGGCACTTTTTTGTGTTTAAAAATATCAAAAAAGACATTTTTGAAAAAAAACGTAACCAGCCAGTGTTCAAAACGATCTGCTTGCCTTACCTCGATTCAAAACGGTAAGCTTGTAATAATGATTTTAATTCCAGTGGTACTGGTGGATTTCCGCGGGAATTTCGAGCATGTCTTTGCGTCATTACGTCACTTCTGTACACATAGAGAAGGAGTCCCCGGCTAGCGTGTGTGGATGATGGTGGAGATTTAAAGCGACAATCACCAGTGACAACTGGAGATTCACCAGTTGTAAAACACAAAGACTTCGGACTTCAGATTGGCTACAGAAAAAATATATTTTTCACGTTTTGACGTGATATAAGCAATCGTTAGATTTAATCAGCATGATATAGCTCCTGCAATGCTTCCCCCCACCCCCCGAATTTGGTCAGAACAAAAGTGAATGTTACTTACTTGTTCAGATGACATTTTCCGATGAAAATTCTAATGTTGACACTTTCAAAAAGTATACTCTGAGATTGCTGATGACAGTACAGTATCCACAGCGACGCAGCAGCGACAGGTTCTCCTCAATACATTGTGTTCATCCGCGCTGTTTCATGCCGATTTACTACCCACGCACAGTTAATAATTCCGCGAATAACTGCAATTGCAGATTTCGAACAGAGATGGCGACAAAGAGGAAAAACGACGGACTGCAGCTTTAACCATTAAATAAGTCATACAATGAAACAATGAAAAAATAATGATTACAATATGTAACAGTTCTGGCTCTTCCTCCTATACTGTGAATCCTGATACTCAATGTAATGTTAGATCGGCTCATAAAGATAAGGCGGCACGTGAATGATTAGTTTCTGCCCTTCCAACTCTTGAACAGCAAAACAACATGGACATGTTATATGTGACTATCTGCAGTATTAACTGTATTAATGTCGCGTACAGACACGTCACTCTCTATTACTAATAAAACCTGAACAGATTCATACATTACCTTTACAGTTTAGTGATGTTATTATAAAGTATGCATGGGGGCCGGGATCAAATCCTGATATAATGTAATATGTGGCTCAATTTTAAAGACTACGCCACCCCAGGTTAACGGGGAAAAACAACCAAAATAAAGCACACACATACGTTCCACCTAGAAAGGCAAGAGGCATGGGCTTCCGTACAAAATTATGTTTTATTAAAGCTAAAAGTTGATCAACAATGATTAAAATCAATAATTCACATGAGTCTTGATTGAAGTGAACAAAGCAAAGAAATAATAAACAAGAAATAGACAAGGTTTAAACCTTCAAGGATTCACAATAAATCTTCACAAATTCACAATAAACCTTTCACAATACACCTTCACAGGGGCTGAGGCTTCCGGTCAGGAGCAGGCTAGTGTGCTGGCAGCAAGTCTACCATAAGAAGCACGCCAACCCAACGTACACCCACCAAATTCACTGCAAATAGCCAAAGATAGTGACACGGCAATAATGAAACTGCAATAACACTCTTAGTGAAGCAAAACCTGCAATGCGACAGCGCACCAGCCCGCCCCAGAAAGTCCTCAGCTCCTAAAGCGAGGAAAGAAAAGAAAAATAGAGATAATTAATAAACTAGACAATTTAAATAAACAAAAGAAACAACAAAATAAACATTCAAAGTTAATTTACTAACTCTAACGTGACGAAAACCATTTACAATGCACCCCAAGACAAACAAAATATAAATACACTAAACACTCACATTCACGTTCAAACAAAAACAATAAACAAATATACCGTGACCGCGGCAGAAACTCACACCAAATACAGAGTTAACTGCAGTAACACCTGGAGGTAATTTCAGGCAGACACAGCCACTCCGAATCAAAAAAATAACTAGAAAACAAATAAACCAAACACAAAAAAAGTAAAAGAATGCCAACTAATAATAAGAAACAAAATAATCCTTCAAGCCCGCATAGACATGCTTGACTTAAACGTAACGGTGTGTAGAAAGCAGCAGCGTGGCTTTAAAGAGCGAGTGCGGAGAGAGAGAGCGCGCGCTGTTCAATGTGACTGCTCACTTAGCCCGCTTTAACGTCCATGAAGACCTTCAAAACAGTAAACAAGAAAGTTTAGAAGAATGTGTTGGTGTTGAGGGTATTGCGTTGGCATGGTTTAAGTCGTATTTGTCTGAAAGAACTTTTGCAGTTCGCCTTGGAGAATTTGTCTCTTCTACGGCTTTTCTCACGTCTGGTGTCCCCCAGGGCTCCATTCTGGGGCCTATGTTGTTCGCCTTGTATTTACTGCCCCTAGGTCATATCTTTAGGAAATTTGGAGTTTCGTTTCATGTCTATGCAGATGATACCCAAATTTACCTGCCTTTGAAAAGAAAAGACACCTGCACCTTAGCGCCTTTACTCCAGTGTCTCGAGGAAATTAAAGCTTGGATGGCACAGAACTTCTTATGTTTTAATGAAAGCAAAACAGAGGTTATACTTTTTACTCCCAGTGGCACTTATGACTCACTAAATTTTGATCTTGATGGGTTGAATCCACTAGTGAAACCATATGTCAAAAATCTAGGTTTCACTATGGATTGTGATTTTAAATTGGATAAACAGATTAACTTGGTAGTTAAATCGAGCTTTTTCCAATTGAGACAACTCACCAAGGTAAAATCATTTTAGTCTTCTAGAGACTTTGAAAGACTTCTCCACATTTTTATTTCATCGCGTCTAGATTATTGTAATGGCCTCTATATAGGCAATACTCAGGCCTCTCTCTCTAGACTGCAGAGGGTTCAGAATGCTGCAGCTCGCTTGTTGACAGGGACACGAAAGCGTGAACATATTACACCTGTTCTTTCCTCTCTTCACTGGCTGCCAATCTATTTTAGAATTAACTTCAAAATTTTGATGTTTGTTTTTAAATCGCTTCATGGCCTTGCTCCTAAGTATATGTCAGAACTGATTAGGCAATACGCTCCATCAAGAGCGCTTAGGTCTGCTGACCATTTGCTGTTGGTTGTCCCTCGGGTGAAACTAAAAAGTAGAGGTGAAAGAGCATTTGCAGTAGCTGGACCAAAGCTCTGGAATAGTTTGCCCCTGCATATCAGACAGACTCAAACCCTTGCTATTTTTAAATCAAATCTCAAAACTCACTACTATAGTTTGGCATTTGATACTATGTGAGAGTATTGTTTTATGCTTGCTGTTTTTTATTATTTTTTACTCCTTTTATTTTTCATGTTGGTTGATTGCATTATTGATAGAGGATATGTGTGTACAGCACTTTGTTAAACACCTGTTGTTTTTAAAAAGTGCTATATAAATAAACTTTGACTTGACTTTGAAGTTTACGACTAACAAAGTTATCGACCAGTTACCCACCCAATAATACAATGAAGTACTATCCCAGTTTACCTACCAGAGAATACGATCAAGTTACACTTCAAATATCATAAGAGGATCATTTAACAGCCTTATACAAGTAGGGCCTACCTATTCTTGTGTGAAATCACAAAAACTGTTGTCTTTTTTTTTATCCATGGCCATTAGTGATTGATAATGATAATAATACAGTTTCTCTGATTGTGTTATCAACAGATGTGACAATGAACATGTCCAAGCACCTGTCCCGAAGAGAGCCAAGACAAACAAGCAACAGGTCCAAGTCCACCCTGTCATGGAAAACCGAGACTGATGTTGACATGGTTGCACAGACTGCGTGATTCCTGCCCGCACGGGAAACTGGACAGCAACTGAGGTCTGTTGCCTCACATTCCCCCATGAGTCTGTTTGTAACAGTATACAATACCTTTCTTTCTTTTTTTGAAAGGATTTGTTAAGTTATATTGTTAGGAAAGATTTCTAGTTTGAATAAATGCTTTTCTTTTTAATCAGTGAATCCTGAAAAAAGTATCACAGGTTATAAAAAAATATTAAGCAGCACAACGGTTTCCAACATTGATAATAGCTGATTATCAAATCATGATATTAGAATGATTTCTGAAGGATCATGTGACACTGAAGACTGGAGTAAGGATGCTGAAACTTCAGCTTTGATCAAGGAAATAAATTATATTTTAAAGTATATTATAGAAAATCATTATTTTAAATTGTAATAATATTTCACAATATTACTGTTGTTTCTGTATTTTTGATCAAATAAATGCAGCCTTCCAAAAATATAAAAAATGGTTATGTGTCCAAACGTTTGACTGGTACTATATGTTTATATTTGTACGGTAGCACTGTGGTCTTGTGAGGCACAACATTTAGGAATTACAATAAAATCAGATTGAAAAACAAAACCTTTGAATCTCCTCTCATTCTCAGATTCTCCTCTCTGCCTCACAGCACCTTGATGGGGCATTAGCCATGGATGGGGGAGTGTCTATTGTCTCCCCTCATTCATATTCATGGCCATCAACACCCCTACGCATAAAGCAGTGCTGGCACAAAAACGGACTTACAAAGTTTAAATCATTATATTGTGGTTTTGTGAAAGAGTGATCAGAATGATTTTCACATCATTTTGTAGTAAACATTCTAGCCTACAAGAATGGTAACTCAAAAGTCTTGTGCCAAACTATTCAGTATGAGTTATATGGGCTCATTGCAGTGACAATTTTTCCCCCAAAACTTACTAACCACGCATAATATTTTTTTTCTATAAAATGCAAACATGTAACTTCCATTTTGCTCACATAATATTGTAGCAGAGTTTGTGCTGAATACAGCAGAATTATGTGTTGGCCAAAGGTATGTTGTAAGAAGCTGAAATAAGCACAAATGTCAGGGCATGTCAAAACATCTCAAGGGCCCCAAAAACCCTCAGACCCCAGAGGGTTAAATGCATTTTCACACTGGACTGTCCACTCGTCACCTATGGGAGTATTGGTATCTACAGGAGTGCTCGATTTCTCTCTCTTGTAAACCTTCCCTCTTTTCCTTCGAGGGCTATATCCTGCAGTTAGATGGTTTAGCGTCTTTGCTATTTTAGAGTACAGCTTGATGAAATGCCAATAATACCCAGCAAAGCCTAGAAAACATTTTAGCTCTCGACTGATTGAAGGACTGGTCTTATATGACCTACTAGAAGGGACAATCAATCTTATTTTTTTGGAATCAAATTTTTATATAACTGACTTAAAGTTATGAACAGTCTTAAAGAAAAAAAAGGATGACTAACTTGTAAGGGACTGTTCGTTATTTATTTAAGGGGCCACCGGAGGAGTTTTGAGATCTATAGTCAAAAAAGACTTGACCCTCCCTTCGCCAGCAATACATTTTTCTATGACCCTCCAAAATGATTGTGAAAAAAGGCATGACCCTCCCCGATCATTTATTGATTACTTCTGTACTGGTTTGCGCTTGGCAAAGATGTTCAGATATCTCTATGCATCTACACCAAACGTTCATTAAAAGACTCCTGCACACCCGCCTTTTTCAAACTGGCGCAGCGCTGACTCTCGATAGGTAGAAAGTGCATGATTTGATTTGTTAAACATGAGGATTATCCGACTGGCATCGCCGCTCACTCTAACGTTAACCTAGATAATTGTTTGATGTTCTTAGGCGCATAACCAAGTGTGTGTGCGGAGTGTGTAGCGCGCACTGCATGACATGGAGGCGCCGATGCGATCAACAGTGGAAACAACTTAAAATACTCTATTTCTGGCCATACAGAAAAGAATAATGCATCAGTCGCAATACTTTTATTTGTGTAAACTCACAATAACAAGAAAACGTTTTACTTTCGTAAAATAAAATAAAACAATCAGGGCGCGCTTTCATGGTCTCCGTGAACTGTAGCGCGTCAAAAAAAAAAAAAAAAAAAAGCAGAAACATATCGTAGGCTATATAGCATAGGCCTACTAGCCTCAAATATATGAAAAAATATCTATATAAAGCTTGATATGTCCACTTTTAAACGAAAAAAAATCAAATCGAAAGCAAATATCATTTGATTATGTAATCCGTATAAGATGCATTTCTCTTAAATGCGCGTATGGGTTCTGTGTAGGGGTGTGACGTGGTGAGATTTTCACAGTATGATAACATCTCAGAAAATATCTGGTATTAATCAATTATTAAATAAATAAACAAACATTATTATTAAATTATGTGTATTATCATCAGTTAAAATGACAGTTATATTGAAATCAAAAGTTGTATTTGTTAACATTAGTTAATGCACTGTGAACTAACATGAACAAACAATGAACAGCTGTATTTTTATTAACTAAGATTAAGAAAGATTAATAAACACATTAACAGATGTATTGCGTATTGCTCATGGTTAGTTCGTGTTAGTTAGCAAACCATATTGTAAAGTGTTTCAAACAAATAGTTTACTCAGAACACCTCTTAAAATAAGAACGTAAGTGTGCTTACTCCCTTTTTTTATTAAGAGTATAGCCTACATAGTACGATTTAACCTTAATACAGCATTAACAATATCATTTTATTCAATTGTATATGGTAGTCTGACGAGACTATTAGTTAAAATAAACTTTTTAATGCTACTTTTTTTCTACTTTTTAATATTGATATGATTATATACCAAAATAATGATCAGGTCTAGTATGATTTTATCTTATATGAAATTCAGAGGTAAAATCAGCACACAACGGTTTGCCACTTGGTTCGCAATGTATAGGATGATGCACCAGGGTCCACTGTAGAGGTTTATGTGCAACTATGAGTTAAAAACCCATACAATTGTAAAACAATGCTTTTTGAATAGCTGTTGACTGTAGTGACGTCTATGCATGAAAGGGTTAAAGAACAAAAATTAATGACTAACGTGTCAGACCAGTTTCAGCAGTTTATGCAACCGACACCAGAAGGTCCAACAGTTCATCAGAAACTCCCTCTTACAAAACCAACCAGGACGAGACTAGTCATTATTTCTACCTTTCATTTTTACTGAAAGCTAAAACGAGTTGTGAAGAACAGAGGACATATTATATTAGGATTGTTGTGTATTCTGATTGAAACTAGATTAGATTTTGATTGTAATAGTTATTTACTCTTTAAACCAAAGTTCAGAAAGTGAAATAGTAGATCATTGGATATTTTACAAGACGAGGAAATGGATTCAAAATCTGTGGAAGAGCTTTCTTGTCCTGTTTGCTGTGACATCTTCAAGGTTCCTGTTTTTCTGTCCTGTAGTCACAGTATTTGTAAAGAGTGTCTACAACAGTTCTGGAAAACTAAGAAAACTCAGGAGTGTCCTGTCTGCAGGAGAAGATCCTCAAATGATCATCCTCCAGTTAATCTTGTGTTAAAAAACTTGTGCGATTCATTGATAAAGGAGAGAAATGAGAAACGTTCATCAGGATCTGAGGAGATCTGCAGTTTACACAGTGAGAAACTCAAACTCTTCTGTCTGGAGGACAAACAGCCTGTGTGTTTAGTGTGCAGAGACTCAGAGAAACACACCAACCACACATTCAGACCCATCAGTGAAGTGCTTTCATCTCACAAGGTAAGACTAATGTCTCTCATTTCATAAATACAGTGCTAAACATGGAAACAGTATTATTTGTGTAAACAATAGACCAGTATTAATTTTTACTCAGACTAAATCTCTATGATTTACTGATATACACTTCTGAAAACCCCTCTGATGTTCAAATCTTCTTAAATGTAACAGTATCTGCACAAAACATGTTTAAAACAAATAGAAGTGTCATGAGTTATTGATATTTTTTCAATAATAATTTGTGATTTAAGACACACCTAAAAGTGATTGATACTAACATACTTTGACTTCCTGTATTTGTATTTGCACAACTACATATTTAAAACTGCATGGATTTAATACTTAAGATTTGGCAATTGCAAAAAAACACATTTGTTTGATGAAAACATGATTTTTTGATGTCCATCATTTCCAGATTATATAATTAAAATATACATGTTCTGCCATTTTAGGCACAAATGCTTCCTGAGAATGACCCAGTCGACATATAATAAAATAATAATAATAACAATAAAAAACATTCAAACATACAATATTTAAAGGGTTAGTTCACCCAAAAATGAAAATTCAGTCAGTAATTATTCTCCCTCATGTTGTTCCCCGTAAGACTTTCCTTCATCTTCGGGACACAAATGAAGATATTTCTGATTAAATCTGAGCGCTGGATCACTTCTTCATAGGCTATGGGATCGAAACTTGCCGGCCCAGAAAGTTATTAAAGATAATGTTTAAAATAGTCCAAGTGACTTTAGTGGCTCAACCATCAGTTTATCACGACGATAATACTTTTTGTGCGCACCTGTAGGAGGAATTTAATACAGCGCTGACGTCCCTACAAAACAAGCTCAAACATGGAGAAGAAATGAAGAAAAAGTGTGATGAAACAATTCAACACATCACGGTGAGGAAAGAGTTAAATACTCAACATTCACACACAGAGTGTATTACTGACATTAGTGGAGTGTGTGTTCACACTGAAGTGAATGTGATGTGATTTCAGTCTCAAGCTGAGCACACAGAGCGTCAGATTAAAGAAGAGTTTGAGAAGCTTCATCAGTTTCTCAGAGACGAAGAAGAAGCTGCAGTCACTGCACTGAGGGAGGAAGAGGAGCAGAAGAAGCAGAGGATGAAGGAGAAGCTGGAGGAGATGAACACACACATCTCAGCTCTTTCACACACACTCAGAGACATGGAGGAGATGATGAAAGACAACGACGTCTCGTTTCTAAAGGTGACAAATCAATCTGGCTTCATTCTCTGTGCAGAAAACAACTTGTATAGAGAGACTCATTGACAGTGAGAGTGTTTGATAAGATATTAAAATGTTTTCAAACTCTATATTTTCCAGAACTTTAACGCCTCAATGGAAAGGTAAGTGAGCTGCTCGTATCTCTTCTCTCAGTGGATCTGAACTCAAACTCACTGCAGTTCTGACTCCTGAATGTTCCTCAGAGTCCAGATCTCACAGCCGGATCCACGGATGAGTTCTGGAGCTTTGATTCATGTGTCGCGTTATCTGGGTAACCTGCCGTTCAGAGTCGGGAAGAAGATGCTGGAAACTGTCCAACACAGTGAGTCTCAGCAGATCTGACACCAGTGCAGAAGATAGTGCAGATAGAAACACACACAACATCACATTTGATAGAAATTCAAGTGATTATTAAATATATTTCTAAGTGACTCTGAACTGCATTTCAGGAAATCATCAGATCATACAGCGAACTCATAATGAAGTCTATTCCTCATGGTTTATGTTTATGATTAGGATACAATCGTGTTTATTGAATACTGATATTAAACCGCTCCGTGCAGATAAAGGTGGTGGCTCACCAAAATTAAATATTAAAAGCTTTCCACAATAATTTGGTATGTCCATTATAATGAATAAAACAATTGCAAATCAAATAATTTTTATCATAAAATAATGTCTTCTATTGTAAACTAAACATTTTGTCAGGTCCCTTCTCTGGTATTTCACTGAACTTGTACTTAGAAAATATTTAACAAAATGTACAGTAAAATTTTGTTAGCAATGTTGTAAGTTTATTTGTTACTTTGTTGTAAAACAACACCAAGATATTTGATAAAAAACTGACTATAAAGTGATGTCGCTCAGTCTGAACTCAACCCCGTCACGCCAACTATTCTCCGCCTATAATAATTTATTTTTGAGGCCTATATTAATGAGTCAAGGGGGTGTACTGTCAAGCTTAACTCAACCCCATCACATAAAAATTAAGATGGAAAATTATTAATATATTTAACAATCACTTGAATTTCTAAGTGAATCTGAACTGTATTACAGAAAATCATCAGATCATACAGCGAACTCATAATGAAAAGTCTATTCCCCCAGACTTTTTAAAGGTGGTGGTTCACCAAAATGAAATATTAAAAGCTTTCCACAATAATTTATGTCATGTCCATTATAATAAATAAAAAAATGTTGCATTGAAATAATTTTTATCATAAAATAATGTCTTATTTCTATTGTAAACTAAGCATTTTGTCAGGTCCCTTCTCTGGTACTTCACTGAATTTGTTTTTAGAAAATATTTAATAAAATGTACAGCGTCAAATTTTGTAAGTATTTATTGGTGTTACTTTCTTGTGAAAAAAAGAAAGATATTTGATTAAAAAAAACTGACTATAAAGTGATGTCGATCAGTCTGAACCCCGTCACGCCAACTATTCTCTGCCTATAATAATTTATAATAATTTTCACCTATATGTGACATAATTTACCAGAAATTACATCATTCAGGTCTTTTTAACAGTGAAGATGGTAAGTAGTATCACTTTTTCATTATTTCGGGGTTGAAAACTTGTAACAGGGTTGATACATTTTTCACTTCATTTATCGATCATTTTCATAAAAAATAAAAAATTTATGTAATGTGTCGACTTAAACACTGACAAACATCTTATCTCAGAAATGGCCGCCAGATCAGCAGCAGAAAGACAGTGTTATACAGATGTTTATCCAGAAAGAATACAATATGAGAAATAAAAAATAAAAAAATATATAAGTGAAGACAATGACTCCCTTCAAACCGGTTACAGTCTTCAACCCCGTCACACTTTTATCAACCTTGTCACATTAATATGTTTCGAAGGCATTTCTTGCTGATTACCACTGACATGTTCAGGACAAACACAATACAATTGTGGTTTTAGTTAAACATCGAAATTTACAATATTTTTTTATAAATATAAAGAGACCACAGACACACAATTTGCCTATTTTAACTTCAGCCCCCCCAAAATGTGAAAAGTATCATAAATGTTACATTTGTATTAAGTTGTTATGAGGGACACATGAGCAGATGTTTGTTTTATAGCAAGTTTTCTGTAAAATCCTCTTTAAACAAAGTCCATTTTGTCCGTTACAGGGTTGAGAATGAAAGGTTTAAATATGAAAAACACTGAAATTAATAAAAGCTCTTAAATGCCTGAGGTGGGAAAATAAGATTTTATAATATGTTTAATATGTGCCTAATGATGTGGGCTATTTAGAAAAAAAATTATATGTACTTTAAAAAACACAAAAATTCAAGTTGAATATTACCGAATCCCAGTAATGACCCGTGTCCCGTTCATAACTTAAGGCCGAATGATTTCCGTGATTCAGATTCCAGAATCCAGTCATGAAAATGCACAACAATAATAATTCATTTTATTTAAAGAATATATTTTTTGGTCCATGGTTTAATTTAGTAAATCTGTTTTTCAGCTCTTCCCCAAAAATTAAAAAAGGATAATTTTTCATGTGATTACCACTATTTTTTATAATATATTTGTATTAAATCATAAAAAAGAAACATTAATTTTCTGAATGAAATACATTTCATAGGACTGTATTATTCTTAAACATTTTAATAAATTATTAATGTAAAAAAATAAGTTGTTAAAGGACAAGTTCGGTATTTTACACTTAAAGCCCTGTTTACAGATCGTATAGGATGAAATAGAACGGTTAAGATAAAAATTTGGACACATGCTGCTGTCCCGAGAATTTTAGGTTTATTTCGCTTTAAACCTAAACAGGTTTTATCGTAGTGTTTGTCCAACTCCATTGACTTGTATTGAATGTGCTGTGTGAGGTACGGTATTACTCCGCCGCTTCTTCTTCTGCTTCTTCTGTGTATTCAATGAAATGCCAGCGGTTTGGTTGCAATCGACAAAGGTGCATTATCGCCACCAACTGGGCTGGAGTGTCTATTATTCAAGCTCTCAACGGAAGAATCACGGGTGTGACGCGTTTGGCAAAACAGGTCCACAAAAGCGAATTAAACCTAAAATTCTCGCGACAGCAGCATGTGTCCAAATTTTAATCTTAACCGTTCTATTTAATCAGATACGATCTGTAAACAGGGCTTTAAGTGTAAAATACCGAACTTGTCCTTTAATCTAATTCATTATCAATTATTTAATTTAGTTGATTAGACATGTTTTATAGAAATTTTAATAAACAAAACAAACAAATGTTTTCCAGGTTATAGTAAAAGCATTTGTTCAACTAAGAAAACCAGTTTTTATTCATTTAACTGTAATTTTAACTGATGATAATAATAATAAACATAATTGAATAATACTGTTTATTTATGTAATAATTTATTAATACCAGATATTTTCTGAGACGTTACTGTGAAAATGTCACACGTCACAGGAGCGTCCCACACACACACACACACACACACACACACACACACACACACACACACACACACACACACACACCCCCGCTGGAGAAAACTCACTAACTTTTACTCTGAGTACATTTTAAATGAGCTTTTTACTTTAACTCTCGTAGATTTTTAGACCGGTAATTTTACTTGTACTTAATAAAATTTCACTGAATATTTAGTAGAATATTTTATTTCTCTTTCCACTTCTGCTGAGAGACTGTTATGATAGCAGGATTTATGATCTCTTTCAACAAAGTCTTTATGTGTGTTTTACATTTACATTTAAATACATCATATCTCATCCTCTAATCTGATGTTATTCTCTCTGCAGCGCCGTTGACTCTGGATCCAAACACAGCAAATCCTCATCTCACACTCTCTGCTGATCTGACCAGTGTGTCGTACAGTGATGATGATAAAACACTTCCTGATAATCCAGAGAGGATTGACGGGTGTGCATGTGTTCTGGGATCTGAGGGCTTTACCTCAGGAACACACTGCTGGGATGTGGAGGTTGGAGACAATACATACTGGGGTCTTGGAATAACCACAGCATCAAACCAGAGGAAGGGAAAGGTTTTCTTTAAGTCTAATGTCTGGCGTGTGCATTACATGAACAGCAAATACATCTCAGAATCCCCAGAGCAACGCTACACTTACTTTACTGTTAAACAGAAGCTCCAGCGTGTGAGAGTTCAGCTGGACTATGACGGAGGAACAGTGTCATTCTCTGATCCTGTAACTAAAGACTGTCTGCGCACATTCAGGACGTCCTTCACAGAAACTGTCTTTCCATACTTAGATAATTTCTGCACAATTTCCCCTCTGAGGATCTTACCAGTTAAACTGTTTATTACAGCAGAAAATCACAGTTAAATCTGATTCTGCTTCTGGATTAATACAGTTTTGCAAATTATGCTTCAATAATAACACTGTAATCTCTCATTGATCAATCACACTTCAATGTAAAATGTAGAGCCAACTTAACCCTCGTGTCTCTTTAAGGTTTTCATTTTAATTGAATTTTAAATTGAATTTTAATTGGAATTTTCTTATTTCCTTTCATAAATCACTGGGTACACAAAATATTTACACTCATTAAAACTGCCAATTTATTTTTTATATCACAGGGCCATTTAACTGTAGGTAAGAATTGTCTAAAGAACTTTTTTCAAATTGGCTTAAACTGTCTTTATATACCAATACATAATTAAAATGTAAGTACTTTGAAAAAGAGAGTATAAAGATTGAGTGACTATAGTGTATTTAATCTTCAAAAAACACAGCTCATTAATTCCTACCGGGACGAAACAAGGGATTGGCTTGCGCGACTGTCACTCTCCGTCGCCATGACTACCGCCGCTATTACTGGCTCTGCGCAGTCGCCCACCCGTTTTTAGGCGGGAGTGAATGGAATTAATGAGCTGTGTTTATTGAAGATTAAATACACTAGAGTCACTCAGTTTTTTATACTCTCTATTTCAGAGTACTTGCATTTAAATTATGTATTGGTATATAAAGACAGTTTAAACAAATTTGAATAAAAGTTTTTTTTTAGAAAATTCTGACCTACCCAACCTTTAACTATAAAATGATGCAGTCTTTGTTAATAAACTTTTGTTCTGTTGGCAAGGCTTGACAATTAAAAAAAAAAATGTTACAAGATGATGCCGTTTTCTCAGGTTTGGTCTATTTTTTTCTGTTTTCTGCTTTTTTATTTGTGCATGTAAAATTTGATAAAGTATTGACACATTTTAGTAAATCTTCTTGCCAGTGAAATCCTCATATGTTCATATGTATATTATCCTATAACTCGAGTTCAGAAATATGAATACTGTGAGGCAGCAGCTGTTCATATATTCATGCATAATGATTGACAGAATAACAAACAAACTAAATACTTTCAAACCGTTATTTAAAACAGGTTTAAAATGTTTTAAAATGTTAATATTTTAAATATTTTATCTTTATATAAAGCATCACACCAGATGCAAACTGATGCACTTCAATGTATTTTAAGAACAACTGCAGTGACAGATATAAGTCATAATACCATAAATAAGACAAAATGAACTGATGATGTAACAGGACCCTGTAGTGGCAGTTTTTAATCTTTTATTTCTTATTTTGTTTTCTCAATGATAATATATGAATGCCACGTGTTCTGTATTTGGAATTCTCCTGTTGTAACGTTGATACAGCTGTGTGTGTGTGTCACTGAGAAGACCCCAGGCTAGGGAGGGGTAAGGCGACCATGGGGGTTCCTCTGGGGTGGGTGCAAGAATGCCTTTGATGAGAACATTATAAGACTCCAAAAAGAACACATATCTTGGTCTCAATCTGCCTGCAGACTGTCTGTGAAGGCTGGGGTTTCTCACCCCAGCCTGCAGCTGGCCTGTGTGGCTAGACTGGGAACTATTCTGCAGAATAAATGTATATTTTCTTTTAAATACAATTTGAATATTGACGTCTCTTTTGCCTGGGAATGCTGCGTTTGTTAAATATTGTTTTGCCACAACAATTGGTGTCAGAAGTGAGGATTCCTTGGAAGTGCCCAACTGGCCCTGAGCGAACGGTGATTGATCAACCTGGACCTAAAAGTATAATCCAGCCCTACCTCGTAGACTTAAGAGAGATGGGGCCGATCGTATCAGAGCCAGTGGGTAACTCCACTGGAATTAAGGAAAAAGAACCGTGGCAGTAAGAGCATCTCAGGTAAAGAAGACAATCAAATTATTTTGTTTTGTGGGGGTAATTTTTGATATGACTGTGGGTGAACCATAGTGGCTGGAACTATCTCTTTGGTGCGGGCACAGAAGGTTTTCGAGGGGGAAATTGTAACATGAGAAAGTCAAGTCAATTTTATGCCGAAAACTAGCTCGTAAGCATGGACGGAAGAGCCATGTCGTGGACGGAAGAGCCAACAGAGCATATTTGCTACCCTTGCCGATTTGAGGTGACAAAATCGGATTTGTTGAAGACGTTCGACAAATTATTAGATGCGCGTCGAAGGAAAATCCAGGAGAGATAGGATCAGCCAATATGGGGTCACACAAGAGTAAGCTAAATAATTTTAATACACCGGTTGTTTTGTTCTGTAAAATGGGAAAAATAATTATGGCCAGAAAAGCATGCAAGAAATTGGGGAACGGATAATTGTAACAAAAGGGTTTTTTGTGATCGTGTTCAGCGTGTGTGTAAAACTGTGAACAGACAGAATTGTTGAACTGAAGAAGCAGGTAGAATAAAAGAAGAATTGTTGAATTGAAGATGAAAGAGAAGGAACTGAAAAGTAGCAAAGGATAGTAAGATAGAATGTTTTTCCTGATGGAAATGTTGGATTGACAATTGTTGGATTGTAAGCAAACAGTGTTGCTTGAACTGGTTAGATGAAGCAGAGCGAAAAGAAAGTCAAATTAAGTTGAAATGGTCTGAAAAGTGAGTTTTTAGATAAAAATAAGGCATTGAGTATGATTAACAGGGATTAACATGAGGAATGTTTCATTAAGCAGAATGGGCAACATTCTATATGTCAGTGTTAATTATGATGTGAATGTGCTTTATTGTATTAATGTTATGAAAACAATGGTATTAAAGAATAGACTTCCATATGTTTATAACAGAGTTTATAAAAGATTTGAAGGTGCAAGCGGCTATGGTAGCTGTCTGTAATTTAGGGACTGAGGAATAATGATGCTATTAAGTTGAGCAGTCTGCAGATTAACCATTTGATAAAAGAAAAAGCTTTCAAACAGTGTTAATGAAATTGATGACATACTAAATGTCTTTATACTGTATCAACAGTTCCGATAAATAATAGTGAGACAAGAAGAGCAAATGCTATAAGCAGCTGAAGCTCTAACTGATTTGCAAATGATGGTTTTGTAAAAGTTTGATTCTGATTGTAAAGAAACAATAAACATAGACTGGTTCCAAACAAAGAAATGCCAAAATGATACAAATTTGAAGAAAGCTTCTGTGTTAACATGGATTAGAAAAAATAGAGTAATGTTACTATGATTTGGCTATTTAATTGAATTTTCAACTGATATTTTATTGCTGTTGGCTTTCCTGAATGGGACAGAACTGAAAGTGGGGGTGCATTCAAATCTGATAGTGGTCAGACAGTATGAAACTCAAACAGTAAAAACAAATGGTCAGAAAGAGCCTTTTGAACTCTTTAGTGTGGTTAACTTGTAAAGAAAAGACCATTGTCCTTAGGAAGACAGATGGGTTATTTAGCCTTTGAACTTTTAGTGTAGGTAATTATCTTCAGGAAAGATAGAGATTATTTAGCCACAAACAAAGAATTTTCGACCTCAGGGAAGTGAGGACAGTAAAACCCCCGAGGGGAGGGGGAATTTAGAAGACTCAGGGGTGACGGAAATTTACAGGGAGATCTGAAGAAGATTAAATGAGTTGCAAAATGTTTTAGATTATTCTAATTGCAGATTGGTAAACTCCTAAGAGAGAAAATATGGAAGTCAGACATTATCCTATGGTAATGAAACTTTTTTTTTTTTTTTTTCAATTATCTTTTTATTGATTTTTAACATTTTATAACAGAACAGACAGAAAAGAATAAAATAAAAGGAGAAAAAATACAAATAAATAATGATAAAAAATACAAATAATATATATATATAAAAAAAAATAAAAAAATACAAATAAAATACAGCAAATTAAATCAAGTAAGTCCATGGTCACAGATCACGATTCATCCTTTGTGAATGTTATGTAAACATGCCAAACGCCATTATGACATGGTAGTGTCAGAGGTCCATAAGGGGTTCCCATATCCTTCGGAAGGCATCTCCCTTATTTTTTAGGGCGTATGTGCGTTGTTCCAGTCTTAAAGTTTCATTTAGGATTTGTTTAAACAGATTAAATGATGGGGGTCTTTGTTGATTCCAATTTAGCAAGATGCATTTCTTTGCTACATAGGATATTATGATAATCCTTTTCCTACATGTGGTGTCCAGTGTCTTGACCAATTCCGTACCGAAGAGGCACCGTGTTGGTGTAATGTCCAGCGGGGTTTCCACAATCTTAACAGTTAGATCATGTACCGCCTTCCAGAAATGTTTTAGTTTCCTGCATTCCCAAAAAACATGCATAATTGACCCTTTACACGTTTTACAACGATGGCATCTGGGGGATGAGTTGGGAAACATTTTGTTTAAGCGGAGTGGAGTAAGGTACATCCTGTGCATGAATTTATAATTTTGTTCGATTATTTTATTACAGGACAGTGAGGAAAAAACATTCTGACATATCATATCCCACTGATCTTCATCAAAAGCACGCCCCATATCCTTCTGCCATATGTTCCTAAGTGAGGTCAAGGAAGAGCTATAATGGTCCAACAAAGCACTATAAATTTCAGAGATTTTCCCTTTTAATGATGTTGATTTTACCAAAATCTCCTCAAGATTTGTTAGCCCCAAAGACAGGTGTTTTTCCCCTTTTAGGGTGTTTATTAGATGACGAATTTGTAAGTATTTATAAAAATCCTGTTTCGGAATTTTATATTCTGACATTAAAACAGCAAATGACTTGAGTGTATCCCCATCAAACAATTGTTGGAATTGATGTACACCATTTCCTCTCCACCTTGCGAACAAGGAACCACCTATAGATGGTGGCAGATCTGGGTTTAAGGATAAGGGGGAAAGTCTGGAGATTTTTCCAAAGTTCCCGCAGAACTTATTTACATCTTGCCAAGCCCGAAGAGTGTTGTAAACTACATATGTTTTTGTTATCTGATGTATTGCATTGATATTGTTAATGAATGGTAGCAAGGTTATAGAAATGTGAGTACAAAGTTCTTCTTCTATGTCTATCCACTGTGCATTATTGCGTCTTTGCACCCAGCTAATTAGGCCCTTTGTCTGGGCGGCCCAATAGTACATCTGTAAGTCTGGTAGTGCCAGTCCCCCTTTCTCTCTAGATTTTGTTAAAGTTTTAAAAGCTATTCTTGGTGAAGAATTTTTCCAGATGAAAGAGGTTAACATTTTATTTATAGATTTAAAGAATGTTTTATCCAAATAACAGGGCAGTGACTGAAATAAGTAGCTAAAACGGGGCAAAACATTCATTTTAATTACATTAATTCGTCCAAGAAACGAGATGGGGAGCATTTTCCAATGTTCTAAATCCTCCTTAATCTTTTTAAGCAATGGAATGTAATTTATGAGGTAAAGATCCTTGAGTTTCAGAGCCACATTCACCCCAAGATATTTAAAGCTGCTTTGGGCCCAGGTGAAAGGTGAGATTGCTCTGAGTCTATTAGAAACTGACGAGTTAATTAATAATGCATTGGATTTAGTCAAATTAATCTTATAGCCTGATATTGTTCCAAATTTAGTGATACGGTCTAATACTGCTGGGATTGATCGCTCGGGGCTGGTTAAGTATAGGATTATGTCATCCGCATATAGTGAAATTTTGTTCTGTGTTTTCCCGATATTGATACCCGCAATCTCTTCATTAGCCCGTATGGCTTCTGCGAGTGGTTCAATTGCAAAGTTAAATAAAAACGGAGATAGAGGGCATCCCTGCCGGCAGCCTCTAAACAAATCAAATTTTTCAGTGAGGGTGCCATTTATACATATTTGGGCTTGTGGGTTGCTATACATATTTCTGACCCACCCAATAAATTTTTCTCCAAGATTAAATTTCTTCAGAACGGCAAACAAATATGGCCACTCAACCCTATCAAACGCTTTTTCTGCGTCAAGCGAAAGTAGTAGGGCTGTTCTCTTGTGCAGGGCCGAGTGGTCAATTATATTTAATAGCCTCCGGATATTGTCAGATGCATAGCGTGCCTTCACAAAACCGGACTGATCAGGATTAATAATCTGGGGCAACAGGTTTTCCAGCCTGCGTGCGATTAATTTTGATAATATCTTAAAGTCAACTGGAAGTAATGAAATTGGGCGAAATGATGCGCATTCAGCAGCATCTTTGTCCTTCTTGTGTATTAAAGATATTATTGCTGTCTTCATAGTGTCAGGAAGAATGCCATTTTCAAAGAAATCAGTGACCATGGGCATGAAAAGTGGCTCGATTTGTACCCAGAAAGCCTTATAGAATTCTACAGAATATCCGTCTAATCCTGGAGCTTTCCCGGAGGGCATTGATTTGATTGCTTGTAGCACCTCCTCTGGGGTGAATGGAGCGCTCAACTGCCCCTTCTCATCCTCTGAGATAGAGGGTAGGGATACTTTTTCCAAAAATCTGTGGATATCTGTTGCGGAAGGATTTTCTGACGCGTAAGGTTGTGTATAAAAATCAAGAAATGAGGACTTAATTGATTGTGTATCATATTTCAACTGGCCTGCCGCATTACGTGTACACTTTATTATGTTTTCTGCATGTTCTTTTTTGAGTTGATAGGCTAAAAGTCTACTTGGCTTGTTACCATATTCATGATATTGCTGTTTGGTAAAGAATAGAAGTTTTTTGATATGTTCTGTTTGAATGAGATTAAGATTAGTTCTGGCTGCATTTAGTTTTCTCAGGTTTTCCTCTGTAGGATAGCGTTTATGGCATTGTTCCAAATTAATTAACTCTTTCTTAAGTTGTTCTGTTTGTTTAATAATAGATTTTTTTTTCGCAGATGCGTAAGAGATCACCTGACCCCTAATTACAGCTTTAGCTGCATCCCACATCACTGCCGGAGTAACTGGGGAGAGCGCATTATCCTGTCTGTACTGCTCTAACCATTTTCTAATATTATTACAAGCCTCAGAGTCTGTGAGTAGGGAGGCATTAAATCTCCATTGTTTGGTTTGATTTGTCTGCTGGGGGAGGTATAACCGCAGGTAAACTGGTGAGTGGTCTGATATAAGAATGGGCCCTATATCACATGAAACTATGGATGAGAGATGATTCTGAGGTAAAAAAAATAGATCTAACCGGGAGTATGATTTGTGTCTAGCCGAATAGAAAGTGTAGTCTTTCCTTGTAGGATTAAGTTCTCTCCAAACATCGACCAGGCCTACATCAGCCGAGGCTAACCTCAGAGTCTTAGAAGCGTTTGGGTTAGACAGTGTGGTTGAGGATTTGTCTAAGTTACTATCCATATGACAATTAAAATCTCCAGCAACTATTCCAAAGTCTGTATTATATTGATTAAATAGGGTGATCGTGTCCATCATGAATTTAGGGTTATCTTCGTTTGGTGCATATACGTTTAGTAATGTCAGTTCTTGTCCATATAGCATCCCCCTGATTGGTATTTGTCTGCCAACATAGTCGCTATATTGCTCCTTTAATATGAAAGGTATTTTTTTATGAATAAGTATTGCTGTTCCCCTCTTATTGCTAGTAAAGCTAGAGAAATAAACTTGTCCGACCCAATCTCTCTTGAGTTTTTTGTGCTCCTCATTGGACAGATGAGTTTCCTGAAGGAAAGCTATGTCTACTTTTTCTTTTTTTAGAAATGTAAGAACTCTCTTCCGCTTAATTGGGTGGCCAAGGCCTCTGACATTAAACGTTATTACATTAAGTGTACTAGACATACAGAGTTTTGCCTGCTACATTGGTTTCGTGTGACCATGATATAGTAAAAGGAGTAAGAAAAACTATATAAAACTAACAAACTAATAAAAGAAAAAAAATATATAACATAGGTAGAGCATGAGGGCCCCCCTCTACCCACCCCCTCCCCGCCTCCCCAAACCACTAGCCTAGTCCCCAAACGACAAGGCAACCCCACTGGAACAGGTAACACCCTTAAGTTGACCGGCAAGTAACAGCTATCCGTCAACAACGCACATCTTGTTTAGAAAAGGGCAGTATCTCTGTGCAGGAGAACAGGCAAAAAAAATACACTTCTTGAGTGATACTTCACTCCACTCAACAGCAGGAGTGCAGGTAGAAAATAAATAAAATAGAATAAAACCTTATTTTTTATATATATATTTTATATATTTTTTAATAATATGTGTAATATTATTTTCAAGTACATAGAAAAATCAAAGTGTCCAGCCATTAGTATTATTTAAAACACAACTTAAAACAGATTTGAATTAGTATCAAGGTTCATAGGGCCTACACACCTGCTGCTCCCATCCCATCTTGATACCATTGCTCTCTACTATTTACCATGCTAGAAAAATATCCCATATATCCGAAATAAAGTTACAGTCATAAACAGAGACTGCAAGTGTTCACGGAAAATAAATAAATAAAATAGAATAAAATAAAGATAAAGCAGAAGTTTGCAGAAAGCGTCTGTTTGATAGGAGCCAGTGTGTACCTTCTGTGAATTGTTCATATTTCCCACTGTTGTAGAGTCACCTGGCTTAAGTGGTCGCCATCAGGCCCGATGGTGAGCCTGTCTCCTGCACATGCGTTAATGCACTCACCCCTCTCCACATATGAAAAACGATTCGATTCAAACCTGGTCATGTATAGGCTATTTGGCAGAGGTTTTGCGGTAGAATTCCTCAGCCTCTTGTGGGGAGGAAAACAACTGGATTTTCCCGTTGTGTAGCACTCTTAGCCTGCATGGTTGGAGGTGAAATCCTCGGAAGGTTCCCATGTCAACAAACAGCTTTTTTACAGCGTTGAACTCCCGTCTTCGTCGGATCGTCTCCGCTGATAAATCCTGGACGAATGCGAGTTTGGATCCGTCATGTGCAATGTCCCGTTGTCTTGTAGAGCGCAGGACGAATTCTTTATCCTGATAGTTGAGAAAGCGAAGGAGGACGGCTCGGTTCTGGTTGGGAACTGCTGAGGCCAGGGTACGGTGGGCCCTTTCCAGTATGAATACTCTGTCGGGTTCACAGCCCAGCCACTGGGGTAACATATCGGTTATAAAGTCTAAAAGAGGACGCTTACCCTCAGCTCCCTCCTTGAGACCAAACAGCCGGATATTTTTCCTCCTCCCGCGGTTTTCCAGGTCCTCGGTCTTTTCCTCCAAGTATGTGAGCCGCTTTGTTGCTTTAACCAGAGCACTCTCGGCCTTGTCCAACGCGTCCTCTGTAGCGGCTATGCGGGCTTCAGCCTCCTCGATTCGTCGTTCATTCGCTGTTACATCTCATTTAATTTCACCTAAATTGTTCTCCATCACCGAGACAGAGATCGTCAGCTCTCCCAGTTGATTGTTTATTCCGTCCAGCTTCGAGCTGAACTCGGAGCGGAGTGATTTAAGCTCAGTTAGCACGTCGGCTACACTAGCCATGCTATTATTAGCTTCGACACTCTCGACCGGAGATGATGTCTTCGCGCTTCGTGAGCTTGTTTTTCGAGCGTTCGAGAAGATGTCACACTCCTTTGCTACTGGGGGTTTAGGCATTATTTATATTGTGTGGTTGACCAGGTTTGCAAAGGTCTGGGGCTGTTTCATGTGCGATGTTTTAGGGAGCCGTCACGCTATGCTGCCATCTTGTTCGGGCTCTCTAGCGCCCCCCTAATGAAACTTTTTGATTACATTATTGAGACTGAATAATAATTATTTGATTTCTAAAGATCAAATAAGCTAAGTAGAAGCAGTGTTGAGGGAGTAACAGCTGCTAAATGTAAAATGTGTAAAAGGCATTTGAGCTGGTTCGTGTTGACCATGAAATAAAAGATGATGTGTTAATTTTAAAAGATAAGCTTATGATTTGGTTGAAAACAATTTGATTATCTGAATTTGATGTCCTGAAACAGTTTCAGTGCAACAGACACTCAGCCTGAGTAAAAATTTATAATGTCTTAATTCCCTATATGGGCAAAAGAAACCTATAAAAATCATGCTTGAATTGAAAATGCATGTAATTTATGGAAAAGATAACTAGGCTAGAGTTAACAAGATGATAGATGAAGTTAGAAGTTAGAAAGTTTTGGAAAGTGCAAAAGTGCCAATACAAAGGTCCATTAGTAGATGGCTAAATATGAAGACAGATTTTGTAGATTCAAGGAAAAGATTGAGTAACGAAGGAACTAATACATAAAATAAGATATTGTAATGAATTTATTGTTACATTTTGTCTAAATTACAGTCTTAGAAGGCTGTTGAAAAGAGCATTTGTTTAGAGAAAGCAGCAGTCATGCGTGTTACGAAAGACTGCTTGAGGAAGGATTGACATGTTTTCTTTCTGTTATGGTCAGCTAAAGAAAGCTGAAGCAAAGTAATGATAATAAAATAAAAAACAACACAGCTTACTTTTGAAAAAAAAAAACAAAAAAAAACAAATGAATGAATAGACATGTTTTGAAAATGGTTAAGAGGCCATGTAAAAATTAGGTAAAAGCTACAGCAAAATGTAAGTTTAAAATTTTGATTTAAATGTAAATATTTTTGGAGAAAAGATAAGAAATATGAACGGTTAATAGTCAGGTGTGTGTGTTTGATGATGACTGCAGTTTATGTCTTGATAAGTATTTGTTTCTCTTCAGGGTATGTGTGAATGTTTGTAAAAGGCTTAAACTCAGCAGGACAAATGCAGTAGCTGCTGAGATAATTAACATTTGTTGAAACACGAGAAACCTGTCAGGCAGGAAAAGACGGGTTATTTGTCAATATGTAAAGACCTTCTGATCTCACGAGTATAACGAAAGCAAACCAGGGGGGGTCGAGGATCATTGTCAGGGAGGCCAGAGGGGCCATTTGACCATAAATAAATACCTTTGATCTTACAGATGCAGGGACAGTGAAGCCCACGGAGGAGTGACAATTGTATTCAGTTTTGCAGATGACTGAGAATTGAGATTGAGTTGAGAGACAAACTGTTGAGAGCAGTCCTGAAAAGCAGGATACGCAAAGAGTGCATTTGCATTTCAAATAATTTGATAAGAAGATGAGATTGTGGCTTAGAGTGAAGAATATAACATTTTGGTTAAGAGACAGAGAAAGATGTCTACAGGACAGTGTTTAGTTTAATAAATCCAAACACAATTATGTTAAATTGATGCACAAGTAAAATTGTGCATAAAAATGGGGAATGGTTTGGAATTTGCTGAAAGCCATCGCACAGGTGGACAAAAGTGTGCTAACAAGAAATGTTTTCAACAGGAAACAGGGAAGATGCAGCAGCATAACAACAAAAGAATTAACTATTTGACATTTGTTTTTCTTTACAGAGGATGCAGACTTTTTGATACACGGCAGACCTTGCAGTAAAATATGCCTATGGATGAATTTGACAAAATATCCTGGCATGGGTTATTTTTTGTGGCAGAAAGACAGGTGCCACACATGCACAGCGCATAATTAAAAAAAAAATATTTTGCAGGATGTCAGGATGGATTGCATCAAACAGAACTGATTCTGTTCCAAATGTATAAATGTTGTTTTGTTAACATGAGCAAAGTGGGTTGAGTGTGTTTCAGGGGAAAAGGACTATGAGTGCAAGAAATTATCTGGTGATAATGTTTCAGGTTGATGATTCCACAGGTCGAATCAAGAGGGACGACCGAGTAGACAAGCAAAAAACACTTTAAGATCTGCATTCACAGGTGACAGCAGCCAGGAAATGGTTCAGTCCTAAAACAAGGTTGGAGATTGTGACAACTGTGTCAAAGCATCTTACCTTAAACTACACCAACCAATATCAGCAACCACACATGCCAACGAAGTATAAAGTGAGGGATCAAAGGCTTGTGCTAGCAAACAGCCTCCATTACGTACGAGGGAGAAAGACGATTTGACCAACTAATGGTTTAGCAGAAGAATCTGTTTTGTGATGATGTTGATGATTTTATTTGATTGATTCAAACTAGGTATTGATTTGATTGGTGAAAATGTAGAAAATCTATTAATTGATGTGTAATAAGCAAAAAAGACGGTCCATAATGGAAATATTAGAGTACATTTTGAAAAAACTACATTGGTTAGAAGGATGAACAAAATTATGCAGACGATTCGAGTAGCGGAAGTTACAGTGAAATGTATTAATTGAGTTAAGATATGTTTTTGTTTTGTTCTGTTCTGTTCTGTTCTGTTCTGTTCTGTTCTGTTCTGTTTTGTTTTCTTTTCTTTTCTTTCTGAGGACGATGAAATGTAAAAAGGGTTAAAAGCAGCAGTCATGCGTGATACGAGATGACGTACAAGGACAGGATTTGAAATGAGGGGTTTTGTTATAATTTTTACTATTTGTATGTTTATTCAAATCAACCAGGGTGTTGAATTGATATGGTTTTCATACTATGACAAAGCGGTGACAGTGCATATCCATTTAGCCCTGCTTCAGTTAATATTTAATTGCTTGATACTTCAACAAGGTTCAAGTGATTAGTTATACGGAAAATTGTTTGTTTTGTTTTTCTTTGGATTTACTTTATCATTTAAGTAATCATTTGTCTAACCAAGTTATTTTGAAATGTATGTCAGTATTTCTCATTTTAACCGAAGTATAACTATTTTTATTCTGATTAATGATTTTGAAAGATTTCTGAAACTTATTGGGTTTCTGTTTATTTGTATTTTGACCATTGGACTTGCAACAATATTTTTGGACATCAATTTAATTGAATCTCTGTGCTTGGTTACACTGAATATTTTGCTGATACTCTTCATGAAATGATGTTTTAAACTAGCAGTTGTTGTTTTGTTGTAATGAAATTTATTTGAGTGTTTCCTGAAACAGTGTAAGAACTTGTAAGATCTCCGTTTATCATTCCTTGACCATATTTTTTTAAGTACATCAATTTAAGGGCTTTTTGCCGGGAGACTAATTTCAATCTGACCATATCAATCCTCTGACCAATGACAAATGACATGTGTCTACTTTTGCTGTTCATTGTGCTAGATGCCTTTTAATCACAGGATCCCTGCAACCCAAGTTCACATTCTGTGTCCTCCTGAGAAAGAGGAACCAGAGTTTGTTCCAAGATTCAGTGCCTGTTCTTGTGGAGATGTGAAGTATTCGATGGATGATTTGCATAACGGTGCAACCCAATTTGATAGAGCCTACTCCTGCAGGGCTGGATGGTGAACAAAAGACTGAACACTGACAAACTGTTATTGCTACAAAGCTTGGACGAAAAGTCTGAAGATGCAACTGTACAAAACAGAAAGATGGACTGTGTCACCTTTGGACTCCATGTGTGTGGCCAACGGGACCAATGGGGAATTGTAGGATTGAAAATAATCCAAGATACTTGAAATGAACAAAGACATCTGCTTTACTGTTTTTGACAACCTATTTCCATAATGACCATTTGGAGTCTGTAAAGGCACCGAGGTGCTGATAGTTATCAAGGCCTGTAGGCCTAAGATGTGTGTATTTTGGGGGTATGAAATTGTCTCACCTTTGGTACAATGGGGAAGTTGTAATTATCTGATTGGTCAGTTTTGAATGTCTCACATTTGGGTTTTAGTCACATGGTCATGGAAGGGATAAAAGGAAGATTTAAATGAAAGGTATAAATATGATAAAATGACTTAAAATTGTTGCATTTGTTTAGTTTTCAGAGAATGAAAAACAGGGAGAAATTGTAGTGGCAGTTTTTAATCTTTTATTTCTTATTTTGTTTTCTCAATGATAATATATGAATGCCACGTGTTCTGTATTTGGAATTCTCCTGTTGTAACGTTGATACAGCTGTGTGGGTGTGACACTGAGAAGATCCCAGGCTAGGGAGGGGTAAGGCGACCATGGGGGTTCCTTTGGGGTGGGTGCAAGAATGCCTTTGATGAGAACATTATAAGACTCCAAAAAGAACACCTATCTTGGTCTCACTCTGCCTGCAGCTGGCCTGTGTGGCTAGACTGGGAACTATTCTGCAGAATAAATGTATATTTTCTTTTAAATACAATTTGAATATTGACGTCTCTTTTGCCTGGGAATGCTGCGTTTGTTAAATATTGTTTTGCCACAACAACCCGTTCTCAGTGAATGCAGTGCATGCTGGGATTTGGTGACCGTAACAATAACATTGACGAGATGATAATCTTCACACAGATATTGAACTGAATCAACACTGAACTGACTTCAGCTGAACAATCAAGAGTAAACTGTATATCTACAGCCCTGAGTCAAATGAAAATGGATATGAACTTGATATGAGGATATGTAAGTATTAAAAGTGTTGTTGTCAAACCCATGATTCAACACACAGTCTATTATTAACCAGTGTTGTTCAACTCCTGAAGAACTAACTTTCTGCAGTTCAGCTCCAACACACACTCCTGTAGTTTACAAGTACCCTGAACATCTAGGTGAGGTGTGTGTGTGTGTGTGTGTGTGTGTGTGTGTGTGTGTGTGTGTGTGTGTGTGTGTGTGTGTGTGTGTGTGTGTGTGTGTGTGTGTGACAGGCTCATGTAGTGATGCTATAACACAGTATTTCCCAACCCTGTTCCTGGAGACACATCAATATTTGTGAACTCTTCCTAATCAAACTCACTGAAGCAACTCATCAGCTCTTTAGTAAACGCTTCAAAGCTGTGTTCAAAATCATGAACTTCCAGAGTAGATGTAGGAACGTCATGCAACGAGTGTTTTTAGGGGCACCAGTAACAGTTCTGGCTCTTCCTCCTATACTGTGAATCCTGATACTCAATGTAATGTTAGATCGGCTCATAAAGATAATTGCGGCACGTGAATGATTAGTTTCTGCCCTTCCAACTCTTGAACAGCAAAACAACATGGACTCTGTTATATGTTAACCCTCTGGGGTCTGAGGTGTTTTCTGGGTCCTGGAGGTGTTCTGACATGCTCTAACATTTGTGCTTATTTCTGTTACTTGTGACATTTTCATGACTAAAGTATTATTACACTGCATTCATCACCAACTCTGCTACAATAATATGTCAGCAGCATGTATGTAAAAGTTTGTAGTTTTGAGATAATAACATTTATGCGTGGTTTGTGAAAATGACCAAAAAAAAAGTCACTGAAATAATGTCATGAAACACAAACTAATTATTTCTTCGCAAGGCTTTTGCAAATTGTATCACGTAGCCTAGAATATTTGCTCCAAAACTATGTGAAAATCATCCTGAATACTCATTCAGAACAGACAATTTATTGATTTAAAATTTGTATGACATGTTTTGTGTAAGAAAGCTTTATGCGAGGAGGCGTTAACCACCATGAATATTGAGTGTTTCACACCTGAGAGAGACAAAGAGCCTCCCATAATGGCCCTATTAGGAGCTCTCAGGCACTATCATTACATTACCTTGCACAAAGAATGAGGAGATTTAAAAAAGAACGGCTTTTTGATTGTTTGAATTTATTTACAACACAACATCATCCAAAGATACACAACAAATGGTAAAAAAAGCACATTATTTAACACACTGAACTAAAGACAGAGACTTAACCAGTCACACACCTTTCCTTTCCTGAAACATAGTGCATACCTGTCATTTCCAAGGTGTTTGATTTTTCACTTTACCTCCTCATGCTCATGTTGAAGTCAGCAGGACGGGTAGCTACCTAAAAAAAAATAATAATATATATATATATATAAAAAAGCTGTGAATATGCTGATATCAAGAAGAAACTAGGGCTGCATGATTGTGGGAATACATTTTAGATTTCTGGTGAAAATTCCTTTTTAAAATTTACAAAATACACACACACACACACACACACACACACACACACACACACACACACACACACACACACACACACATAATATATATATTTGTTGTGCCTTGTAGGCATATCTGCAGGGCTGAATCAAATAATAAGAACAGTATAGCAGGCATAGTTAAAAAGGAACACTTCAGTAACACTACACTTGAGAAAAACATATTGATTATCATATGTTACTTCAAATGTTTACATCGATATGACGTTATGAAATGAGATTGGAGTAAAATCATGGTGCGTTTTGCTTTTCAAACGCACGTCGCGCGACTGCGTTTTCAAACTCTCACAGCGCGTGCAGGGAACATTCACTGAAGCATCGAGCAACAGTTCAATGGCAATATGAAGTTTATGCAACAATAACACTAACTAATATAATTCAGGATTATTTCTTACCTTAAAATCGTTCTTGTCTTCAAATCGCGATCTTCTTCTTCAGATGTAAACCCAATAATCTCACAGCATGTCTTCCAAACTCGACGACTGCAGAGGACTGATAAAGTTTGCCGCTTTGTTGTTGAGGTAATGGGGGCGTTCGCGCGACACATGGACGATTTGCATCTCTATATGTTTTGCGCGTGTGGGTGTGGTCACATTAAAACTAATGAGGAAGGGTTAGAGAAACTGAATATCTTGTTGGTTTTATACAAATTACTTAAACAGAGAATATTTGTTTTCGTTTTGAATCAGATAATTTAAAACTACACACTTAAATGATTATAAATATATAGAGCTCACAAATGTGTGACAAGTATTCGCTGAGTTTTTTTTATGTTTAGAGACGTGCTCAAGAAAAAAAAGTTCACGAGACGGAGAGGCAGAAAGCACACCCTGTTTAATTTCTTTATTTTACAAAAGCACAACGTTTTGTTTTGATTGTAAGTGGACACATACAAAAGTAGACATCTCACAGATTCTTTTTTCATTTTTATTAAGTCTGTATGACCATATATGACGGAGTATTTTAAGTTTATTCAGCTGCTATGTGAAAAAAAACGTGCAAATCACACCGGCGTGATTGCCGACCCCAGGGGGTTAAGATCTATTCACTGATCTATTCACTGTATTAATGTTGTGTACAGACACGTCACTCTCTATTACTAATAAAACCTGAACAGATTCATACATTACCTTTACAGTTTAGTGGTGTTATTATAAAGTATGCCTGGGGGCCGGGATAAAATCCTGATATAATATAATTTTTTTATAATGAACCAAACTAAATTGCAAGTGAACTCGACTGCCAGTGATCAACCTGCATTTTCATGTGGTCAACAGTTCCCAAAAACAGATTTTTTTTATATATATACATTTGAACAATTACTGCAATGTCTTCAGACCGAATTATGAACCGAAGCAAGAACATGCAGTATTTCTATCATGACAACTCTCAGAGAGTTTAGCATGGTAACGGATATGGCAATGTTAATGTATTTGGTCTTGGAGGAATAGATTCGCTACACCGCTGTTATTGCTGCTGTTGCTGTACAATACAGCGAGATTGACATTACCCGTAACAGATCTATACAGGTGGAGCTGGGGAACTACAGCAACACTGATCAAGTATTTGAATGTTGAACAACAAGCTCATTGGCCGCTGATGCAACAGGAACCAATCAGCTGCGCCATGAAGAGAACCATGTGATGCCGGCAGATTGAGTTAAAGACCATCAGCCGGAGCATCTAGAGTTTCATGACAGAACTTTGTAATACCGTCTGTAGCTTGCAATCCGAGGGTCCGGACTCTGCATATCCCGCCTGAAGACGAAGCCCCCTGCGAGGTATGGGAAGGGGCCATCCTGGTGGTCCACAGAGAGGCACAGGTTTAATTATGAATCGCCTAAAGACAGTTCAGAGAAACACTAGTTGTAAAATGCCCTCTCGATTAGGGATGGCCCGATACCGATACTGGCATCGGGTATCGGGTCGATACTGTCCTCAAATACTCGTAACTCATCAAAATTAGCCGATACCACGCACCGATACCATGTACATTTTGTGAAACGAAACTGGCCGCCGCGAGCCGCCGCTTTGTCTAGGTGAACTGAGGCATAGGAACGTAAAATGTTGGCGGTTTGGGCTCATTTCAAGATAAGGGATGATGACAGCAGCAAGGCAGACTGTAAGTTATGTTCAGCTAAGGTGTCGAGAGGAGGAAAAGAAAGTACATCGTTTAACACCAGCAATCGAATTAAACATCTGAAGACGCATCATAGCGCTGAATACACACAGTTTAGTCAAGCTAAACAAGCAACTCAGCAGCCAACATTTACACAGGTTTCACAGAAGCGCGAGAAGCTGTCCAGAGATAACCCACGGGCACTAAAAATAACAGAGGGAATTGCATACTTTATTGCACTTGATGACCAGCCATTGTCGGCTGTTGAAAATATAGGATTTCGTCATCTTCTTGGCATACTGGAGCCGCGATACGAAATTCCGAGTCGCCATCACATTACAACCGCTATGCTAACGAAAGTGTTTCATGACGTGAAAAAGCACGTCAGTGGCCTGTTGCCTGACGTTTCGATCGTCAGTTTTACAACAGATATTTGGCCAAGCAGTGTCTGCCCAATGTCTCTGCTCAGTTTAACTGTACAGTGGATTGATGACAACTTTACTCTTCGCCAAGCCACCTTACAAGCAAAGCCGTTCCGGGGCTCGCACACCAGCCAAGCCATAGCAGGTGTGTTCGATGGGATGCTTCAGACCTGGTGCATTCAGAAAACCTCTGTCCACGTTGTGCTACGAGATAACGCTAAAAATATGATTAAGGGCATGAATGATGCTGGACTCCCCAGCCTACCTTGTGCCGCTCACACTCTCCAGCTGGTGGTCCACGAAGGACTTTTGTCACAGAGAAGTGTTGCTGATGCATTGGCTATCGGACGCAAAATCGTTGGCCATTTTAAACATTCTCCTCTAGCCTACTCCTGCCTCGAAGACATTCAGTTAGAGATCGGTCAGCCTGCAAAACGACTACAGCAGGACGTACAGACCCGCTGGAACAGTACATTTTACATGATCCAGTCCCTGATTGAGCAGAAACGGGCTCTAGGAGTTTTTGTGTCCGAACGTGAACGCCCTGATAATCTCACGGCTCACCAGTGGGCACTGCTGGAGAAGGTTGTAACTGTTCTGGGTCCGTTTGAGGAGTTAACACGAAAAGTTAGCTCTTCTGAAGCTATGGCAGCAGATGTGATTCCTGCTGTCACTGTACTGCAGAGATTTCTGTCTAGAGAGACCGACGATGACCATGGCATCAAAACTATGAAAGGGACTTTAGCTGCAGCTGTCAGGAGGCGATATTCTGATGTGGAAGAACACATGAGTGCGCGTGCACATGAAGGGGGGTGTGGGGAGTGGAGGAGAGATGTCCTAGACAACGACCAACGTTAGAATGATATTCTCTTTAATTTTGATATGACCAAAGAGACATCGTTCCGATGAACAAATAGCAAAGAAGAGGGAAAAGGAGAAGGAACGCTCAAAGTCCCGAATTTACATTGGAAAAGCCTGTTTCAGGAAGCACGGAAGGGAGGGGACGGGATGAGGAGGAGGGAGGGTCGAGCTAGCCTTTTTGTTTGACAATACTTCGAACGGCAACAAGAAGTGACGTCACCCAACATCACTTAGAGCACCTTTAAAACAGACTCCATAATCGTCCAGCACCTGTACATTTGCATCCACCTAAATCCTTCACTAACCACAACTTTAACTGTCAAAATCATTGCAAACCTGCGATATGCACATTTCTGATATTTAGAAAATTTCAATATATTGTACAGCTCTAATTGTCAGTATAGCCTACGAGCCCATGTTGATGATTGGCTTTACTTTATCAGGACTTAACCTGTTGACTTCTTCACTGCTACTTTAAACTGCCATATTTAACACAACAACAGTGAGCATTGACTGTTAAGTTATGAATGGGCCATATCTTTAAGTGCCATATCAGTGTAGATCAACACATGATTTATGAACATCTTTGAATTTTTTTATTTTAAATTCTGACTCTACACTTTTTGCGCTCAAATGAAAAATCCAGATTTTTAGAAAAGTGGAAAACCTCCTTCAAGGAAAATGTGATCAAGGCAAAAACTGTAAATCCTGCATTCCTGCTACAGCTTCTGCAATCTGCCGAGAAACACAACGGAGACGACAGTAATGAAGGTAAAAGTACTTGACAGTTCTCTAGAAACATTCCTCTGGAAGGAAGAGAGCAAGATCAGTGTGAGAGATGCTGTTGATCGCCTCCTGAAATTTGAAAAGGTTAGTTTATGTTCTGGATTTTTTTCTTGAGCATAATATCCTAACTATAAACCAAACCATAAGAACAGTGAACTCTTATAACTCTAAAGCATGTAGGGTTTTTCTTTGTTTCAAAGATGTAATTTGCTCTTACGAGTCTAAGTTTGTTCTGATTTTAAATGCATGCTAGAATTTATGGCATTTAAGTAATTGTTATATTGTTATTAATCAGTCCTGCAGAAGTTTGGACCATCTCTCAAAGATGGAGGATCTTCTGGCCACTGGACAAACCAAAGCAGAAGTGCTGAAGTTTTACATTGTGGTCGACAAGAATCTCATACCCTGTTCAAGCAAGGGCTTCACTTGGAGCTTTTGATGAGCTTTTTAAAGCTCATTTTGTCTTTGGTGCACAATATGACCCATCTCTCAGCAACATGTTCACCTTTATCCAGACAACAGTCTACAAAATCCGTCCTAGCACATCCAGCCAATCATCACGCACTCGAGAGTTGCGAAATCAAAACTGTTAAAATGGAAATGTATTTCCAAGTCATTGCTGGGTACATGCATTACATTGCATTAAATTGTTTCAATACCTGAATGTGGCGGTAACTCCAGTAGAGAGTATGGTTAATCTCAAATTTTAATCCGACTACGCCACCCTGGGGGCACCAGGGAAATAACTCCCAAGAAAAGGCACACAGGTAAGTTTTACCATTTGGTACAGGCAGATGACCGGAGACGTGAGGGGCAATACAAAAAATACTTTATTATAAAATGATCAGCACCAATAAAATCACTCTCAGGACTCATACATGTAACAAATAATTTCTCCAAGCCAAGCTTGGCGGGAACAGGGCAGGCCGGCTGCAAGTCGAGAGGTTGTCCCACACCCACCTTAAGTCACAGCAAATCAAACCCGCACACCCACACCAAAAGGACGCCTTGACAGCACACACAGCACACGGTGTAAAGCCCAGGGTATCACACGGTATAGCAGGCCACTCGAACGAAGCAGCTAGCCTCCCCCGTTCCACGCCAAATCCTCACTGGCTCCTGGAGAGAGAGAAGAAAAGGACTCGAATTAACCATAAAAATAAAATACACAAAATAATGAAAAGAAACTGAAGTAAAGCCACCAAATATGGCAGCTATAATACTCCACCCCCTAATAGTGCCTTACGCCGCTCAAGCTGGCACTCAGCGACTAGTGGCACAAAAATAACAGGACCGGGGATGAAGAAAAACAAGCATTTACAAACTTATATTATAATCATAAACAAGAAAACTGCTCACAAGTAATGACACAGACAGGATTTACCACAAAATAAACCCACTATTAAACAAAACCAAAGTTCAAAAGAAACAATATAGAAAACAACCCGGCAAAACAAAACAAAAAGAAAATAAACTGTATAAACAAAACAAAATAACCCGGGTAAGCAGCTGGGCAGACGCAAAGCTAGAAAACTAGCCTTCCAACATATCTGCCAGATAAATCTCCAGGCGTTAGTCCAGCAGCACAAATACACAGTAAACAAATTAAAGGGAAGCAAAACAGCAGCGGCGTCACGTGCAGCGTTCTCCACTATGGATTAATGACCGCGATGATCCATTCACCATTCACCTTCAACAACGGGACACAAGTCAACCTAAATGTCCCGAACACCGAATGTGAACAAGGGAGAGGTTACTTACGGTTTAGGCAGAATCACGATCGAACGCAGCGCTGCATGGCTACTCACAACCAATGTTGCGGCTCTGTTTACCGGCCAGCGTTCACCCGCATCTGCCAGCGCGTTCTTACTGCTAAATGTGACATAATAATTACCTCAAACACCGCGATAGAGCTTAAGAAGTAAACATCAACGTACCTGAAAGCAACTCCGCCAGAAACCTATTACAACGCCATCGCCACCAGCCCCGCTATAAACTATAAATGAAGCACATTACTAAAATAATCCGTGTATTTACAACGCCAGAAAGAGAGAGTGTAAACATACCTTAAAGGGGATCGAGAACCGAAACAAACTGCCCGGAAGTGAAGAACCCAGACCTACAAGGACCCGTAAACCCGTCAAAATAAGGGTCCTTAAATATTACGGCCGCTTCCCCCTATCGGTCTTTGTCAGACACGTGGGTTTGTTGTGTGTGACGTCACCGCGCCGCCATTTTTGAGGTATCGCTACTGACTGTGAGCATTGAAGAGATTACAATAGTAGAGAAAACAAGTAAATAACTCGCAAAACTGGAGAAGCACAAGAAAACTGAGAAAAGGTCGTACCGCAATAAACTCGATAAATATGGCAGGTACCGTTATTTGGAGAAATTGTCATCCATTCAGAACATAGATCCATATATGAGCTAACTGCAGTGAGTTGGAGTGCTGATCGCGAATTGTTTTCCTCATCCTCATACTTGGACATTGTCAACTATCTTGTTTATGGTATAAGCGCATATACCAGTGAACAATTTAAAAACTATAAATCTCTTAAAGCCCACGGACATTTCATAAACGGCTGTGTACAGGATTTATTTACATTCCCACCGAAGGACACAGTAGTAACAGCAAATATAGGTTTGCTGTATTGATGATGATGATAATGTCATGTTAAGGATGTTTTAGTTTGAAAAAAGAATGAAAAACACAATTCTCCAACATCAGAATACCCCAGCATCGATACCTTACAAATGGCGGTTACGCCCATAATGCACTTCGTGTATCGCGAGTGTGACGTCACCTGACAAAGACCGATTGGAGTATCCAAGCCCCACTCAACAAGGACCAATCAGCAGGCCACATCACTTATCCGGCCACATGAAGTTAGCTCATGGCATGTACTCAGGAAAGAAGCTGAGACTGATTTGTGCACAAGAGGAATGCAACTTACAGTTTACCACCTATTCTGGTTTTCAGAAGCATTTGCATTATATCCATTGTGAAGATGAGGATAAAGCAGAAAAGGATGCAGCTCCCAGCCATCAAACACCGGCTCCAGAGTTACCTTCTATTGAAGATACAAATGTTGAGCATATATGTTAGACACCTGATAGCCCACAGCAACATACAGCCTCGTTTCAAAGCCTGGATATGTGTGCATCAGTTATTTCACAATTTATTATTCCTCAGGGAAACCGCAAACCGGCATTGGGGTTTGTTTCTGTTGCTTTTGTTGATCATCAACCTTGTGTTCTCAGCATCAGACACAGTGGGAATGACTGTGTTTTTGAAACACCTCTTTAAAGACCATCATCAGCTGTTTAATGAGCTCGACCCATCCACAAACTTAATTCCCAAACAGCATTTTATGTTGCATTATCCTGTATTCGGAGAATTGGTCCATTGTTGCATGTTTGGTCAATGAGGTTCGAGGCAAAAACATAAATTAGTTAAGAACTGCATAAAGAAATAACTAAGAATTGAATGTGTATTTGGCAAAAAAAAAAAAAAAAAAAAAAACACCAATTTGCTGTGGCCTATCACTGTGAATATATGAATTACAATTCTCTGGAATCTGGACCAGTGAAGGAACATAAACTTCTGTGTTTGGATCATTTTGAGGAGATTTCTGAACATCTTTGCATTGATTCTCAAACTCAAATTCGACATACAAAGTGGGTAAAATGCTCTGGTGCGGAGTACAGAGTTGGCCTTTTCATGTGTTCTGATATTGTTGTTTTCAGCAAAATACTAAATATGTCATTGAACAAGTTTTCTTGTTGTTAAAAGACGTTTATTGAACAGGTCCATCCCTACAGATTATTTGACAAAGCATCTCAACGTGTGGATAGTGAAGGACAACTTAAGGAATATTTTTTAGTTTGAAACACTCAGAGATCTATGTGAATATTTAGCCTATAAAAGGAATTATATTTTATCAGAATTAATGTGTATTTTTAAACCAGTCACTGTTTAACATTGATGATTTAAAGATGACATGTTACATTATTGTTGTATTTTCAATTTAAAGATGTTATTTGATGTGTTTACATGTTAAAAGACTTTGAGTCAACTTCTACTGAAAATGTCCTGCAGATTATTTGACAAAGCATATCAACATGTACAGATGTCCTATGTGCTGACTCGTTTTTCTACAGTTACAAAAAATTACTTGTTTGAAACTCAGTAGAGATTTTTATTTGTGAATAAATATTTATCATAATGAATGTGTATTTTTATACCAAACAGTGTTAAGATGTTATTGCATTGGAGACTAACAGAGCTCTTTTATTCAATTGTATGTTTGATATATTAAAATATCCGACCGTTTGATTGACGAACTTGACTGTCCAATAGGTGGTCTTGAAAATGATTGGCTGGAGTTTTTCGAGTCCTGCCCGTTCCACAGATGATTAAATTGCTTAATTTTCATTTCAGTGCTTCTAACTCAGTGGTTGTAAGTGGGTTAGGAATAGGATTTCAATTGATTTTTTTTTTTTAAAAAGGGTCAAAAAAGAGAATCACATACCCCACCTTTAATGCGTTCTGATGTGAAACATTTTGCAACACAGCACTTTCCCTCACTTTCACCAGCAGAGGTCCTCGTCGAGCTCTGATTTAAAAAGCTTCACTTCACCATCACTACAGAAAACACAGGCAAAAAGGGGATCCAGATTCCAAAACACAGGCAGAGAAATGATATATATATATATATATAAAACAAGACACACAAAACCAGGATAACACTCAGAAATGCAGAGTAACAACATCCAAGACTTTTGCAAGGAATGACAGAACACACAGGGCTTATATTGGCAATATTAACAAGGTAATGAGACACAGCAGAATGTAAGTAAGCATAATGGGTCCAGTGGGTTATGGGAAATATAGTCTGTGATAAGATGGCGGGAGGTTTTTCCCCCTTGTGGAGATCATGGGCACTCCAGCTGGTGGATGTGACAGTATTATATGACCCACTAGAAGGGACAATCAGTCTTATTTTTTTTGGAATCAAATTTTTATGTAACTGACTTATAAAAGATTTGAACAGTCTTAAAAAAAAAGATGACTAACTTAGACTAGTTTCAGTGGTTTATGCACCCAGCTCCAAAAGATCCTCATAAACTCCACCCTCTTACAAAAACAACCAGGAAGTGACTAGTCATCATTTCTACCTTTCATTTTCACTGAAAGCTAAAACGAGTTGTGAAGAACAGAGGAGGACACATTATATTAGGATTTTTGTGTATTTCTGAATTCGATTTTGATAGTAATAGTTACTTATTTTTCAAACCAAAGTTCAGAAAGTGAAAGTAAATTTTAGATCATTGGATATTTTACAAGACGAGGAAATGGATTCAAAATCTGTGGAAGAGCTTTCTTGTCCTGTTTGCTGTGAAATCTTCAAGGTTCCTGTTTTTCTGTCCTGTAGTCACAGTTTCTGTAAAGAGTGTCTACAACAGTTCTGGAAAACTAAGAAAACTCAGGAGTGTCCTCTCTGCAGGAGAAGATCCTCAAGAGAAGATCCTCCAGTTAATCTTGTGTTAAAAAACTTGTGTGAGTCGTTCCTGAAGGAGAGAAATGAGAAACGTTCATCAGGATCTGAGGAGATCTGCAGTTTACACAGTGAGAAACTCAAACTCTTCTGTCTGGAGGACAAACAGCCTGTGTGTTTAGTGTGTATTAATTCACAAAAACATGACAATCATAAATTCAGACCTATCAGTGAAGTGCTTTCATCTTACAAGGTAAGACATATCTCTCATTTCATATGATAATACAGTGTTATACATATAATCAGTACCCAGATCAGTAGCACCTCACTGCAGTACAAGAGATCCAGGGGGCGGAGTTGGATCAGATCTAAGGGGTGGAGATTGGTAGGTTTAGGTATAATGAAGGTGGGAGGAGTTGGATCTGGATCCAACTCCTCCCCCTGGATTTCGTGTTCTGCAGTGAGGACCATTTCACTCAGATAGCTGACTAACACTGAATCAATGTTAATGCATTAACCAAAAGATCATTGAATCAATGTTGAAATTTAACATTGATTTTTCATCAGGTGTGCACCCTGAAATAATGTTATTTCAAAGATGAAAAATCTATATATTTTTTCAACCTTAATTAAATCACTTATTTACCATTAAATTAACATAGAAACAATATCAAATCAATCTTGCTTTATGAACAGCAGGATTCTATTAATTGTCTGATTTTACTCCTTTCAATCAAAAACAATGTAAGGATGCAATTAATATGGTTTTGAATCAAAAAGTCTCTCAAAGTAAACAACTTTAAACCTTCAGTTTACATGCAAATGTTTTTATGTATGACCCCACACTGTTTGAACAGGACTTAACATCACATTCAGGAAAAACAAGTGGCTCTAAAAATGTGACTAATGGTGACTAAAACCCATGAACATTTTATACAAATAAAACATTATGGCCTGGTTTCACAGACAGGATTTAGATTAAGCCAGGATTGGGCAATTTAAGTAGCTTTTCTAAACGTGCCTCAGTAAAAAACATTACTGGTGTGAATCTTGAAACAAGACACTGACATATTTTAAGATATATCAGTGCAAGTTGCTTTCAGTTAAAACTGCTGAATCATGCATGTTAGTCTGGGATTTAGCCTAAACCTTGACTGTGAAACTGGGGTTAAGAACTTAAAACACAACTTAAGTACAGAATATAATAAAATTGATGACAAAGTGACTTAAAACAATTACAAAATTATTAATTCTGAATTAATAAAGTGTATACCAGGAGAAGAGCCTGGAATACCATGACGCCAAATGCAACGTGCATCTGTGAAATTGAAGTAGGATAAATGCAAATGTAAACTCAGCAGCAAAAGACAGAAACACACAGTGCTACAGACTTAAACACTGCCACAGTTCACTGTTCAGGACTTGAAGCTTTTCAAGGATTGAAGCTCTTCTGATGCTAAAAGGATGTCCTTATTAGATTGATACTCTGATGAACTCTGGGGTTTCCACCACGAGCAGTTCAGGGGCATACATTTTTGAAGTTTCAGCAAATACAAAATTTGAGGCCTCCTTTTCTCAGCCATCGCTTGTTGTTGTAAGGCATCTAAAGAATAGAAACACACACAGGAAGTTAGAACTGCACAATGCTCTAAAGCCTCTGATTGGTAGTAGTGTACGACTGGCAGAAGGGTCATACATATTCGGAAATGTGACGATTGCAAATGTATGTAAGTATGGGTTAGAAATAATAATGTGTAATAATAATATATTATTTGTGTAAACAATAGACCAGTATTATTTTTTACTCAGACTAAATCTCTATGATTTACTGATATACAATTCTGCACTAAACTTCGACCCTCTGATGTTCAGATCTTCTTGAATGTAACAGCATTGGCACAAAACATGTTCTGAAAAAATATAAATGTCATGGGTTATTATTATTTTTTCAATTTAAGACACACCAAAAAGTGGCTGAATACTTAGAAAATTTCACTTTCTGTATTTGTTTTGTACAACAACAAATTGAAAACTGCATGGATATAATAATTAAGAATTGGTCATTGCAAAAAACACATTTGTTTGATAAAAACATGATTTCTTGATCATGTTCATCCTTTCCAGATTATATAATTAAAATATATATGCACAAATCCTTCCTGAGAATGATCCAGTCAACATATAATTAAATAATAATAATAACAAAACGTTCAAACATACAATGTTTAAACCTCTTAAAGCTGCATAAGTTTCACAGATTTTCATCTTAACCTGTAGGAGGAATTTAATACAGCGCTGACGTCCCTACAAAACAAGCTCAAACATGGAGAAGAAATGAAGAAAAAGTGTGATGAAACAATTCAACACATCACGGTGAGGATATAAAGAGTTAAATACTCAACATTCACACACAGTGTATTACTGACATTAGTGGAGTGTGTGTTCACACAGAAGTGAATGTGATGTGATTTCAGTCTCAAGCTGAGCACACAGAGCGTCAGATTAAAGAAGAGTTTGAGAAGCTTCATCAGTTTCTCAGAGACGAAGAAGAAGCTGCAGTCACTGCACTGAGGGAGGAAGAGGAGCAGAAGAAGCAGAGGATGAAGGAGAAGCTGGAGGAGATGAACACACACATCTCAGCTCTTTCACACACACTCAGAGACATGGAGGAGATGATGAAAGACAACGACGTCTCGTTTCTAAAGGTGACAAATCAATCTGGCTTCATTCTCTGTGCAGAAAACAACTTGTATAGAGAGACTCATTGACAGTGAGAGTGTTTGATAAGATATTAAAATGTTTTAAACTCTATATTTTCCAGAACTTTAACGCCTCAATGGAAAGGTAAGTGAGCTGCTCGTATCTCTTCTCTCAGTGGATCTGAACTCAAACTCACTGCAGTTCTGACTCCTGAATGTTCCTCAGAGTCCAGATCTCACAGCCGGATCCACGGATGAGTTCTGGAGCTTTGATTCATGTGTCGCGTTATCTGGGTAACCTGCCGTTCAGAGTCGGGAAGAAGATGCTGGAAACTGTCCAACACAGTGAGTCTCAGCAGATCTGACACCAGTGCAGAAGATAGTGCAGATAGAAACACACACAACATCACATTTGATAGAAATATATTTAATAATCACTTGAATTTCTAAGTGAATCTGAACTGCATTTCAGAAAATCATCAGATCATACAGCGAACTCATAGTGAAAAGTCTATTCCCCCAGACTTTTTAAAGGTGGTGGTTCACCAAAATGAAATATTAAAAACTTTCCACAATAATTTGTATGTCCATTATAATGAATAAAAAAATATTGCATTACATTTTTTTATAATCATAAAATAATGTCTTATATCTATTGTAAACTAAGCATAAGGACAAGAAAATATGAGAAAGAAAAAAGAAAAAAAATATATACAGTAAAAGTGAAGACAATGCCTCCCTTCAAACCGGTTACAGTCTTCAACCTCGTCACACTTTTATTAACCGTGTCACATTAATATGTTTGGATGAAATATGGAAGGCAATTAAAAATGAAGGCATTTCTTGCTGATTACCACCGACATGTTCAGGACGAACACAATACAATTGTGGTTTTAGTTTAACATTTTTTTATTAATAGAGACACACAATTTGCCTATTTTTAACTTCAGCCCCCAAAATGTGAAAAGTATCATAAATGTTACATTTGTATTAAGTTGTTATGAGGGACACATGAGCAGATGTTTGTTTTATAGCTAGTTTTGTGTAAAATCCTCTTTAAACAAAGTCCATTTTGTCCGTTACAGGGTTGAGAATGAAAGGTTTAAATCTGAAAAACACTGAAATTAATAAAAGCTCTGAAATGCCTGAGGTGGGAAAATAAGATTTTATAATATGTTTTTTTATGTGCATAATGATGTGGGCTATTTAGAAAAAAAATTATATGTACTTTAAAAAAACCTAAAATCCAAGTTGAATATTCCCGAATCCCAGTAATGACCCGTGTCCCGTTCATAACTCAAGGCCGAATGATTTCCAGAATCCAGTCATGAATATGTAATTTACATGCACACAGCAACAATAATAATTCATTTTATTTAAACATTATTTAAAGAATATAATTTTTTTGTTCATGGTTTAATTTAGTAAATCTGTTTTTCAGCTCTTCCCCAAAAATTAAAAGGATAATTTTTTATTTGATTACCACTGTTTTTTATAATATCTTTATATTAAATCATAAAAAGAAACATTAATTTTCTGAATAATTATTTTTTTGAATAAATTATTAATGTTAAAAAATAAGTTGTGAATCTAATTCATTATCAATTATTGAATTTAGTTGATTAGACATGTTTTATTGAAATTTTAATAAACAAAACAAACAAATGGTTTCAAGGTTATAATAAAAGCATTTGTTCAACCAAGAAAACGTCTCAGGTTACAACTGTAACCTATGTTCCCTGAGAACAGGGAACGAGACAATACGTCATCGACGCTATGGGGAACGCCTCAGGCGTGACAGGTGTCTGAAATCACAATCAAATCACGGCAATCACATTGACCGGCGACAGCCCGTGAATCATTACGTGAATGATTAACGTGCGACCTGGAAGTATATAAGGGCGCCTTGCAAACATGACAAATCATCCTTCGTCTGAAGGGACTGTTTGGTAGGCAGGCCCCGAGGCATGGCAGGGAGACGTATTGTCTCGTTCCCTGTTCTCAGGGAACATAGGTTACAGTTGTAACCTGAGACGTTCCCTTTCGAAGGGAACTCAACAATACGTCATCGACGCTATGGGGAACGATATACCCACGCCGCCATGCTAAGGGGAGTGCATGCCAGGAGGCAGTGACAACTGTCAGAACCAGCAAATTCAAAAAGAAATGCAAGAACCACTCACCCTCAGGTCACACTGGGCTGTCAGTGACAGCATTCCCTACGGTCATAGCCCAAGCTATAAGCCTAACAGGAGGAACTTCAAATATGTAATCTGAAGGCCTACCTGGACCTTCTCAAAGGCCTAGGACCACAACTTCAATTTAGAAGGGGTCCCTTCTAGGGAATGTGGCTAGGGAACCCGAGGGAACCCCAGCCAGTCACTATACGGGGGAATATACCATATATCACTACGTCGGACACTTCAGTCTGGCCGAATTCCTGTCTGTCCGGAGACAGAGCCTCTGGACATTTGCCTTAGGTAAAGCATCCAACCCGAGGGACTGCGAAGCTGGCAGTGAACCTCAGCCCGGATCTCAGAGACGGGATATCCCGGAGAGTATGACTCAGCATAGTGCTTTACAACCCTTGCTAGAGAGGGGAGTTTCTCTACTCGATCCACGGATCTACCCAGTGTTTGTGTTTGAAACACTGAGGAGGCCTGTGAAGGCCTAGGGGCTGATCTAACTGGGAGGCCTCACGAGAGGCCTACGACCGCCCATATTCAGGAAGGCCTGGTGAGGCCTGTAACCTGATAACCACAGTATGTGGGAGCTCATAACCAGGAAGGCCTGGTGAGGCCTGTAACCTGATAACCCCAGTATGTGGGAGCTCTCATGACCAGGAAGGCCTGGTGAGGCCTGTAACCTGATAACCACAGTATGTGGGAGCTCTCATGACCAGGAAGGCCTGTAACCTAGCGACCACAGTGTGTGGGAGCTCAAAACCAGGAAGGCCGGATGAGGCCTGTAACCTGATAACCACAATATGTGGGAGCCCACATTCAGGAAGGCCGGGTGAGGCCTGTAACCTGACATGTGGAGACTCATAACCAGGAAGGCCTGGTGAGGCCTGTAACCTGATAACCACAGTATGCGGGAACTCACCTTCAGGGAGGCCTGGTGAGGCCTATTACCTGATAACCCCAGCATGTGGGAGCTCATGACCAGGAAGGCCTGGTGAGGCCTGTAACCTGATAACCACAGTATGTGGGAACTACCTTCAGGGAGGCCTGGTGAGGCCTACTACCTGACAGCCACGATACTTGGGAGCTCACATTTAGGGAGGCCCGGAGCGGCCTACCACCTGATAATCACATTATGTGAGAACATGCCTTCAGGGAGGCACGGTGAGGCCTACTACCTGATAGTAGGTCAGGCTAGCTGTCCAGTTGCCTGTCCTATGGGCTTGCCTACAGGGAGGCCTGGTAAGGCCTACTACCTGACAGCCACCGTAAGTGGGAATTACCTTCAGGGAGGCCTGAGGAGGCCTACTACCTGATAGTACTCTTAAACAACTGGTAGCTATGAGCCCTGAATCTGGGTGACAGTTCGAAGGCGGCCTGTTAAGGCCAGCCCACTGGGGACTCGCCTATCAGGGAGGCCTGGTTGGGCCTACTAGCTGACAGCAAGTCAATCTGCTCCAAAGGTACACTGTTGGGAATCATACCACACCAACAAGTATGTCCCACAATGTTGGGACTCACTTCCGAGGAGGCCTGTTTAGGGCCTACCACCCATCAGTGAGTCAACTGCCCGAACCACCAAGGCCAGCCACATGAGGTGAGCTGGCCTACAGCGCCCTCTTGGGAGCTGCCCATTCAGGAGGCCTGCTGAGGCCTACTACCTAATGGCGCAGCCTTCGTTGGCAGATAAGCTGTTTAGACAGCGCCTACAGCATTCTGGTACCTAATCACATTGCCCATGGCAGTGTACTCAGCAAGAGCGCTAGCACCCTTTGAGCAAGGGGAGTACAACATACGCCACTCTGCCTCAATGGAGGCCCCAAAGTCAGGGGCCTACCAACTGTAAGCATGGGCGACAGCTCATGGCAATGCTCTGGCTTCAGGGGAGCGTACTTCGACCAAAAAAGAAGTGAAGGCTAGAACTTTCCGCTCAACCCGAGCCACAGTGGTGCGAGGTAGGATAATACAGAACTGAAAGTGAAGGACTCAGACCTGCCCTGTATCACAGGGGAGTACTCCGTATGCTAGTTCTGCACGGCAGGGTCGGGCAGACAGACCCAGCCTCCTCGTGAGGCGAAAGGCGGCCTCACCCTGCTCAATAAAGACACATTGTACCGGGGAGGCCTATTTGAGGCCTAACCCAGGATCTTTATAAACCATACCTCTGCACCACGCTGCATTACTCTAGTCGCCCCAGAATGCAGAGAAGGGGGCGGGCCTTGGCCTAACGACTCCATTGGAGGAGGCTGTCATACAGGGATGCTAGGAACCTAAATTCACACAGTGAAGGTTCAGAGGCAGAAATGCTAAAGCAGAGCGCCTCTACTAACCCTGGCACAGCCTAGGCCAGCTACAGAGGCGGCCCTGGTGAGGGCCAACCTGCAAGCATAGATCTACCTGAGGGCTCGGAGGAGCCACAGCCTAACAGAAAAATAGTTATTATTATTTCATACAACTGGCTGCAGAATCGCTCAGCCCAATGAAAACCCAGACAGAGCTCAAGGGGGCGATGTACTCAGGAAGGAAGTCAAACGGTCCCGTGGGCCGGACATATAGATCTATCTGAAGCTCAAGCGTCAGTCAAACTCAGATCAAAAAATCCTAGTTGAGAGGGACCAACTACTCTACCCTGAGGTGGCTAAGAGCCCAAAGGCCAACAATTTTCACAAAAGAAGCCCCAACAGATGGTGCTTCTTCCTAACGTTCCAGCCACCTAAAGGGGAACTTCAGGGCCCCCAAAAAATCCAGATTTTTCCTCCTTACCTTATTCTTTCTGCAATGACATGCCCATGACTCTATACAGGGAACGAGGTCTGTGGAGAGATACATATTAGTATACATTCTTCAGAAATTACTCTTAAGAAGACCAGACAGCTCACCTGCGGCGTGCGGAGTGAAGACTCGCCAGGTAGTTTCTTATGAACCTGGGGTCCATCACTTTACATGCCTGAAAGAGGCGCTCTCACAGGCCAAGCCTAGGCGGGCCATCAGAACATCGTTCTCATCATAGGCCCCGCCCCAGGCCTGATGTGATGAACGCCTGGGGAGTCGGAAGCAGGAGAGGGCAGATTTGATGACCCTCGGAGGGAGTTATCCTTCAGCGGCGCTGACGTTTTTGCTGGATAACATCCCTCAAATCCCTCCTGTTGCGGGAGTCACGCCTTTTCTGCGCCCTGCTCCTACCTGGAGGGGGCGCACGAGAGGTGACACTGGCTCGCTGGCCCTGCCTCTGGTCCTCAGACCGGGATGGGCCAGGTCCTCCCGCCTGCCTGGGCACGGACCCGGATCTCAGCGGTATGCATGTTTTAAAAGCTGCTGAGCGCGCCTTTGCCTCCCTGAACTTCCCCACCACCGCCTCTACGGAGGTGCCGAAGAGTTCAGAGGGCGAAACCGGCGAATCGAGGAGAAAGGACTTCTCTTTCTCCCCGATGTCGGCAAGATTTAACCACAGATGTCTCTCCGTGGCCACCATCGCTGCCATCGACCGGCCGATCGAAGCAGCGGTTTGTTTGGTGGCCCGGAGAGCCAGATCTGTGGTGCGGCGCAGCTCAGCCACCGCCTCAGGGGACAATCCTGCCCCCTGGTCGAGATCCCTCAGCAGGTCGGCCTGGTACGCCTGCAGAACCGCCATGGTGTGCAGGGCCGCACCAGCCTGACCTGCTGCCGAGTATGCTCTACCATTCAAACGAGCCGTAGTTTTCAGCGGTTTGGATGGTAGGGTTGGAGCTCTCAGTGTCGATGCCTGTCCAGAGACGAGATAGTTCGCAAACGTCTCGTCAATGGGCGGCATCGACACATATCCATACTCTCCGATCCCCTCGACATCAGCGAAACTAGCCCGCTGATGCCGGTGGATACGGGCGGAGTATGGATTCTTCCATGCCTTCTCGACCTCAGTGTGGAGGTCGGGGAGAAATGGAAGGCTCACCTGAGCTGGTGGTCTATGGCCGGGGAGAAACCGATCGTCGAGCCTGCCACGAGCGGTTTCTCCTCTAGCGCGCTGCCATGGCAGCCTGCAGCTCACCCTCGTCAGTTGTCGAACCATCTGAGAGGTTTACAGCCCTCTCAAGGTGATCGACAAGCTCCATCTGGGAGCCCCATGACGCAAGTCGCCGCTCTGCCTCGGCACGAGCGGGACCTGAACCACGAGGCTTTCCAGATGCTGACCCCCCTTCACTCGAGAAGAGGGACAGACGAGAGCGGAGCGTTTTCAACGAAAAACGCTCCAGTTTGCACAGGAAGCTCCCTCGAGAACCTCCCGTGCGTGCTCTTCACCCAGGCAAAAAACGCACAGCTGGTGTGTGTCCTCCGGCGTCAGATATAGAGGACACGGGTCGGCACACTTCTGAAAGCAACTGGCTTTTGCTGCACGCTTCATTTCTCCGTTATTCGTGAATTTGCGTTCAAACATACAGTCCCTGAAGACGAACGGAAGATTTGTCATGTTTGCAAGGCGCCCTTATATACTTCCAGGTCGCACGTTAATCATTCACGTAATGATTCACGGGCTGTCGCCGGTCAATGTGATTGCCGTGATTTGATTGTGATTTCAGACACCTGTCACGCCTGAGGCGTTCCCCATAGCGTCGATGACGTATTGTCGAGTTCCCTTCGAAAGGGAACCAGTTTTTATTAATTTAACTGTAATTTTAACTGATGATAATAATAATAAACATAATTTAATAATACTGTTTATTTATGTAATAATTGATTAATACCAGATATTTTCTGAGACGTTATCATACTGTGAAAATGTCACACGTCACAGGAGCGTCCCCCCCCCCCCCACACACACACACACACCCCCGCTGGAGAAAACTCACTAACTTTTACTCTGAGTACATTTTAAATGAGCTTTTTACTTTTACTCTCGTAGATTTTTAGACCGGTAATTTTACTTGTACTTAATAAAATTTCACAGAATATTTTGTAGAATATTTTATTCCTCTTTCCACTTCTGCTGAGAGACTGTTATGATAGCAGGATTTATGATCTCTTTCAACAAAGTGTTTATGTGTGTTTTACATTTATATTTAAATACATCATATCTCATCCTCTAATCTGATGTTATTCTCTCTGCAGCGCCGTTGACTCTGGATCCAAACACAGCACATCCTCGTCTCACATTCTCTGCTGATCTGACCAGTGTGTCGCGCAGTGATGTATATAAAACACTTCCTGATAATCCAGAGAGGTTTGAAAGGTATCCATGTGTCCTGGGATCTGAGGGCTTTAACTCAGGAACACACTGCTGGGATGTGGAGGTTGGAGACAGTACAGACTGGATTCTTGGAATAACCACAGCATCAAACCAGAGGAAGGGAGAGGTTTTCTTTGACTCTAATGTCTGGTGTGTGGGGTACATAGACAGCAAATACATCTCACAATCCCCAGAGCAACGCCGCACTGTCTTTACTGTTAAACAGAAGCTCCAGCGTGTGAGAGTTCGGCTGGACTATGACAAAGGAACAGTGTCATTCTCTGATCCCGTAACTAAAGACTGTCTGCGCACATTCAGGAGATCCTTCACAGAAACTGTCTTTCCATTTTTATGTAATTTCTGCACAACTCCTCTGAGGATCTTACCAGTTAAACTGTTTATTACAGCAGAAAATCACAGTTAAATCTGCTTCTGCTTCTGGATTAATACAGTTTTGCAAATTATGCTTCAATAATAACTCTGTAATCTCTCATTGATCAATCACACTTCAATGTAAAATGTAGAGCCAACTTATACCTTGTGTCTCTTTAAGGTTTTAATTTTTATTGAATTTTAAATTGAATTTTTATTGGAATTTTCTTATTTCCTTTCATAAATCACTGGGTACACAAAATATTTACACTCAGGACATTAAGGACAAAAATGTCCGCATTGAAATCCATTAAAACTGCCAATTAATTTTTTATCACAGGGCCATTTAACTATAAAATGATGCATTATTTGTTAATAGACTTTTGTTCTGTTGGCAAGACTTTAAAATAAATAAAAAATACAGTTTTTTTTTTTTTTACAAGATGGTGCCGTTTTCTTTTCTTTTTTTCAGAAGTTTTTTTCTTCTGCTTCTGCATATTAGAGTCAATTGGATAAATTATTGTGTAATAATTGTGTGTGTGTGTGTTTGTGTGTGTGTGTGTGTGTGTGTGTGTGTGTGTGTGTGTGTGTGTGTGTGTGTGTGTGTGTGTGTGTGTGTGTGTGTGTGTGTGTGTGTGTGTGTGTGTGTGTGTGCTATATCAAATATTACATGCACATATTTTTTAAGAAAAATTCTACTGTACTGTAAATCCCAAATCCCAAAGTAATTATTATTATTAGAAATTCAATACTTAACCGTTAAACGAGTCATACAATAAAAAATTAAAAAAATTCATGTTTACAATATGTAAGACAAGATAAAGTATTGACACATTTTAGTAATCTTCTTGCCAGTGAAATCCTCATATGTCCATATGTATATTATCCTATAACTCCTTCACTGACCAGAGTGTCTCCATCCAGCTGTACGCCATCTTGTTATTGAAGTTCGTCTGAAGAGGAACTATACCGATCTACTTACCTGACGTGGCTGAAGGGTGTCCATCCAGCCGTAAGCCACTGACGTTTGCCTTTCTGGTCGGTCATGACAGTGAACCGGAACCGGCCTGTTGTTACCCCGGAAGTGCTCCCTAAGGGAATTACGCTCTGATTTTTAGTTCCGCCTTCGTCACCCGGTGACAATAGATCCGCTACACCGCTGTTATTATTGCTGCTGCTGCTGTACAATACAGCGAGATTGACATTACCCGTAACAGATCTATACAGGTGGAGCTGGGGAACTACAGCAACACTGATCAAGTATTTGAATGTTGAACAACAAGCTCATTGGCCGCTGATGCAACAGGAACCAATCAGCTGCGCCATGAAGAGAACCATGTGATGCCGGCAGATTGAGTTAAAGACCATCAGCCGGAGCATCTAGAGTTTCATGACAGAACTTTGTAATACCGTCTGTAGCTTGCAATCCGAGGGTCCGGACTCTGCATATCCCGCCTGAAGACGAAGCCCCCTGCGAGGTATGGGAAGGGGCCATCCTGGTGGTGCACAGAGAGGCACAGGTTTAATTATGAATCGCCTAAAGACAGTTCAGAGAAACACTAGTTGTAAAATGCCCTCTCGATTAGGGATGGCCCGATACCGATACAAAATTAGCCGATACCACGCACCGATACCATGTACATTTTGTGAAACGAAACTGGCCACCGCAAGCCGCCGCTTTGTCTAGGTGAACTGAGGCATAGGAACGAAAAATGTTGGCGGTTTGGGCTCATTTCAAGATAAGGGATGATGACAGCAGCAAGGCAGACTGTAAGTTATGTTCAGCTAAGGTGTCGAGAGGAGGAAAAGAAAGTACATCGTTTAACACCAGCAATCTAATTAAACATCTGAAGACGCATCATAGCGCTGAATACACACAGTTTAGTCAAGCTAAACAAGCAACTCAGCAGCCAACATTTACACAGGTTTTACAGAAGCGCGAGAAGCTGTCCAGAGATAACCCACGGGCACTAAAAATAACAGAGGGAATTGCATACTTTATTGCACTTGATGACCAGCCATTGTCGGCTGTTGAAAATATAGGATTTCGTCATCTTCTTGGCATACTGGAGCCGCGATACGAAATTCCGAGTCGCCATTACATTACAACCGCTATGCTAACGAAAGTGTTTCATGACGTGAAAAAGCACGTCAGTGGCCTGTTGCCTGACGTTTCGATCGTCAGTTTTACAACAGATATTTGGTCAAGCAGTGTCTGCCCAATGTCTCTGCTCAGTTTAACTGTACAGTGGATTGATGACAACTTTACTCTTCGCCAAGCCACCTTACAAGCAAAGCCGTTCCGGGGCTCGCACACCAGCCAAGCCATAGCCGGTGCGTTCGATGGGATGCTTCAGACCTGGTGCGTTCCGAAAACCTCTGTCCACGTTGTGCTACGAGATAACGCTTAAAATATGATTAAGGGCATGAATGATGCTGGACTCCCCAGCCTACCTTGTGCCGCTCACACTCTCCAGCTGGTGGTCCACGAAGGACTTTTGTCACAGAGAAGTGTTGCTGATGCATTGGCTATCGGACACAAAATCGTTGGCCATTTTAAACATTCTCCTCTAGCCTACTCCTGCCTCGAAGACATTCAGTTAGAGATCGGTCAGCCTGCAAAACGACTACAGCAGGACGTACAGACCCGCTGGAACAGTACATTTGACATGATCCAGTCCCTGATTGAGCAGAAACGGGCTCTAGGAGTTTTTGTGTCCGAACGTGAACTCCCTGATAATCTCACGGCTCACCAGTGGGCACTGCTGGAGAAGGTTGTAACTGTTCTGGGTCCGTTTAAGGAGTTAACACGAAAAGTTAGCTCTTCTGAAGCTATGGCAGCAGATGTTATTCCTGCTGTCACTGTACTGCAGCGATTTCTGTCTAGAGAGATCGACGATGACCATGGCTTCAAAACTATGAAAGGGACTTTAGCTGCAGCTGTCAGGAGGCGATATTCTGATGTGGAAGAACACATGAGTGCGCGTGCACATGAAGGGGGGTGTGGGGAGTGGAGGAGAGATGTCCTAGACAACGACCAACGTTAGAATGATATTCTCTTTAATTTTGATATGACCAAAGAGACATCATTCCGATGAACAAATAGCAAAGAAGAGGGAAAAGGAGAAGGAACGCTCAAAGTCCCGAATTTACATTGGAAAAGCCTGTTTCAGGAAGCACGGAAGGGAGGGGACGGGATGAGGAGGAGGGAGGGTCGAGCTAGCCTTTTTGTTTGACAATACTTCGAACGGCAACAAGAAGTGACGTCACCCAACATCGCTTAGAGCACCTTTAAAACAGACTCCATAATCGTCCAGCACCTGTACATTTGCATCCACCTAAATCCTTCACTAACCACAACTTTAAGTGTAATGCAGAGTAACAACATCCAAGACTTTTGCAAGGAATGACAGAACACATGGGCTTATATTGGCAATATCAACAAGGTAATGAGACACAGCAGAATGTAAGTAGCCTAAGTATAATGGGTCCAGGCAGTGGGTTATGGGAAATATAGTGTGCTTCTCAATTCTTATTTGTGCATCCTCGTTTCCTTTCCTCGCTTCCTTTCCTCGCGTCTCAGCTCCACCCCCTGGAGGACGCGGGGGAAGGCTGCAAGGAAAGGAAAGGAGGACGGAGGAATCGAATGAAAGCTTTTTTCTACATTGGAATACTTGATCACTCGAGCGTCACTTTACAGCGTCATCAGCAGCGCTCAAAAGATCTGCCCTTATGTTGTTGAAGTTTGGTTATTTATTTAATCCTCGCTCTCCTCTGGAAGCCCCCTCACTCCTCGATCCTCGCGGTGCAATTAGAGAATAGAGTGCCGAAGTTATGACGTCACTTTGTAGACCAAAACGCGGAAGTGAGTTCCGGTTCCCTCGCCCTAAAGTCTATGGGTTTTTTGAATGGGTTTTTGCTAAGTCGCCTGAAATAAGGTCTGTGGTTAACAAGGCCTCTAAATATTTTCACGTTTTGATCTATGACATAAAACACACCAGTTATAACCTGCTTGTGATTTTTTTAAACTTTATTGTGACTTAAAAACGGTGGTTGCTAACAAGTTGCTAAAAGGGACTACATCCTTTGGCGGGGACTTTAGACGTCATCATGACAAACAGGAAATCTCTCACTACTAACCCGCGTTTCAGCCTGACGTTCTTTATTTCTGTGGAGAGACTGTTCGACAATGGTGTTTTGTTTTGTCCCGAGATGCAACCACAAGTCGTCGAATGAAAGATGCTCGTTTTTTTCTGGCGAATTAGCAAATGGTATGCAAACATACAATCAAACATAATACAGTGAAAGGTAATCTTTATTAAAGTTTATTTGGGGCACAATGATCCGGCATAATAATCTTAATCACAAAGAAAATAATATTAAGGTTTATATAAACTAACAAAATAATAAACGAATAAATAAAACATTAACAAACGATAAAAAAATCTCAGAGAGGCACGCATAAACAAAATTATTTTCTAACATTTTTGGAAAAAACGAATGGGCAATATTTCTCATGAAAAAGTGGATAAGTTCATACCATAGGGTTCATACACAGCGCAGATCATAATGAACGCTTGATGATGACGTTGTTCCGCGACCATGGTCAGAGTGGTGTGCTGTAGTCCGTTTATAGCCTACCGTTAGCATTTGATATCTGACGGCTTTATTTAGGCTTCAAAATGTATACATTTTGGATTAACTTGTAAAGATTATCTTGATAGACAAAACGTGTAAGGGTCACAACTCTTTGTTGAACACAGATCTTATTTTTGGCGATTTTCCAAAAGTCTATGGGGAAAATGCATAGCTTTTCGATCGAGGGAACCCATGCGCCGCTAACCTCCGGGTTGGCCTACAAAGTGACGTCATAACTTCGGCACTCTATTGAGATGTCCTTCAAGATGGCTGAGCTCTATCGGCTTCCGGGTCATAGGATGGAGGACGGAGGAGCGAGGAGACGAGGAGGGATATTGAGAAGCACACATAGTTAAGCTTGACAAGCAGATAAACATGGTGGTTAAATCCTGTTTTTATCAATTGAGGCTTTTAACCAAAATTAAACCTGTTTTATCTTTTAATATTTTTGAGCAAGTGATTCATGCTTTTTTTTCGAGCCGTTTGGACTACTGTAATGCACTTTACATTGGTGTGAACCAAACTTTGCTTTCACGCTTACAGTTAGTCCAAAATGCAGCTGCTCGCCTGCTAACAGGAGCTCGGAAACATGAACACATAACTCCTATTTTGGCCTCGCTCCACTGGCTTCCTGTATATTTTAGAATACATTTTAAGATTTTAATGTTTGTTTTTAAGTCGCTAAATGGGTTGGCACCTCAGTACATTTCAGAGCTCCTGCACATTTACACTCCGTCAAGGTCGCTGAGGTCTGGTGATCAGCGGCGGCTGAATGTGCCCAGGACCAGGCTAAAGACCAGAGGCAACTGCTCGTTTTCAGCAGTTGCTCCCAAATTGTGGAATGATTTACCCCCGCACATTAAAATTGCGCCCACCCTTCACACTTTTAAATCTCGTTTAAAAACATATTTTTATTCTCTGGCCTTTGATTCACCATGAGAGGTGCTGTGGTCTTCGTTGTCGCTGTCATTGTTGATATTATTTGTGTTTATGATGTTTGCTTTATATTTGTATCTCTGTAAAGCACTTTGGTAACCTTGTTGTTTGTTTAAATTGTGCTATACAAATAAAGTGGATTGGATTGGATTGGATAGTCTGTGATAAGATGGCACAAGAGTCGGGAGGTGTCTCCCCCTTGTGGAGATCATGGGCTCAGCTGGTGGATGTGACAGTATTATATGACCCACTAGAAGGGACAATCAGTCTTATTTTTTTTGGAGTAAAATTTGTATGTAATTGACTTAAAAAAGATTTGAAAAAAAAAAGATGACTAACTTAGACTAGTTTCAGTGGTTTATGCACCCAGCTCCAAAAGATCCTCAGAAACTCCACCCTCTTACAAAACAAACCAGGAAGTGACTAGTCATTATTTCTACCTTTCATTTTCACTGAAAGCTAAAACGAGTTGTGAAGAACAGAGGACACATTATATTAGGATTTTTGTGTATTTCTGAATTCGATTTTGATTGTAATAGTTACTTATTTTTCAAACCAAAGTTCAGAAAGTGAAAGTAAATAGTAGATTATTGGATATTTTACAAGATGAGGAAATGGATTCAAAATCTGTGGAAGAGCTTTCTTGTCCTGTTTGCTATGAAATCTTCAAGGTTCCTGTGTTTCTGTCCTGTAGTCACAGTTTCTGTAAAGAGTGTCTACAACAGTTCTGGAAAACTAAGGAAACTCAGGAGTGTCCTCTCTGCAGAAGAAGATCCTCAAGAGAAGATCCTCCAGTTAATCTTGTGTTAAAAAACTTGTGTGAGTCGTTCCTGAAGGAGAGAAATGAGAAACGTTCATCAGGATCTGAGGAGATCTGCAGTTTACACAGTGAGAAACTCAAACTCTTCTGTCTGGAGGACAAACAGCCTGTGTGTTTAGTGTGCATTAATTCACAAAGACATGACAATCATAAATTCAGACCCATCAGTGAAGTGCTTTCATCTTACAAGGTAAGACTAATGTCTCTCATTTCATATGATAATACAGAGTTATACATATAATCAGTACCCAGATAGCAGACCAACACTGAATCTTCATTGAATCAATGTTGAAATTTAACAATTATTTTTCATCAGGTTTGCACCCTGAAATAATGTTATTTCAAAGATCAATCAATCAAGACTAACATAAAATCAATATTATTTTGAACCTTAATTAAATCACTTATTTAACATTGAATCAACATTCTATTAATTGTTAATCTGTTTTCAAAAACAATGTAAGGATGCAATTAATATGGTTTTGAATCAAAAAGTCTCTCAAAGTAAAGAACTTTAAACCTTCAGTTTACATGCAAATGTTTTTATGTATGACCCCACACTGTTTGAACAGGACTTAACATCACATTCAGGAAAAACAAGTGGCTCTAAAAATGTGACTAATGGTGACTAAAACCCATGAACATTTTATACAAATAAAACATTATGGCCTGGTTTCACAGACAGGATTTAGATTAAGCCAGGATTGGGACATTTAAGTAGCTTTTCTAAACGTGCTTTAGTAAAAAACATTACTGGTGTGAATCTTGAGACAAGACACTGACATATTTTAAGATATTTTAAGATATATCAGTGCAAGTTGCTTTCAGTTAAAACTGCTGAATCATGCATTTTAGTCTGGGATTTAGCCTAAACCTTGACTGTGAAACTGGGGTTAAGAACTTAAGCACAGAATATAATAAAATGGATGACAAAGTGACTTAAGACAATTACATGGAATTGTTAATTCTGAATTAATAAAGTTTATACCAGGAGAAGAGCCTGGAATACCATGACGACTAATGCAACGTGCATCTGTAAAATTGAAGTAGGCTAAATGCAAATGTAAACTCAGCAGCAAAAGACAGAAACACACAGCGCTACAGACTTAAACACTGCCACAGTTCACTGTTCAGGACTTGAAGCTTTTCAAGGATTGAAGCTCTTCTGATGCTAAAAGGATGTCCTTATTAGATTGATACTCTGATGAACTCTGGGGTTTCCACCGCGAGCAGTTCAGGGGCATAACTGAGACATTTTTGCAGTTTCAGCAAATACAACATTTGAGGCCTCCTTTTCTCAGCCATCGCTTGTTGTTGTAAGGCATCTAAAGAATAGAAACACACAGGAAGTTAGAACTGCACAATGCTCTAAAGCCTCTGATTGGTAGTAGTGTACGACTGGCAGAAGGGTCATGCATATTCGGAAATGTGACGATTGCAAATGTATGTAAGTATGGGTTAGTAATAATAATATGTAATAATAATATATTATTTGTGTTTACAATAGACCAGTATTTATTTACTTTGACTAAATCTCTATGATTTACTGATATACAATTCTGCACTAAACTTCGACCCTCTGATGTTCAGATCTTCTTGAATGTAACAGCATTGGCACAAAACATGTTTCGAAAAAATATAAATGTCATGGGTTATTATTATTTTTTCAATTTAAGACACACCAAAAAGTGGCTGATATTAACTTACTTTCACTTTCTGTATTTGTTTTGTACAACAACAAATTGAAAACTGCATGGATATAATAATTAAGAATTGGCCATTGCAAAAAACACACATTTGTTTGATAAAAACATGATTTCTTGATCATGTTCATCCTTTCCAGATTATATAATTAAAATATGCACACATACACCTGAGAATGACCCAGTCAACATATAATAAAATAATAATAATAACAATAAAAACATCCAAACATACAATATTTAAACCTCTTATTGCTGCATAAGTTTCACAGATTTTCATCTTAACCTGTAGGAGGAATTTAATACAGCGCTGACGTCCCTACAAAACAAGCTCAAACATGGAGAAGAAATGAAGAGAGAGTGTGATAAAACAGTTCAACACATCATGGTGAGGATGAATAAAGAGTTAAATACTCAACATTCACACACAGAGTGTATTACTGACATTAGTGGAGTGTGTGTTCACACTGAAGTGAATGTGATGTGATTTCAGTCTCAAGCTGAGCACACAGAGCGTCAGATTAAAGAAGAGTTTGAGAAGCTTCATCAGTTTCTCAGAGACGAAGAAGAAGCTGCAGTCACTGCACTGAGGGAGGAAGAGGAGCAGAAGAAGCAGAGGATGAAGGAGAAGCTGGAGGAGATGAACACACACATCTCAGCTCTTTCACACACACTCAGAGACATGGAGGAGATGATGAAAGACAACGACGTCTCGTTTCTAAAGGTGACAAATCAATCTGGCTTCATTCTCTGTGCAGAAAACAACTTGTATAGAGAGACTCATTGACAGTGAGAGTGTTTGATAAGATATTAAAATGTTTTCAAACTCTATATTTTCCAGAACTTTAACGCCTCAATGGAAAGGTAAGTGAGCTGCTCGTATCTCTTCTCTCAGTGGATCTGAACTCAAACTCACTGCAGTTCTGACTCCTGAATGTTCCTCAGAGTCCAGATCTCACAGCCGGATCCACGGATGAGTTCTGGAGCTTTGATTCATGTGTCGCGTTATCTGGGTAACCTGCCGTTCAGAGTCGGGAAGAAGATGCTGGAAACTGTCCAACACAGTGAGTCTCAGCAGATCTGACACCAGTGCAGAAGATAGTGCAGATACAAACACACACAACATTAACATATGATAGAAATATATTTAATAATCACTTGAATTACTAAATGAATCTGAACTGCATTTCAGAAAATCATCAGATCATACAGCGAACTCATAATGAAGTGTATTCCTCATGGTTTATGTTTGTGTATTAGGATACAATCGTGTTTATTGAATACTGATATTAAACCGCTCCGTGCAGATAAAGGTGATGGTTCACCAAAATGAAATATTAAAAGCTTTCCACAATAATTTGGTATGTCCATTATATTTAATAAAATGTTTTGCATTTAAATAATTTTTATCATAAAATAATGTCTTATTTCTATTGTAAACTAAGCATTTTGTCAGGTCCCATCTCTGGTACTTCACTGAACTTGTACTTAGAAAATATTTAACAAAATATACAGTCAAATTTTGTTAGCAATGTTGTAAGTTTATTTGTTACTTTCTTGTAAAACAACAACACCAAGATATTTGATAAAAAAACTGACTATAAAGTGATGTCACTCAGTCTGAACTCAACACTGTCACGCCAACTATTCTCGCCTATAATAATTTATTTTTGAGGCCTATATTAATGAGTCAAGGGGGTGTACTGTCAAGCTTAACTCAACCCCATCACATAAAAATGAAGATGGAAAATTATTATTTTTCAAAATGTTATTTTAATCCATAAGTATCCACAATTTACTTGTTTCATCGCTGCCATATATGGTCTACTCTCCTACACTACAAGACGAGCAGTGGCCATTTTGTGCAGGAAACCTCAACCTCACATATCTGTATATTTCTCATTATTTCGGGGTTGAAAATTTGAGTTGATAAATTTTTCACTTCATTTATGGATCATTTTAATTAAAAACATATTTGATGTAATTTGTCCACTTAAACACTGACAAACATCTTATCTCAGAAATGGCCGCCAGATCAGCAGCAGAAAGACAGTGTTATGCAGATGTTGATCCAGAAAGAAGGGCACAATATGAGAAAGAAAAAATTCAAAAAGATATAAAAGTGAAGACAATGCCTTTCTTCAAAGCGGTTACAGTCTTCAACCTCGTCACACTTTTATCAACCTTGTCACATTAATATGTTTGGATGAAATATGGAAGGCAATTAAAAATGAAGGCATTTCTTGCTGATTACCACTGACATGTTCAGGACGAACACAATACAATTGTGGTTTTAGTTAAACATCATAATTTACTATATATTTTTATAAATATAAAGAGACCACAGACACACAATTTGCCTATTTTTAACTTCAGCCCCCCCAAAAATGTGAAAAGTATCATAAATGTTATTTGTATTAAGTTGTTATGAGGGACACATGAGCAGATGTTTGTTTTATAGCAAGTTTTGTGTAAAATCCTCTTTAAACAAAGTCCATTTTGTCCGTTACAGGGTTGAGAATAAAAGGTTTAAATCTGAAAAACACTGAAATTAATAAAAGCTCTTAAATGCCGGAGGTGGGAAAATAAGATTTTATAATATGTTTAATATGTGCCTAATGATGTGGGCTATTTAGAAAAAAAATTTATTTTTTAAATTAATAAATTAATCTAATTCATTATCAATTATTGAATTTAGTTGATTAGACATGTTTTATTGAAATTTTAATAAACAAAACAAACAAATGGTTTCAAGGTTATAATAAAAGCATTTGTTCAACCAAGAAAAACTGTTTTTATTAATTTAACTGTAATTTTAACTGATGATAATAATAATAAACATAATTTAATAATACTGTTTATTTATTTAATAATTGATTAATACCAGATATTTTCTGAGACGTTATCATACTGTGAAAATGTCACACGTCACAGGAGCGTCCCCCACCACACACACACACACACGCACACACACACCCCCCCGCTGGAGAAAACTCACTAACTTTTACTCTGAGTACTTTTTAAATGAGCTTTTTACTTTTACTCTCGTCAGGGGCGTAGTTTGTGGGGGGGGGGGGTTGGGGGGGAGATAACCCCCCCAATATTTAAATATATGCATTACAACCCCCCCCCCCCCCCCCCCCCCCAATATTTATACCATGATCACATGAAAACCCCCCCAATGTTCAAACCAAATCTACGCCCTTGACTCTCGTAGATTTTTAGACCGGTAATTTTACTCGTACTTAATAAAATTTCACTGAATATTTTTTTGAATAATTTATTACACTTTTTAACTTCAACAAAGTCTTTATGTGCGTTTCACATTTACATTTAAATACATCATATCTCATCCTCTAATCTGATGTTATTCTCTCTGCAGCGCCGTTGACTCTGGATCCAAACACAGCAAATCCTTGTCTCACATTCTCTGCTGATCTGACCAGTGTGTCGTACAGTGATGACGATAAAACACTTCCTGATAATCCAGAGAGGTTTGACTGGTATCCATGTGTCCTGGGATCTGAGGGCTTTAACTCAGGAACACACTGCTGGGATGTGGAGGTTGGAGACAGTACAGGCTGGATTCTTGGAATAACCACAGCATCAAACCAGAGAAAGGGAGATGTTTTCTTTAAGTCTAATGTCTGGTGTGTGTGTTACATGAACAGCAAATACGGCTCACAATCCCCAGAGAAACCCGCCACTGTCTTTACTGTTAAACAGAAGCTCCAGCGTGTGAGAGTTCAGCTGGACTATGACGGAGGAACAGTGTCATTCTCTGATCCTGTAACTAAAGACTGTCTGTTCACATTCAGGACATCCTTCACAGAAACTGTTTTTCCATACTTATGTAATTTCTGCACAACTTCTCTGAGGATCTTACCAGTTAAACTGTTTATTACAGCAGAAAATCACAGTTAAATCTGATTCTGCTTCTGGATTAATACAGTTTTGCAAATTTTGCTTCAATAATAACACTGTAATCAAAGCGTCTCATTGATCAATCACTTCAATGTAAAATATAGAGCTAACTTAACCCTTGTGTCTCTTTAAGGTTTTCATTTTAATTGAATTTTAAATTGAATTTTTATTGGAATTTTCTTATTTCACCCTCATTTCCTTTCATAAATCACTGGGTACACAAAATATTTACACTCAGGACCTTAATGACAAAAATGTCCGCATTGAAACCCATTAAAACTGCCAATTTCTTTTTATCACAGGGCCATTTAACTATAAAATGATGCAGTCTTTGTAAATAAACTTTTGTTCTGTTGGCAAGGCTTCACAATTTAATAAAATGTTTTACAAGATGGTGCCGTTTTCTCAGGTTTGGTCTATTTTTTTCTGTTTTCTGCTTTTTTATTTGTGCATGTAATATTTGATAAAGAAAAATTCTACTATACTGTATATCCTAAATCCCAAAGTAATTATTATTATAATAAATTCAATACTTAACCATTAAATAAGTCATACAATAAAAAAATAAAAATAATAATGATTACAATATGTAAGACAAGATAAAGTATCGACACATTTGAGTAAATCTTCTTGCCAGTGAAATCCTCATATGTTTATATGTATATTATCATATAACTCGAGTTCAGAAACATGAATACTGTGAGGCAGCAGCTGTTTATATATTCATGCATAATGATTGACAGAATAACAAGCAAACTAAATACTTTCAAACCGTTATTTAGAATAGTTTAAAATGTTTGAAAATGTTAATATTTTTTATACTTTATATTTATATAAAGCATCACACCAGATGCAAACTGATGCACTTCAATGTATTTTAAGTACAACTGCAGTGACAGATATAAGTCATAATACTATAAATAAGACAAAATGAACTGATGATGTTACAGGACCCGTTTTCAGCACCAGTGACTGCAGTGCATGCTGGGATTTGGTGACCGTAACAATAACATTGACGTTCATAGATGATAATCTTCACACAGATATTGAACTGAACTGACTTCAGCTGAACAATGACACTGTTGTGTTTGTTGATCTGCTTTACAGCAGAATTGATTTATGTTTGCATTATTGATCATTATTTTCCTGTTTATCTGTAAAGCTGCTTTGAAACTGAATCTGTATTGTGTTGTACTGGGAGCGGCTTACGGTTAGCCAGTTAAAAAACTAAAAACGTCTCCGTTACGTATGTAACCCGTGTCGTCGGGGGAGTTCCCTGACGAATTGGGATCACGCTAGGGAGACCAATTGCCTACGAGAGAATTAAAACGAGCCAATGAAAATTGGCATGCAGGAATGCATTCCGCAGCCCGCCTAGCAGCGCGGGTATAAAAAGGCGGAAGCAACGCATGCATAGTGCTTTTCGCTGAGGAGCCGAACGGTGTACTCAGGGAACGAGGGTTACATACGTAACCGAGACGTTCCCTTTCATCCTGGGAACTCCGACGTGTCATCGGGTGAGTTCCCTGACGAATTGGGATCCCTAATAAAACGCCATGGTGCTGGCCCCTTCCAGCGCCCAGCTAAGCTACCCTGCAGCAGTTTCTTGAATAAGTTGCGGGAGCTAGCTAGGAATCACACTGCTGTTCCACAAGACCCGCTCAGTGGATATTGGATAACACTGGGAAACGTGCCCTAACCCCAAAAAAAGGGGAAGGGAACGCTGCGGAAGTCCCAGCCTGCCTGAGGAAGGCCTGGAATACACATATGTACTAGTCCAGTGGAATAGTGAAACATACGGCAGTCCCTGAGGTGGTCCCATCCGATGAAAATGGGAGCAAACTCAACAGGGACGACAGAAAGAGTCTTTCTAGGGGAAGACACGGCTGAACTGCACGTGGCATCAAAGGTCACAGTAGAGACTACTAGAGAACACCCAGTCTACTAGCAACTCCTCTAGAGGTATCAGACCTGGCGCTGGCATTCCGCTACGCCAGGCACCGGTGGGGTGATGGAGGAACTCACGAGGCTCACCGACGTTGGGCGCCAACGGAGCAAAAAACGCACGTACCTGGCCGAAGCGTAGGATGGCGTAGCAAGCCGACACAACCTATTCCCTCGCACCACTGGCCGTAGCGAGCACTCGGGAGGAAACAGGTTCCACACGCAGGCTATAAAACCTAGCGAACGTGTTAGGTGTCGCCCAGCCCGCAGCTCTACAGATGTCTGTCAGCGAGGCACCTTGAGCCAAAGCCCAGGAAGCGGCAACACCTCTAGTGGAGTGAGCACGCAACCTGGGAGGACAAGGCTCACCCAGAGACTCATAAGCTCGGGTGATAGCATCCACTAACCAGTGAGCCAACCTCTGCTTGGAGACAGCCTTCCCCTTCTGCTGGCCTCCATAACAAACAAAGAGCTGATCTGAGGTCCTAAGCTTTGCGTTCTGTCAACATAAACCCGCAGGGCGCGGACGGGACAGAGAAAAGCTAGGGCTGGGTCTGCCTCCTCCTGGGGCAGCGCTTGCAGGTTCACTACCTGATCCGCGAAGGGGGTGGTAGGAACCTTGGGCACATATCCAAGCCGGGGTCTCAAACAACGTGAGAAAGGCCCGGCCCGAACTCTAGGCATGATTCGTCGTCCGAAAAAGCTTGCAGATCCCCGACCCTCTTGAAAGAGGCCAATGCCAACAGGAGCGCTGTCTTATTGGACAGGATATTAAGCTCAACTGTTGACAAAGGCTCAAAGGAGGACTTTGAGGCTCTGTTCTTAGCACCAGAGCTAGGTCCCAAGAGGGTACAGGGTGCAAAACGCGAGGTGGATTTAACCTCCTAGCACCCTTAAGGAATCTGATGATCAGGTCGTGCTTCCCCAAAGATTTACCCTCTACTGCATCGTGATCTGCGGCTATTGCAGCAACATACACTTTGAGGGTGGAGGGAGACAGCCTTCGCTCCAACCCATCTTGCAGGAAGGAAAGCACGACTCCGATCGGGCAAGTTCGGGGGTCCTCCTGACGGGAGGAACACCAAGCGACGAACAGGTTCCACTTCAACGCATAGAGGCGCCTCGTAGAGGGGGCTCTAGCGGAAGTGATGGTGTCTACCACTGCCTGTGGCAGACCACCTAAAACCTCCGCGTCCCGTCCAGGGACCAGACATGGAGTTTCCAGAGGTCTGGACACGGGTGTCATAGAGTGCCCCGTCTCTGAGAGAGGAGGTCCTTCCTCAGAGGAATCGGCTAAGGGGGGCTGTCGCGAGGAGCATGAGTTCCGTGAACCAGTCCTGGTGGGCCAATACGGCACCACTAGAAGGACCTGCTCCTCGTCCTCCCTGACCTTGCACAGAGTCTGTGCAAGGCGGCTCACTGGGGGAAACGCATACTTGCGCCGGTCCCGGGGCCAGCTGAGTGCCAGGGCGTCCGTGCCGAGGGTCCCCTCGGTCAGGGAGTAAAACCACTGGCAATGGGTCGTGTCTGGAGAGGCAAACAGGTCTACCTGTGCGGCTCCGAAGACACTCCAAATCAGCTGGACCGCCTGGGGATGGAGTCGCCATTCTCCTGGCAGGGGAGGCTGCCGTGAAGCTCGTCTGCCACACGGTTGAACGCCCCTGGAACATGAACGGCACGAAGCGACCTCAGATGCTTCTGACTCCTTAGGAGGAGGTGGGAGGCGAGTCGCAACATACGACGGGAGCGTAGACCACCGGGATGGTTGATGTACGCAACGGTCGCAGTGCTGTCCGTACGGACCAGTACGTGCTTGTGTCTGAGAAACCCCTTGAGGCGACACAAGGCTAGGCGTACTGCTTGCAACTCTAGGCAGTTGATGTGCCAATGCAGCTGGGGTCCCGTCCACAGACCCGAGACTGCATGTCCTTGTACGTGGCGCCCCACCCCATGGCTGAAGCATCTGTGAAAACCACAGTATGCCTGGACACCTGGACTAAGGGCACTCCGGCCCGAAGAAACGCAGGATCTAACCATGGGGAGAAGGTTTGGCGGCAGTGCGGGGTCACTTTGACCCGGAACGTGCCGCTCTGCCACGCCCACCTCGGGACTCGATCGTGACGTCAGCGCTGAAGCGGTCTCATATGTAACACGCCGAGCGGCGTTACTGCGGCTGCGGCTGCCATATGCCCCAGGAGCCTCTGAAATTGTTTCAGTGGAACCGCTGTCCTGCCTCGAAAGGACCTGAGGCAGGTGAGCACTGACTGGACGCGTTCCTCCGTGAGGCGCGCAGTCCGAGTGACCGAGTCCAGCTCCATACCGAGACAAGAGATCCTCTGCACGGGGCAGAGTTTGCTCTTGTCCCAGTTGACCTGAAGCCCTAACTGGCTGAGGTGCCGAAGCACCATGTCCCTGTGATCGCATAGCGAACGCCTAGTTCTCTCATGGGAACAATGGCCACCTCCGCGACTTTCGTGAAGACGCGGGGCGACAGGGCCAGCCCGAAGGGTAGGACCTTGTACTGACACGCTCGGCCCTCGAAAGCAAACCGTAGAACCGGTCTGTGTCGAGGAAGAATCGAGACATGAAAGTACGCATCCTTCAGGTTGATCGCTGCAAACCAATCCTGGGGACGGATGCATTCGAAAATGCGCTTCTGCGTGAGTATTTTGAACGGGAGTTTGTGCAGGGCCCGATTCAAAACTCGCAGGTCCAGGATTGGCCGTAACCCACCGCTTTTCTTGGGTACAATGAAGTAGGGGCTGCAAACCCAGACCTCATCTCGGCAGGAGGGACCGGCTCGACCTCGTCCTTCGCCAGCAGGACGTCGATCTCTTTCCGCAAGACAGGGGCATCCACTGACTGCACACGGGTGAGTGGATGCCGCTGAACTTGGGAGGCCGGCGTGCAAACTTAATTGCATAGCCGAACCGGATGGTGCGGATGAGCCATTGGGACGGACTCAGAAGCGCTAGCCAGGCTCCTAGAGACCGCCCCAACGTGCCCACCGGCGTACCCGCGGAGGGGCAGCGAGGTGGAAGACAGGGACCCGGCTCTGGCGGCGTTGTGGCGACCAAGAGCGGGGTCTGGGCGTCGAACTCGACACCAACCCGCTTCCACCGGGGGGCAGACGGCAGAGAAGGCCCGTGGGCGTTCTGCTGCGGGCTGCCCGGTGGCGAAGGGAGGGGGAGAGACGAGGAACGAGGCCCTGACTCCTCATGTCCTGGTCTGCGCCTCCGGGCCCAGCTGCTATCCGCGAGCTGGGGAGAGGGGAGCGGGAGTGTCGCCGTTCGGGGCGGCGCACACTGCCATTCTGACCCTCTCGGACGGAGGAGACAGGTCTTATTTTACTGCCAGTCCCGACCGTGAGGGGAAACTAGGAGCGAGGCCCGGGGGCCTCGAGTCCTGATTTCCGCCTCGTCGCCCAGCGAGAGACGAGAGTGACAAGGCCGTAGCCCTCACTGTCATCTAAGCGCTGGGGCCCGTGAGTGACTCAGAGGAATTTGGAATTTCAAAATTTGGGTACCGCTGACTGGATGACCAGCGGCGGAACAGAAACGAAACTCTCCACCCGGCCCTCCCCCTGGGGAAGGAGTGGTGATAACACACTCCCGAAGAGCAGATATCACATACTCTGGGTCGCTCCTCTCAGGGTCGTTTCCCATCCTCTTGCTGAGGGGAAACAAACCCCGAGCAGGCTGGTTTAAAGGCGCTTCTGGACCACCAGTGTGGACATCGTCTGCCCGAGGGCCAGCACTGTGACTAATCACGGTCAGTCACAAGCGCAGCTCCACCCCGAGTCAGAACTACCCACGTGCACTGAATGTGCAGGGGTAGTGAGAGAGGAAAAACTTCTGCAGATTTAGGCATGTTTGGCTTGCCATATTGGCACCAAAATGCTTCCATACTACCAAAATGTTTCACACTCACCCAGACACTTTAGAATAGCCTAGGAAAAGTGTAGCTGTCAAGTCTGAATCTTCAGCATGAGAACATACTATTATAGTATGAACTCAGCATCATATTCAGAGTATAACAGCCCTCTCTCCGATGCAGCGATCGACATCTGTCCTCCCCTGGAGCCCCGAATGAAATGCTTGGTCCCCCATGAGAAGGACCAGAATCCCATCCGAAAGCCTCAACGGCACACGGCACGCTGAGTGGCTCAAGCCTTTACGTGAAAGGGGAGACGAACAACGTGCCGACGTGGTCATGCACTCATGAGAGAACATGAACCACGCACGAACGCAGTTTCAACACACTGATTAGGCATGTGAAACAGTGATCGTGGCCGTCACCAGGCATGCAAGACAGTGAACGTGGCCATCGTTTCGATGACACACGGCACGCTGGGCGCTCAAGCCTTCAGGCAAGGCGAACAACTTGCCGACGTGGTCATGCTCTCATAAGAAAGCATAAACCACCCACGTACACAGTCTCAGCATGTTTGCGATGCACTAGAGGAGTGGGAAGCTCGTGAGGGTCTTTCACCTGACGAGACATTCCGCACTGTAACCCCCTGTAATCAACAAATGCTCATTAGCCAAAGTAGTCCTCTCCTTTTTAGAAAAGGAACTAGATTGGGGAACAAGCAAAAGGGACTCAACCTCGTAGAGGTACACGAGTCTCGACCGCGCATCTAGAGCGCCGAATGACGCACGCTGGGTTGCCGTGACAACCCGCGCTGTCAGCCGGCGCTCGACGGCACACGGCACGCTGAGCGGCTCAAGCCTTTACATGAAAGGGGAGACGAACAACGTGCCGACGTGGTCATGCACTCCTGAGAGGACATGAACCACCCACGAACGTAGTCTCACACACTGATTAGGCATGTGAAACAATGAACGTGGCCGTCAAATGAGGACAGGGAACGATCGCATCCAGAAACACATGAGTGAAACGTCATCCTGAAAAGGACGCGATCTTCACTCGTGTTGCTCTTTCAGGAAGAAAGTACTCTCTCTATTGTGCTGAAGCACACAGGGACCCAACGCGGCAACACAGCGGGGAAAACTGCAAGCCCGCTGTGCGCACTCAACCGTTTACCAGCTGTGAGAACAGCTTTTGAATTAACAGCGTGTAAACGCAGCCGGCAGACAGGAATCGCGTGGTCGCTGAAACGCCGTCTCACCAACACAGAGAGATCCCGTCCCGAAACAGCAGACTCGTTGAGCGTAAGATACAATCTTAAAGCTCATTCACTCAGAGAGGACACAACCGTTTGGCTCAGCGAAAAGCACTATGCATGCGTTGCTTCCGCCTTTTTATACCCGCGCTGCTAGGTGGGCTGCGGAATGCATTCCTGCATGCCAATTTTCATTGGCTCGTTTTAATTCTCTCGTAGGCAATTGGTCTCCCTAGCGTGATCCCAATTCGTCAGGGAACTCCCCCGACGACACGTCGGAGTTCCCAGGACGAAAGGGAACTATAGTTAAAAAAAACTAGTAATGACGTGTGCAGTTGCTCAATGGTTATGATGATACACTTCTCATATCAAGAGTAAACTGTATATCTACAGCCATGAGTCAAAGGAAAATTCAATTGTAGTTAATTCATTATCATGACATAAAATTTCGCGTTCAGACGTACAGGTAATACAAAAACTAATAAATGACCTCATCCGTGATCATGATTCATTAATTCCATACGTCTCTGGATGTTGAAAACGACATCTCCCATCGTTCCACTCTCCTTCATAGCGTCATCAAGCTTCGCCTTTGTTATTGTTGGAAACAGCGCCCTCTTGTGGCTCAAAATCGTACATACTGTAGCTTTAACTATGTCACAGCTTTATTATTATTATTATAAAATTTGAATTTCATACATTAATTTCTTATTCAAACAAAATCCTGTCATCCAGCCATCTCCTCTCTTCCTCTTTTATCCTCATCACCAAAAATGTGTTTTAGGTGGACAGATCAGTACAGTATAAAGAACATGAAATTTTTTTTTCTGCCCCAGGAGCTCCAAACGTCTTTTCTGTTAACCAAATGTTTTTTCATCTTCCCTATTGCTTCAATGCAAATGAACAAGTGAGCCGTTATTTGTTGCGTAGTGAAGAGAGTGTTCAAGTCAGCCATATGAGCAGATTATGCGTAATATGCTGTATTTAATATCATGATGACTCACAAGTTGAGAATTTGTGCTAAATCTGCGCAGATTTGGCTTACACCAACATCCCATTAACATTAGTGATGCTGAGACCCTAGTTCACGCTTTCACCAGTTCACGGCTTGACTACTGCAATATTATACAATATTATAATATTACACAAACTTCCCCAGAAAAGTGAGTAAACATCATAAGTAACACACCAAATTTGCTAGAGATTTGACAGCATTACCCACCACAGTTGATTTTTACGGTAACACTTTACAATAAGGTTCGTTAAAATTATAACTACATTAGTTAATGAACCTTATTGTAAAGTGTTACCATTTTTACCCACATTTTGTGGGTTGGCGGGTGTTCATTTCAAACTCTGGTTGCTATCATGGATTCAGTCTTCCTTTATTCTGCAGCTTCAGCACTGGACACTGCAACACCAAACTGCACCTCATCTCTGCATGTGGTTCTCTGTTCTCTGTCGTCCTTTAGAGAAATGCACCGCATCTGTGACAGATTCCCTCGATCTCTCAGTCATTATCACAAAAGGCTGTTATTTAGATGGATATATAATACTTGCATCTTGAAGCAAATAAATGTTATGTTGACAAATTCAGATTCCCACAACAATAATCATAGAAAATGTACAAATATTTAATTGTGTCTTTTCAAAGTTGCATTTAAAATGAATTTGTCTCAGAAATCTGAACCCTCGGTTTGAATGGGCATGACGCCGTGTACAACATTGATGAAGAACTCAGTGACTGTTGAAAAAGTGTTTTTTATATAGTATGTATGAGAATGTGTGCAATGTACTGACTGTACTGACGCTGCTGTATGAGAACTGAACTGAGTTGGAAGATCTTTTTTTGTTGCAGAACTTCTTTAGAGATTAAATTAACTAATTTAATAATTGATGATCTTTACAACGGAACTGAATCATATATATATAAAATATTGGATGACCTGTAATTTTCTTCTAATAAATTCAGATAAGACTGAGGTGTTACTTATTGGAAAAAAAAAAACCTGCACACAGAATCTCTTAGAACATAATTTGCATTTGCATACTGTATAACTTCATCGTGCAATTTTTACACGAAAATTAGTTTTAACGTGCATATGATACACAGTTTCCGCGTGCATTCGATACGCACTTCATTGCGTGTAATACACACACCCCACACCATTAATTCTACCCAAACGTATAATACAAACACACCCCACACCACTAATTCTACCCAAACGTATAATACACACGCACCCCACACCACTAATTCTACCCAAACGTATAATACACACGCACCCCACACCACTAATTCTACCCAAACGTATAATACACACGCACCCCACACCACTACTAAACCTACCCTAACCAACCCATGCGTATCCTATGTACGTAAAAACTAATTTCCACGTATAAATTACACAATAAACACACTGCGTGCTATAGAGCATTTAGTGTGATCGGGTTGATTAGACAGCAACTTGTCTTTCGATAATCATATTTTACAGTCTTCTTCCACCTCAGAAACATCGCTCAGCTACAGAACATCTTCTGTTTCTGATGCAGAAAAGTTCACGCATTCATGACCTCTAGAATAGATTACTGTAATACATTGAGTCATGTCTGTTGTGATCTTTGTTAATCATTAAGACACATACACAGGAATTATAACGCCCAGCTTCTTTACTTGCATCTTATTTCAACTGCATTCACCACATTGGCTACAAGCCATACAACAGTGGGTAATACCAACTACACGAACTATATGGGGGTGCTGGTTAGAACCATCCGCTGTATATACTACATCCCCCTTCTTAAGCTTTTAAACAAAGTATTAATCACACATAAAACAAGGACAGTATGCTGACAATATCACCAGTGTATGAAATAAACGTTTGCTATGAACAAGCAATAGTTACACTAATCTAGCATACTTAAGTAAGCACATAATCCTCGAACCGTGTCGGTTGTCTGACGATACGTCCGGCTCTTGTGCATTCTGGTCGCCGCTCACTTCTTTCCGCATCTTGAGGAGGCTCATTTGGAACAGGATTTGAGACAGTGTCCTTGCTCAAGTCATTGTCAGTGTCCATGGAACAGTCAGGTTGTGAGTCATGTTTGATTGACCTGTCAGGCCTGAGGTGACGTCTGTTCCTGCGGTAGACTGTGCCCGCTGGTGTGACAACATCGTATGAACGGGGCTCTTCTCGGGCACTGACAACTGTAGCTGGCTTCCATGTATTTCTGATTCTCATATATACTCTCTGTCCCCCTTTGAAGGCTGGAAGTGGGGCTGCTGTTCTATCGTACCATCCTTTTTGCTGTGATTGAAGATGCTGCAGCGCTTCCTGGATGTGTTTAGGAATAGAAGGTTGCAGAACAGCTTTGCTGGCCGGTAAAGTAGAACGTAAGACTCTGCCCATAAGGATCTGGGCTGGGGAGGGCTTGAGACCAGTGACAGGAGTGTTGCGGAGAGTCAATAAAGCTAGGTGAGGGTCAGTGCCAGACTGAGCAGCAGCTTTCAGCATAGATTTGACAGTCTTTACGGCTCGCTCTGCCATGCCGTTGGACTGAGGAAAATTGGGGCTGGAGTGTGTGATGTTGAAACCCCAGTCATGAGCAAATCGAGCCATTTCAGCACTGGCAAAGGGTACATGATCTGCGATCAGGATCTCAGGCACACCGTGTCTTGCAAACACTGCTTTGAATTGTGCTATTAGTGAGGCTGACGTTTTGTCTGGCAGGTTTAAGACTTCTGGATATTTAGAAAAATAGTCCACAATCAGAAGAAATGACCGCCCTTGGAAGTCAAAAATGTCAGCAGCTATCTTCTGCCAGGGTCTCTTTGGAACTGGGTGTGAGATAAGTGGCTCCTTTTGATTTTCAGGGCGACTCTCTTGACAGAAACTACAGACTTCTACCATGTGACGTATGGCTTCAGTGAGTCCTGGCCAGTAGAAACATGATCTGGCGTGTGCTAGAGACCGCTGTATACCCTGATGTGCCGCATGAAGTCGTTTCAGCACTTCTTGTCGCAGTGCACGAGGGATAATGATGCGATCATCTTTCAAGAGTAGCTCGTCATCTATGCTAATAGTGTGTCTAACTGGCCAGTAAGCTTGAGCAGCCAGTGGGGCATTTTTCTTTCTGTCCGGCCATCCTCGCTCATGTAGCTGCCGTATCAGTTGAATCTCAGCATCTGACTGTGTGGCTTGTTGGATCATGTGCATGATGTTACCACCAAGTGATTCTCCATTCATTGCATAGATGACTTTCTCTTCGCTCAGGTCTAGACTCTCTGTTGTATCAGACTGAATGTATGCTCTGGACAGCGCGTCGGCGATATGCATCTGGTTGCCTGGAGTGTAAACAATGTGGATGTCATACCTTTGCAGCTGGAGCAGCATTCTTTGAAGGCGTGCTGGCGCTGCGCCTATGGGTTTGGAGAATATCGCCTCAAGTGGTTTGTGATCAGACTGAACCCTAACAGGCACACCGTAAACATGCTGGTGGAATTTCCTCAGAGCAAACACTATGGCCAGTAGCTCTTTTTCTATCTGGGCATAGTTCTTTTCAGCCGCAGATAGCGCTCTCGATGCATATGCAATTGGTTGCTGATTCTGCATTAGAGCAGCCCCCAAGCCATCTTTTGAGGCATCTGCCTGCACTTCAATAGGCTGCTTTGGGTCAAAGTGTCCGAGAACAGGTGCAGTTGCTATGGCTGTTCTGAGTTTTTCAAGTGCTAACTGCTGTTCAGGATGCCATTGCCAGTCTATGTCTTTCCTTAGCAACAGCCTAAGAGGTGCAGTGAGGGTGGCTTCGTTGGGAATGTATTGTGACAGGTAGCGGGTCATACCTAGCAGACGTTGAAGGGCTTTTCTGTCAGTGGGAGGGGAAAATTGCAATATTGCCGAAACCTTTGATTCATCAGGCTTCACTCCCTCAGCGGTGATAACGTGGCCTAGGTAAGTTACCTCATTGACCATGTACTGCAACTTGTCTTTGTTGAATCTCACATTTAGACTCAGCGCTCTGTTCATCACTTTCTCTAGGATGTCATCATGCTCCGCTTTGGTGGATGCCGCTATGATCATGTCGTCAGCCACCATGAAAACACCTTCAATGTCCCCAAAGCTTTCTGAGTTCAAGCGTTGAAATACCTCACTCGCTGACTTTATACCAAAAGGCATGCGATGGAAACGGTATCTGCCCCACGGCGTGTTGAAAGCACAGAGATCTGCTGACTCTAGTTGAATCTGCCAGTAGCCATCCTTCTCATCCAGGATGGTGAACAACTTTTTGCCAGCTAGCTTACTCCGTATGTCCTCCAGAGTGGGAATATTGTAGTGCTGGCGGAGTATGGCCTTGTTTAGGTCTCTGGGATCCAGGCAGACTCTCAGTGCGCCGTTTTTTTTTTTCTGTAATGCAGAGACTGCTAACCCATGCAGTAGGTTTAGATACTTTGCTTATGACACCCCTTTTCTCCAGATCATCAAGTGTCTCTTTGAGTCGGTCATGAACTGCATACGGTATCTTCCTGCAGCCGTGTATTACTGGAGGAATGGAAGGGTCAGTGTGAATATGGTGCAATCCAGGAAACTGGCCCAAACCTTGAAATACTGAGGAGCTCAGTTTTTGTGGCAGGTGATGATGGTGTGAGAGCGTCTACTTTTCTTATAAGGTCCAACTGCACACATGCCTGTCTCCCCAGTAGGGCTATATCTGATGCTGTAGTCACAAAGAACATCATGTCAGTTGTTTTATTTTTAGCCTGCACATGGAGTTTAACAACACCTTCTGGTTTGATGCGGGTGCCTCCGTACGACACGAGCACTGTGTTTGTTTTTTGGATGTTCACAGGAACCTGAAGCTGATCAATGATTTTCTTTGGAATGACGTTTGCTTCAGCACCTGTGTCAAGCTTGAAGTTTACAACTATGCCTGCCATACTCAGCTTTGTGTGCCAGCCCGTGTCTGACGTGTTTGAGTGGGCTACCGTACCCACAAACAGTGTGTCTATCCCAGATATCTCTGTATCTATATCGAGCGTGTCCATTTTGGCTTTAGATTTGCACACAAGTGCGAAGTGGTTCTTTTTGCCACATTTTTTGCACACTTCATTATAGGCAGGGCACTGCCTTGGCATGTGAATGCGTCCGCATTTGCCACAATTTTTTGAATATGCCCTAGTTGGCGCTGTCATTTGTTTGTGCACTGCTGATTTGTTTGATCTCCATTTAGGCTGAGAACCATTTTTGGTGACGGCATGCACAAATTGCGTTTCTGATGATGATGCCATAGCTGTAACTTGCGCCCTCGTGACTTTAGCTCTGCACATGTCAATGGCTTTTGAAAGGGTTAACTCAGATATAGACAGCAGTCGTTCACGAAGGCCAGAGTCTGTTATGCTGAAAACTATTTTGTCTCGTATAATGAGATCTTCAGTTTCTCCAAATTCACATGTGCGTGCTTTGTTTCTTAGCTCCGTGAGAAATTTATCTACGCCTGCGTGCTCAGAGAATGTGTGAGCCCAGAACTGATGTCGTTCAAAGACAGTATTCTTCCGCGGAGCACAGTATTTTCGCAGTGCTGTGAGGACCTCTGATAATTTTTTATCTCGTGGATCCTCGTATTCGATCTCGAGCGAGTTATAAATGTCTAGCGCCTCTTCTCCTATGCTATGCAGCAGTACAGCGATTTTTCTCGTCTCAGATTTATCCACTAAAGCTGAGGCAGTAAGATACAAATTGAATCTTTGTTCCCACTTACGCCAATTTTCAGCCAAGTTCCCCGTCAGTGATAAAGGTGATGGCGGACGAAGCATTTCCATTTTGTCCGTCTCGTTGTCCTGTTAGCTTGTAGGGCTCGTTAGGATAATCCCGCGGTGCTGCAGTTCGACACTGTTTTTTTTTTTGTTTTTTTTAATTACCCGCGCCACGGTGATCTTCAGTCACAAGTTGATGTGCGCGGTGTTATTCAGGAAATCCGTTGACTTCTGACACCATGTTGTGATCTTTGTTAATCATTAAGACACATACACAGGAATTATAACGCCCAGCTTCTTTACTTGCATCTTATTTCAACTGCATTCACCACATTGGCTACAAGCCATACAACAGTGGGTAATACCAACTACACGAACTATATGGGGGTGCTGGTTAGAACCATCCGCTGTATATACTACAATGTCACCTTCATTTATAAAGTGCTTTTAACAATACAGATTGTTTCAAAGCAGCTTTACAGTGCTAATGGGAAATTAAATTAACAGATTGTTTTGGCTTTAAACATGACTAGCTGGTTGTCCTGCATCCTCAATAAACAAGCTACAATTAGTCCAAAATGCAGTTGCGAGAGAAAATATGATCAACACCAATTCTATCGTCTCTACACTAGCAATAGGTAGGCTAAGTATTGCTACTGAACTATAAGACCCTAAATGGTTTAGTTCCTCTGTATTTAACTGATCTTCTATCGCCTTACAATCCATCACGCTCTTTAACCATTACCATCCCTCTGCAATCTTTGTTCGGGAAAGTCTACCCAGTGGGGGATCAAGAATTTTATCTGATCTATTCAGAATCCAAGGTCTTCTGTGTCTATTGGCTGATGACGTCTGAGTAACGCACGCGCGTAGTTCGAGACACTGTGCGGAAGATGGCAGACCACTAAACGCTGAACAAACTATCACTTTCTACTCTCTTTTGTTGCTGTTCGTTTGGAACTATATTACACTTGAATTTACACTCCGCAACTGTTTTTTTTTTTTATACCTCTCGCCACACTGGAAGAACTCGAGGACTTTATCGACTCACACTACAACAAATACTCCATACTGGAAGATCTTGAGGACTCTATCAGCTCACGCCACGAACAAAACATGTCACACGGATTATCTGCTACCGGTAAAGTTACCAAGAACACTCCTAAAAGAGCTCGCAATGAACGATCTATTTCGGAATCTCCAACACCTAAATGCTGTAACGAAAATAAAGAAATATTACTCTCCATTCAGACTCAACTCACCGGCTTTGAAGCCAGACTGTCACTCATTGAAGTATTACACAAGGAGATCCAAGCTCTACGATATAGCCTCGAATTCAGTCAAGAACAAATTGACACTCTCAAACAAGAAAACAAATCACTAACATTATCCGTTCAGTCACTCACAACACAACTTTCCAACAACACTGTTGACTTGAAAAATGTGAAAGCTACCATCTTAGACCTTCAAACACACAGTATGAGAGACAATATGATTTTTTCAAACTTACCGGAATCGACTCACGAAAACCCTGAAGCAACAATACGAGCGTTCATGTCCGAACAGCTCAAGCTCCCAGCAGAAACGGTGCAATCCGTCAGCTTTCATCGGGTACACCGTATCCAATCCAGAAACAACCGAAATGACCGTCCCAGACCCATCGTTGCAAAATTTGAACATTACAAACAAAAAGAACTGGTTCAACGTCAAGGTAAACATCTTAAAGGCACGGACTTTGGACTCAACGACCAATACCCAAAAGAAATACTACAACGCCGCAAGCAATTATTCCCCATTCGCAAGCAAATGAAAGAAGAAAACAAGAAAGCAGTTATAGTTGTCGATAAACTTTACATAAACAATCAGCTGTATCGGGACAAGATCACTACCCCCTGGCTGTTCTAATTCTCACACTGGCAAATATGCAACATCCATTTTTCATTTCTGTGATGTTTTCTCTTTCTCTTTCTCTCCCCCTCTCTCTCTTTCTCTCGTCTCCATCATGCCTATCTCTATATGATAACTATTGAAACAATAGCACAGGTCTTGTAACTACAGTTTACCTCCAGTAAACTTTGGCTACTATACTGTCATTTTTAATGTCTATGTTGGTGTATTTGTCTCCGGTGTTATTGTTATTGTTAGTTATATTATTGTATCACTGTCACTGTTATATTAAAGTATCACCAACTTTAGCAACCATGCTGTCATTATTAATGATAGATGTATTATTGTCAGGGTTAATCACTGTGTATAGCCTGGCCTATACACCTTCCCCACCACCACCTATATCCCCCCCTTGTTCCTCATTCTTTTTCATACTAACTTATGTTTTCATAATACATGCTCCCATGCATTCACAATCAATCATTAATAACATTTCATACACTCCCATCCACTCATGTTCATCTGTACATTACATTAAATTAGACAGAAATTATTACAGTTGAAGTATGACCAAACTGTCTTTCCTAACATGGAATATTCGAGGTATTGGGTCTCGGGCCAAGAGGGCCAAGGTGTTTGATCATTTAAATAAATTACAGGCTGACATTTGTCTCCTTCAAGAAACTCATTTGGCAAAATCTGATTGTAACAAAATTCAATCATCTCAATATAATCAGGTATTTTCTGCAAATTATAATACAAAACAAAGAGGAGTCTGTATACTGATACATAAAAAAATTTCATTCATTCACAATACTACAATTGTTGATACTGAAGGGCGCTATATTATCATTAATATCTCAATAGATAATAACCCAATTACAATTGGAAATATATATGGCCCAAACTCAGATGATCCAACTTTTTTCCAGTCTTTTTTTTCTGCCATATCAGATCTGACTGATTGCCCAGTAATAATTGCAGGAGATTTCAATACAGTCCTTGACCCTTCATTAGACCGTTCTGATAGCTCAAGAAAAAAAACAATATGGCAATCCACATCAACAATAAAACAATTCATGTCTGATTATGGTCTTGCTGACAGTTGGCGCTTACAACACCCATGCAGTAGAGAATACTCATTCTTTTCTCCAGTCCATCACTCATATTCCCGCCTGGATTTTTTTCTCACAAGTAACTCCATGATTTCTAATATATCTCAGTCATCAATTCATCCGATTATCATTAGCGACCACGCCCCTATCACAATTAATTGGACAATGACTCGTACACACAAAACAACACCTAGATGGCGTTTTAACACCTCTCTACTCCAAGATTCACAATTTGACGTCCTCATTAAGAAAGAGTGGACATTCTTTCTAGAAACAAATGACTCCTCTGAGTTATCGCCCTCTCTTCTATGGGAAACAGGAAAAACAGTACTTAGAGGAATTATTATATCATTCTCAGTCCACAAAAAAAAAATTGAACTGGAAAAAGAAACGCATTTAGAACAAAAAATTAAACATCTCGAAAATATTAACATGGCTAAACCAACAGTGGAAACCAAGAATAAATTAGATTTATATAAATTAGAACTCAATGGAATAATTAACAAACGAACCCAATTTCTAATACACAGGTTAAGACAGGAAAAATTTTATCATAGCAATAAATCGGGTAAATATTTGGCAAATCAAATAAAAAGAAACAAAGAAAAAACTATGATAACAGCATTACAGGACTCAGCAGGGAAGCTTACCCACTCACCAAGTGAAAACAATCAAATCTTCTATCAGTTTTACAACCAGCTCTACTCATCAGAAAAAGATCCAGACAATAAAGAAATTAACTACTTTCTTAAGAAAATTAATTTACCTAAAATTGACGAGAACCAAAAAAATGAGTTAGAAATTTCAATATCTCAAGCTGAATTTCAGGCTGCACTTATCTCAATGCCAAACAATAAAGCACCTGGTCCAGATGGCTTCCCAGCTGAGTTCTATAAACACTTTTGGTCAATGTTGGCCCCACTCTTTATCCGAATGATAACCGAATCAATACACAACTGTAGGCTTCCGGCGACCTCCAACACAGCATCAGTTTCGCTTCTACTCAAACCTAATAAGGATCCGACCTTACCATCGAGTTATAGACCAATTTCATTAATTAATGTAGACACCAAAATCATGGCGAAGGCTCTAGCAATTAGATTAGAAAAGGTTATTCCATCCATAATTCATCCCGATCAAACAGGCTTTGTTAAAGGCAGACTAGCCGCAAACAATACACGTAGACTGTTCAATATTATGCATCAAGGTACAATTCAAGAAAATAACACAGTCATTGTCACATTAGACGCTGAGAAAGCATTTGACCGCGTCAACTGGAAATTCTTGTTTTCCACTTTAGAGCGGTTTGGCTTTGGGGAATCATTTATTAAATGGGTTAAACTATTATACACTTCACCGACAGCCACTATCACCACAAATGGACTGTCCTCACAAAGCTTCACGTTGCACAGGGGGACTAGACAAGGATGCCCACTATCACCTCAACTGTTTACTATTTTTATCGAACCTTTAGCAGCCGCCAAGACATACTCATTACAGGCATCAGGACCAAAAATATGCATCATAAAATTAGTCTCTATGCAGATGACATACTACTATTCTTGGAGAACCCTCAAATTTCAATACAAGAAACAATCAAAATCATACATTCATTTTCCAATATATCAGAATACTCGATTAACTGGGATAAATCATCTGTTCTCCCATTACAATCCCAAAGCTGGGATGCAGCGGCCACCACATTACCTATACCCCTGTGCACTGACTGTATCACCTACTTGGGCATAAGAATTTCCCCCAGGCTGTCAGATCTTTTTACTCTAAATTTCACCCCCCTTCTAAAATCAATTCAGGAAGACCTCCATCGTTGGGCAAACCTTCCACTTTCCATCATGGGCAGGATAGCCACAATCAAAATGACAATACTACCCAAAGTAAACTATCTACTTTCAATGACCCCAATACAACCAACCACCGCCTGGTTTAAATCCCTAGACACAGCAATTATAAAATTCTATTGGAAAAATAAGACTCCAAGAATAAAACTATCCACCCTTCAGAAACCAAAGAGCCTTGGAGGATTAGAAGCACCAAATTTTTCTTTATACTGTTTAGCAAATCACCTGCAATATGTACACAGATGGATTCACCCCAACCAATCTGACGTTACCTGGCTAGATTTAGAACAAAATGTGTGTGATAACTTTCAGATCTCAGACCTGCCTTTTTTTACCCGGACAATTAAAAAACACTCCTGTTTCAAAGCACCTACAATCAGCTCAACTCTGACAGCCTGGTGGAAATTCCACAATATTACTAACACAAAGCTTTCCCATCTGAAACTCACCCCAATTTGGAATAACCCTGATTTCATTTGCAATAATAAAACACTCAATTTTAATTCCTGGAAAGATAAAGGTATTACTCATCTGCAACATATTTTCATCAATGGCAATTTCTCTACATTTGAGGACTTGGTCCAGAAATTTGGCATCACCGATAAACAATACCTACAATATCTACAGATTAAATCAACAATTAAATCATCAATTAAACCAACCACTAACACTCCAATGGTCAATTTAGAACTCGCTCCACCTATATCAAAACTAATTAATATTTCATCCTCAAAAAAACTACTATCTAAAATCTACAAAATAGTGATACAAACAGACATTATCATAAATCTCCCCACTGCTAAATGGGAATCGGATTTATCTATTCACACTGATGCCGATTTCTGGACTCAAGTCTGCAAAAACACTTTTTTCATGACCAAAAATACTAATTTACAGCTAATACAATACAAGACTATCCACAGGACTCACCTCACTGGACGGAAATTATTTCATATGGGCTCCACTTCAGACATCTGTTCACACTGTACTCAGAACTGCAGGGACACATATATTCATGCTCTCTGGCACTGTACTCCTATACAACAACTATGGGAAAAGGTTACAGGGATTTTATCCGCTTTCTTTGGTTGTTCCATCCCGTCGTCCCCATCTCTTTGTCTACTTGGAGACATCTCCACAATCAACCTAAATATCGTGAATAGTAAAACGTCTCGGTTACGGATGTAACCCTCGTTCCCTGAGTAGGGAACGGAGACGTTACGTCGAAATGACGACGAATGGGGTTCGCTTAGAAGCCTATCCTCTTCGAATATTAATAAAACGAGCCAATGGCAAGCAAATGCCATGGGTCTGCTGAATTTGCATAGCGTAACTCCGCCCCACTGTGTGGGTATATAAGGAAGTGAGCCGGCAACATGCAGATATGTTTCTTCGCTGAAGGAGCCAAGGCTGAACTCGGCTGTTCCAGCGGTACAGCGGAAGTGGCAGGAAGACGTAACGTCTCCGTTCCCTACTCAGGGAACGAGGGTTACATCCGTAACCGAGACGTTCCCTTTCGTTGTCACTTCGAGTTACGTCGAAATGACGACGAATGGGGTTACCAGTCCAATCACGCCACCTCGGCTGTCTTCCAGTGCCCTGCGTAAGTCTGAGCTCCCTGTCGTGACTAGCACGGACGAAGGACTCCTACTTAACACAGGAATACCAAGGTACACTGGGAGCATATCTCAGTGGAATATGCAATCAGTGCCCGCCCGAAGGGGGGACTTAAGAATAACATATGACCCGGAGGGGGGTGCATACGGAAAACACTGGGGTGTCCAGCCCGTAGGGTGGAGTATTTCAACCCCAGGGGTGGCAGACTGGCTTGCCAAGGGAAAGACACATGCTCGAGAGAGGCTTACAGTGGAATACACACGTGGGGGTCGCCCAGAGGGGGAACCATGCACATGGTGGCACCTAGCCAACGCGAAAGCTGCCGGAGGCATAACTCTGGCGTTGACGTCAACAGCGCTGGAGGAACTCAGGGCTTATCAGGCTCACCTGAGGAAATATCGCACATATCCAGTCCGTGGAGTGGAATGGCGAGCAAGCGAAGACACCTGAGCGGGTCCTAGCACCGGCTGGTTGAAGCGAGTACACGGGAGGACACTGGCTCCACTCGGAGATTATAGCTATAATCTGGCGAATGTGTAGGGTGTCGCCCAGCCTGCAGCTCTGCAGATGTCTGTTAGCGAGGCGCCATGCGCTAGAGCCCAAGAGGAGGCCACACTCCGGGTGGAGTGGGCCGTCACACCAAGGGGGCACGGCTTGGAGAGAGCCTTTCCCTTCAGCTTCCCACCATAACAGACAAAGAGCTGGTCCGAGGTCCTGAAACACTGCGTTCTGTCTAAGTAAGCACGGAGTGCGCGTACTGGACAGAGCAATGCCAAGGCTGGGTCTGCCTCCTCCAGGGGCAGCGCTTGCAGGTTCACCACCTGGTCCCGGAAGGGAGTGGTGGGAACCTTGGGCACATATTCAGGCCGGGGTCTCAGGATCACGTGAGAAAAGGCCGGCCCGAATTCCGGGCACGCTTCGTCTACAGAAAATGCGTGCAGGTCCCCTACCCTCTTTATGGAGGCCAAAGCAACCAGGAGCCCTGTCTTAACTGACAGGAACTTAAGCTCCACTGATTGCAGAGGCTCAAAGGGAGCACTCTGCAGGGCATTTAGTACCACTGAGAGGTCCCAAGAGGGAACGAGAGGAGGGCGAGGAGGCTGTGTTCTCCTCGCTCCTCTCAGGAACCTGATGACCAGGTCGTGCTTTCCCACGGACTTACCATCAACTGCATCGTGATGTGCGGCGATAGCGGCAACATATACTTTCAGGTTGGAGGGAGACAGCCTTCGCTCCAACCCATCCTGCAGGAAGGAAAGCACGACACTGATCGGGCATGATCTGGGGTCTTCTGAGTGAGAAGAGCACCAAAGACGAAGAGGTTCCACTTCAACGCGTAGGCATGTCTAGTGGACGACGCTCTAGCGGAAGTGATGGTAGCCACCACCGCTGGTGGTAGGGTACTCAACCTGCCTCGTCCCGTCCAGGAGCCACACGTGGAGGTTCCAAAGATCGGGACGAGGGTGCCAAAGGGTGCCCCGTCCCTGAGAAAGGAGGTCCTTCCTCAGAGGAATTGGCCAGGGAGGTGCTGTCGCGAGGAGTACAAGTTCTGAGAACCAGGTTCGGGTGGGCCAGTGCGGCGCAACCAATATGACCTGCTCCTCGTCCTCCCTGATCTTGCACAGGTCTGTGCAAGAAGGCTCACTGGGGGAACGCATACTTGCGGAGGCCCCGGGGCCAGCTGTGCGCCAGAGCGTCCGTGCCGAGCGTTTGCCCTCGGTCAGGGAGTAAAACTGGGCGCAGTGGGACGAGTCGTGGGAGGCAAACAGGTCTACCTGTGCGTCCCCGAACTGATCCCAATCAGCTGGACCGCCTGGGGATGGAGTCTCCATTCTCTCGGAAGAGGCTGAAGCCGTGAGAGCTCGTCGGCTGCACAGTTCAGGTCTCCCGGAATATAAATGGCTTGAAGCGACCTCAGATGCTTCTGACTCCATATGAGGAGGTGGCGGGCGAGTTGCGACATACGGCGGGAGCGTAGACCACCTTGTCGGTTGATGTACGCTACTGTCGCGGTATTGTCTGATGGGACTAGTACGTGCTGGTTCTTGAGCAGCGCCCGGAAGCGGTGCAGAGCGAGACGTACTGCCAGCAACTCGAGGCAATTGACATGCCATAGGCGGTGGGGACCTGTCCAGGAGCCCGCGGCAGCATGTCCATTGCACATGGCGGCCCAGCCCGTGGAGGAGACATCCGTTGAGACAACAACATGCCTGGAAACTCGTTCTAAGGGCACTCCGGCCCGAGAAAGCTGAGATTCGTCCACGGGGATAAGGTCTGATGGCAGGTCGGAGTAACTGGTACTCGGAACGTGCCCTGACGCCATGCCCACCTCGGGACTCGATCGCAAAGCCAGTGCTGAAGCGGTCTCATATGAAGCAATCCGAGCGGCGTTGCCGCGGCTGCAGATGCCATATGCCCCAGGAGCCTCTGAAAGAGTTTCAGTGGAACCGCACTCTTGCCCTCAGATTGTCTCAGGCAAGTCAGCAGTGACTGCGCGCGCGCGCTCGTAAGCAGCGCGCACATGGCGACCGAGTCGAATTTCCTACCGAGAAAAGAGATCCTCTGCACGGGGCAAAGTTTGCTCTTCTCCCAGTTGACCCGAAGGCCCAGACGGGCTAGGTGCCGGAGCACTAGGTCCCTGTGTTCGCAACCCTGGTCCGAGAGTGAGCTAGGATTAGCCAGTCATCGGGATAATTCAGGATGCGAACCCCGTGCTGCCGTAGCGGCACAAGGGCTGCCTCGACGACCTTCGTGAAGACGCGAGGAGACAGGGCCAACCCGAATGGGAGAACTGCGTACTGGTATGCCTGCCCCTCGAAAGCAAACCGCAAGAACGGTCTGTGTCGAGAAAAAATGGAGACATGAAGTAGGCGTCCTTCAGGTCGATCGCTGCAAACCAATCCTGTGGCTGCACACATTCGAAAATGCGCTTGGCCATGAGCCTCTTGAACGGAAGCCTGTGAAGGGAACGGTTCAAGACGCGCAGATCCAGGATTGGCCGTAACCCACCGGATATCCTGGGGACAATGAAGTAGGGCTGTAGAAGCCGGACCTCATTGCGGCTGGAGGGACAGTCTCGATCGCACCCTTCGCCAGCAGGGTGGCGACCTCCGCTCTCATGACAGGGGCATAGCCACCGACCATAGTAAGGCGGACTCCCCTGAAGCGGGGAGGAGACCGTGCGAACTGAATCGCATAGCCGAGCCTGATGGTTCGCGCAAGCCAGCGGGACAGGGGGGAGCTCTAACCAGGCTCCCACGGACTGTGCCAGCGGGGTCATGCGAACGACAGACGTCCCCCCGGGGGTGCAGCGAAGCGGAATGACCGGCCCAGACGTGGGTGGCATAGCGGCCCGGTGTGGGGGCACGGTCATTAGCCGCGTCCTGCCAGAGGAGGCCAGGGAAGGACCAGCGTTCCACAGGGGCGTGCTCTGGCAGGGGTCTGGCGACAGAGGGGGACGAGAGTGGCGAGGCCCGTGAGCGTGCGCACTGTCATCCGAGAACTCTGTGACAGAGGAGGGCGAGAGTGGCGGGACCCGAGGGTGGCGCGCACTGTCGTCCGAGAACTCTGTGTGCTCAGAGATGGGAGAGACAGTTCTTTGGAAAAAGAGGTTTTCCCCCGGCCCTCCACCGGGGGAAGGAGTGGCCCTGCAACCACCTCCTAGAAAGAACTGCAACCCATCTCTGAGCTGCCCGTAACGGGAGCACCGCATTGCTGCGGGGCTGGTACGGGCTGGGGCGCCTTCCTGCGACTACCTCCACGGCACGGCCTGGGTGAAGGGTGCTGCTAGGGCCGGCAGGGAGTGTCGCAGGAGGGCGCCCTCGGCGGCGAGCGGAATGAGGCAGCTGAGCCGGCGGCTGAGCAGCTGGCCGCGGGATCAGAGCCTCAGTCCGCTCTGGGCAGCCGAGAACTCTGGGCAGAGTCCTCGACTGCGCCGCCGAGGAGGCCAGTCTGGGATATGGGGAGTTGAGGAAGCGGCTTCGCTCAGCCTCGCCCATATCAACCAGACTAAGCCAATTTTTGTCTCTGGACCACATATGTGGACATCACCTGACCCAGGGAGCGTGTGGTCACCTTCGTCGCCCGTAGAGCGAGGTCGGTGGCGGCACGCAGCTCTTGCAAGAGCCCTGGACCAGCCCTACCCTCGTGCATTAGCAATGAGCACCCCTGGCCTGGTAGACCTGAAGGATGGGCATAGCATGCAGTGAGGTGGCAGCCAGCCCCGCAGCTCTATAGATCTCTGCCACCGGAGTAGACAAAAACCTACATGCTTTGGGGTGGGTGGGTGCTTAGGGCCGCCACGCCAGTGGAGGCGCTGTGGGGACACAGTTGTGTTGCCACAGAACACTCCATAGGGGGAACCCCAGTGTACCCACTGGCCGCGACCTCATCGAGGGCAGAGAAGGCGGAAGAGGCCGCTGAGTAATCTCATGACCTCTTCATGCACGTCCAGGAAGAAAGGAATTGGGGGCGGGCCGACGTGTGCCGGTGCGTCCCCAAAAACCAATCATCAGCTTTAAGCACTTGGGACATGGCGGAGGGTTCCACACAAGCCCAAATGCTCGCGACTGCCCGGGGAAGCATGGCAGAGTTCTGGTTCAGACTCGGGCAATGCTGGCACACCCGGAGGAGGCAGCACAGCCGAGTCTTCTCCAGCGTACTCACGCCCACCTTGTGATGCGGCGATAGACAAGATTTCATCTGCCGGGGCATCGAATGAAATGCTGGACCAGCCCGCGACCTCTGGCCGGGACTGGTCAGCGATCTCATCCGGATACCACACGGGTTGCAATGTGAAGAGGAGCGTGTGGACCGAGGATAGATCGTCGGGTTGGTTCCACACAGCAGCCTCTGATCACCCTGGCCACCAGCCGAAGTATTCCCTCTTGCGGAGAGAATAGATCGGGGTGTGGATGAGGGGACTCTCTCTCGAGGAGGTCATCGAGTCTCGATCGTTACATTGCGATGGTCATGTCCCCGCAATGAGAACATGACGCATCCACGAACGCTGTCTGTGCGTTTGCCCAAACACATCAGACAGCGTCCGTGCCCATCAGCTGATTTAATCTGTGTATCGCACCCAGAAACACACGGGCGAACCGTCTTTAAAAAGACGCGCCGCGTGCAGCTCTTTTAGAGAGATAAAACTCAAACAGCAGTGTTGAAGCGCCCAGGGAGAGACACACGACTGGCAGACCACTGCGCAGATCGGCAGGCAATATGAAGCTCGCTGGAATTCGCCGTCACACCAACACTTCTGAAGAGTAGCTCGTCTCGAAGAGTGAAGAGAGATGATCTCAGAATGGCTTGTGGAGTGAAGAATGCTCTTGGCTCCGAAAGCGAAAACATATCTGCATGTTGCCGGCTCACTTCCTTATATACCCACACAGTGGGGCGGAGTTACGCTATGCAAATTCAGCAGACCCATGGCATTTGCTTGCCATTGGCTCGTTTTATTAATATTCGAAGAGGATAGGCTTCTAAGCGAACCCCATTCGTCGTCATTTCGACGTAACTCGAAGTGACAACGAAAGGGAACTCTGCTGGTCGCGTTAGCTGTCGCCAAGAAAACTATCTTCATAAATTGGAAAACAAAAAACAAAATTCATATCTCTATTTGGAAAAACCTACTTTTGGATCACATCTCAGTAGAAATATCAAATCACTCCTCTGGAAAAAACTCAATTGATTCACCATCCATTTGGCTAGCACTTTCTAAATTTCTAAATTCTTAGCTCCGTTGGCCCCCTCTGCCCGAGACTCAGTTTTCGAGACTCAGTTTTCGCGATTTCATTTATCACTCATCAATATTAGTAAACTTGCTCTATTGTCGTTTGCCATACCCCTTTACCACTTAGATAACTCATTTCTCACAATATAACATATCTACAGCATTAGGGACAAATCAGCAGGACGGGGATAATTTTTTTTTTTCACTCTCCACTACAAACCTTAAAACGCCTCCCTATATCCTATTTCCAGAATGGCACACCGACAACCTGTAATTTTCCTCTGTACGGCTTTAGCCTCCAGGGGCATGAGACTGGCTCCCTGGTGGGGGGTGGGCTGGGGTTACCTTGAGGGAGAGCATGCCTCACCTCTTAACCGCGCCTCCACGAACCTCCTCCTCCACTGTAACTGCTGGGGCCGGCTCCACTCTGCACACCTCACTTTTTAATGCTCCTCATTTTAGATGACCAACAATCACATACATATTTAAGAACTGGGATGTGCTGTGTGGAGGGCCTGAAGAAGCTCTGCACTGCTGTCCTCTACCTCTTTTTAATGCATCTCATCATACATTTAATCACACAATCAATAGGGAAAAGGGTGGTGCTTGGGATGGATCTGAATAAGTTCTACCCCCTGCGCTGCACCTCTTTTAATGCACTTACACCTCATTTAGACTTAGAAGGCACATATTACAGGGACAGTGGGGTGTGTAAATGAGCTGGCCCGTCAGTAGGACAACAACTGATGTTGGGAGCAGGGGAGGGCAGAGGTGGGGAGGATTTCTGGGTTTCCCCCATCCCCACGAAGCCCCACTCCACCCCTGGGTTTACTGTGTTCCTCGGCCCCGGTGAGGGCTGGAGCAGTCTGAGGAAAGATCCGTTGAGCCTGACCCAACCCAACCCAACTCATCCCCTCCTATAACTATGGGACAGTACTTTAACTTTAATTATAACAACCAATACTACACCCGTCCTGCTGATCTCAACATTCAAACACAGAACACTTAATCATACACAAACATACACGCACGGTCATGTTTATTCCTACGCACTCACACACACACACACACACACAGGTTTATTCATACGCGCACACACACACACACACACACACAGGCACTCGCACGCACATACACGCCCTCCTTTTCCACCCTTATGGTAACCAACCCCTTTTTTTTATTTTTATTTTTTATTTTTTTTTATTTCCTCTTTTCTTATGTTGAATGTGTGAAACATGCTCTCTCCATATTTTTCCATATAATATCAAACAATCATTGTATGTTGTATGTTTTATGTCTTTTACACTTTGTTTGGGTTTTGTACGTGTGAAGTTTTGCCAATAAAAAAAATAAATAAAAAAAAAAATAAAAAAGAATTTTATCTGATCTGCCAATTGTAAAGCTGTGTCCAGGTTCCTAGCCGTCTGTTGCTGCACTGAAGAAAGGAGAAGCTCGGCCTTGTGTGCTGGTGGGAAGAACCGTACTTGAATTAATGGGATATTACTTCCTGATTATTGTCCTAGGAACAAAAAAAGCCCAGTCATTCCACCCCCAGTCCGATGATTCTCTTCCTGGAGACTGCCGTATCCTCACTGCCTGCCCTGTGAACGGAGAAAGCCGGTTAGTAACGGTTGGAATTCATACTCACGATCGTGTTCTGTATACACAGGAAGTTGCTGCATGCTGGGGCGAGTCCCTCGTCGAATGTCGGGTCTACTTCTGCCCTGCAAGAGGAATACCCCGAATTAGCTACCGGTCTATGAACTGAGAGTCCCTGTGAATCATTATTCTGAGGAGAAGTCTGCTGACGGCTGTGTCCGACTTGCTGCTGTTCGAGGAACTGAGAAGCCCTGGATCAAAGGAGAGAGTTTGCTAGCCACCGTAACTTACCTGCTGCTTACCTCTCATTGCTGTCTGCCTCAGGTCCCCTTGATCCCTCGCTGGCTAGAGTCCCCTCGTCTGAGGCCCACGTGGGACGCCCTGGAGTGGAGCAGAACCTGGAGTTATCCCGATGTTGTTTTAAGTGTTTTTAACTAATTAATAAAAAGAAGAGATTTTATATCACTTGTTGTCCTGCCTGATTGGGTTTTTGGTGTTGGCTCCTCCAGAGTGTGGTTATTGACCCTTGGCCTTGGGAAACGGTTACATAAAATTTGGCGTAGTCGGCAGGGTTTACCACTCGGAGTTGAGCGGCCAAGGATCCATGAGGGCGGATGAAGAGTTGCCAGCCGTCCGGCATCCGATGACACCAATGTTTATGGGAGCTCCGTGGGCCCAGAGGTACAGTGGGCTTGGATCGGAATTGAACTTGACTGACTGGAGAGCACAAGTGGAGTATTTGGCTGGACTACAGGGGTTAAGTGAGGCCCAGAAGGTTCAGTTCGTTTTGAATTCCCTAGAGGGGGAGCTTCCCTATGTTCACTCTTAAGGAATCACTCAACATGGCTGGGCACTTGTAATGACACATCAAAGATGTTAAGAGGATAAAAGCAGGTTTAAAACTTGCCCCATTCAAGTCAATAGGGTGCAAATTTTAAAAATAGGATAACACGGTGTAGGCAACACCGATTTTTGTCGTTGTTCTCTGTATTGACAGCACTCCAAATTTACTAAAAATTGAGCTCAATGTTAAAATTGACCGGAGTTCTCCTTTAAGCAGATGCGCTTTTAGAGAGAAATGCTCCTTTCATAACCATTACATAATCAGAATGTATTAGCTTTCGATTCGAATTTGTTCGTTTTAAAGTGGACATTTCAAGCTTTAGCCTACATAGGCTATATTTTGTTTCTGTTCTCGCGCTCCAGTTCACGGAGATCATGAAAGCGCGCCTGATTGTTTTATTTTATTTTACAAAAGCACAACGCTTTCTTGTTATTGTGAGTTTACACAAATAAAAGTAGTTGCGAATAATGTATTATTATTTTCTGTATGACCAGAAATGATAAGAGTAGGCTATTTTAAGTTGTTTCCACTGTTGATAGGAAAATGCAAGTGTTCTCGTCCGCGGCTCCGTGCCATGTATTGCGCGCTACACACTCCACACAAACCCTTGGATATGCGTCAAAATCTTGTGTTTATTTGTGATAATCTTAGCCCTGTATTATTATTGTCTAACCCGTATTATGAATGACATTTTACGAATTGCTTTGTTCCTTTTTTGGATAAAAGCATCTCTAAATATGTAGCCTAATAAATGTTTTAATAATGATGATAATTGTTATTATTATTTGCGTACACAGATCCCAAACACACCGCGTCTTCTAAGTCAGGTGACTGTAAATGCGCAAAAACTGTTTCCATTGCAGTTTTGCTAAATATTCCTTTTTGCACAGTTGGACTTTTGGACAGCTTGGTAAAAGGCAGGACACACCTTGGAAATGCCAGGCATGTAATGTTCACTTGTGTCTTCAGTTGAACATTTAGTTCCTCCACATAGAGGAATTACAATAAAACAGATTGAAAAACAAAACCTTTGAATCTCTTTGTTTAGGCTTGCCTCATGGTGGGCCATTGTCTGTCACACCCTGGGTCTGAATCTCATTAATATTGATGGACCATTACCACTTCATGCAGAAAACTCTTCTGACAAAAAAACGGTCTTACAAAGTTTAAATCAATGTATTGTTTTATGTGAACGATTAGGCAGGATGTTTTTCACATCATTTTGAAGCCAGAACTCGAAGCGACAACATCCATTAGTCAAAAGTCTTCGGAACACATATTTAGTATGCGTTTTGTGGTCTATTTCAGCAACTTTCATTTTTGTTTTTTTCAATAACCACGCATAAACATTATTCTCTTAAAAATACAAACATGTACATACATGTTGCTCACATATTATGGTAGCCCCGTTTGTGATATATAGAGTGAATTTACACCTTTGCCATTAACATGTTTATAAATAACTGAAAAAAGCACAAATGTCAGGGCATTTCAAAACATCCCAAGCGCCCAAAAAACACCTTGGTCCCCAGAGGGTTAATGAAGGAGGTCCGCGAAGAGATGGCAGAGTTGTCTAAGACACTTCTGGGGGAGCTTCGCCATGGACGGCCAGAGCCCCCGACCTTGCCTTGAGAACGCTCCTATTCTGATGGAGGAAGGGATCCAGGAAGACGTGCCGGTCGGCCGAGCGGTCCCAAGTTCCAGTGGGATGGGCAGGGGCGCCCGATCTGTAATAACTGTGGAGAACCTGGACAATATAGCTGCCAGTTCGGCTCTCGTCGCAGTTCGCAAGTTTTTTTTTAGGACGACTGGCCACAGTGGGTCAAGTGGTCGGGACCCCCTGGATTGACCCGTCTGTAAATTCAGCCCCACGAGACGGCCTGGTGGGACATTGTCCACTTGTAGAGATCAAGGTGAATGGTGTTAATGTCCGGTGCTTGGTAGACACAGGATCCTAGGTCACCCTGTCACAAGCTAAGCTTGGTGACAGTAAATTCATTACACGGACTTGACACACATGCACACATCACTACCTGAATATGCCGGCATTACCATCTTATAGATCAGAATGGTGTTGTGTAATTGTTTTCGTTATTTGAAATGACTCTGATATATATTTTTTTGTCTGTTTTTTTGTTTGTCTGTTTGCGTCATCATATTGTTCAATTCAATTATTTACCTACTTTAATTTCACAATCCAGTTTAGTTGAAGTCAACTTTTTAAAATATCCTGGTGGTGATGGATTTGTTCACAAAGTATTCCGACTCTGGATCAGACGGCCACCACGACAGCGAATGCCCTGTGGAGAACTGTGTTCCAGCCCTTTGGGTGCCCCGAAACCCTCCATTCGGATCAAGGGCCGAATTTTGAGTCCCGTGTGATTCAGGAGCTGTGCCAACTGTACGGGTGTAGGAAGACCCACACCACTCCATACCATCCGCAGGGCAACGGTGGGTGTGAGCGCTTTAACCAGACGCTGCTGAGTTTGTTGGGGACCTTGGATGCGGACCGTAAGAGCCAGTGGACGGATAGCCTCTCTGCCTTGGTACAGGCTTACAATAATAGCATCCACAGCACCATAGGATATGCTCCCACTTACCTGATGTTTGGAAGGCATGTACGCTTGCCTACGGATCTGCTACTGGGAACTGCTGCAACTGGCGAGCGGGTGCTGGTGCGCAATAATCGGCCCCAAGGGAAGGGAAAGCTCAGCGACCGGTGGGAGACCGTACCATATGTGGTAGAGCGACGACAGAGCCCTGATCAGCCCTTTTATGCCGTTCGTCCCGAGGGAAGAGCCGGGCCCGTGAGGATATTGCATCGCAACTTGCTTCGGCCTTGTCCCAACTACCCGAGGCAAGTGTCCGAGGCCCCGCCAGCTCCAGTGGCCCCTGGGCCGCCTTGAATGGGTTGGGCTATGTTTCCTAGAGTCCCCGCGGCTGAGCCAAGGAGAGGGGAGCCTGTTGTGCCACTTAGACTTACGCAACGAGAGACCCAGGGAGTGAGGTACGGCGAATGGGAGTCAGGTCCCCGTTCTTGGGACAAGAACGGATTGGTGAGGGAGGGTGTCACCGGGTGAAATGACTAGGAACCTTAAAAACCGGAATTTGTTGCACAGGGGAGCGTTCCGGTTCCGGTGACACATCATGGCCGCCGACATTGACGAGCGCCAGCTGTAACCACTAATCAGGCCGTTATTGGTTAGCACATGCGGGAAGAGGGATATATAAGGAGAAGCTTGATGACATAGAGGGGTTCTTCTCGTTAGTTTGTGGTTCACTTTGGGTTTCCCTTGGCGTTCTTGTCAGTGGACAGCAGAAAGCAGCAACAGCTACAGTACAAGTGTGAGGATGTTTACACATTAAAGACGGGTGAGTGACTGGCATATGGGACCGAGAAAACAGAGTGATAAATGCTGAAGATCTATGCTGTTGTCAAGGAGATAAGTTAAGTGCACTTTTCATTGAGTTATGAAGAAGTGATGTTGTGAGGATTTACCAAGAACATTCTGAATACTGACTTGTGCTGGCTGGCAGTGTGTATTGTTTCTCTCGCTATGAGTCTCAGAAATCGAGGAAGGAACCGGGCTTTATGGGATCGCTCTTGAAACCTGATACAGAAAAAGCCCAGTCATTCCGACCCAGCCCGATGATTCTCTTCCTGGAGACTGCCGTATCCTCACTGCCTGCCCTGTGAACGGAGAAAGCCGGTTAGTAACGGTTGGAATTCATACTCACGATCGTGTTCTGTATACACAGGAAGTTGCTGGATGCTGGGGCGAGTCCCTCGTCGAATGTCGGGTCTACTTCTGCCCTGCAAGAGGAATACCCCGAATTAGCCACCGGTCTATGAACTGAGAGTCCCTGTGAATCATTATTCTGAGGAGAAGTCTGCTGACGGCTGTGTCCGACTTGCTGCTGTTCGAGGAACTGAGAAGCCCTGGATCAAAGGAGAGAGTTTGCTAGCCACCGTAACTTACCTGCTGCTTACCTCTCATTGCTGTCTGCCTCAGGTCCCCTTGATCCCTCGCTGGCTAGAGTCCCCTCGTCTGAGGCCCACGTGTGACGCCCTGGAGTGGAGCAGAACCTGGAGTTATCCCGATGTTGTTTTAAGTGTTTTTAACTAATTAATAAAAAGAAGAGATTTTATATCACTTGTTGTCCTGCCTGATTGGGTTTTTGGTGTCGGCTCCTCCGGAGTGTGGTTATTGACCCCCGGCCTTCTGGAAACGGTTACAATAACATCAGATTAGAGGATGAGATATGATGTATTTAAATGTAAATCTAAAACACTTTTAAAGACTTTGTTGAAAGAGATCATAAATCCTGCTATCATAACAGTGGTCTCTCAGCAGAGGTGGAAAGAGGAATAAAATATTCTATGAAATATTCAATGAAATTTTATTACAGTTTTTTCCAACTACCTACACACGGTTTCAAAACTATGTCTCCTTTATTCAAAACTCTACACACAATTCCCAAAACTGCACACACAAAATACAAAATGCCTCACATCTCCTTCAAAATGTAACACTTCATTCAAAATGCCATAAACACAAGTCAGAATGAAGCATTTGTAGGGGTTCGTGTGTAGGGGTGTGACGTGGTGAGATTTTCACAGTATGATAACATCTCAGAAAATATCTGGTATTAATCAATTATTAAATAAATAAACATTTTTATTAAATTATTCAATTATGTGTATTATCATCAGTTAAAATGGCAGTTATATTGAAATCAAAAGTTGTATTTGTTAACATTAGTTAATGCACTGTGAACTAACACGAACAAACAATGAACAGCTGTATTTTTATTAACTAAGATTAAGAAAGATTAATAAACACAGGAACAGATGTATTGCGTATTGCTCATGGTTAGTTCATGTTAGTTAGCAAACCATATTGTAAAGTGTTTCAAACAAATAATTTACTCAGAACACCTCTTAAAATAAGAATGTAAGTGCTTACTCCCTTTTTTTATTAAGAGTATAGCCATAGTACGATTTAGCCTTAATACAGTATTAACAATATCATTTTATTTTATTCAATTGTAATGGTAGTCTGACAAGACTATTAGTTGAAATAAACTTTTTAATGCTACTTTTTTTCTACTTTTTAATATTGATATGATTATATACCAAAATAATTATCAGGTCTAGTATGATTTTATCTTACAAAGCTATGAAATCCAGACGTAAAATCAGCACACAACGGTTTGCCACTTGGTTCGCAATGTATAGGATGATGCACCAGGGTCCACTGTAGAGGTTTATGTACAACTATGAATTAAAAACCCATACAAATGTAAGAAAATGCTTTTTGAATAGCTGTTGACTGTAGTGACATCTATGCATGAAAGGGTTAAAGAAAAAAAATTAAATAGCTAACGTGTAAGACCAGTTTCAGCAGTTTATGCAACCGACACCTGAAGCTCCAAAAGATCATCAGAAACTCCACCCTCTTACAAAACCTACCAGGACGTGACTAGTCATTATTTCTACCCTTCATTTTTACTGAAAGCTAAAACGAGTTGTTAAGTAAGGTTAACCAAGGTTAAGAAAGTAAAAGTAAATAGTGGATTATTGGATATTTTACAAGACGAGGAAATGGATTCAAAATCTGTGGAAGAGCTTTCTTGTCCTGTTTGCTATGACATCTTCAAGGTTCCTGTTTTTCTGTCCTGTAGTCACAGTATTTGTAAAGAGTGTCTACAACAGTTCTGGAAAACTAAGGAAACTCAGGAGTGTCCTGTCTGCAGGAGAAGATCCTCAAATGATCATCCTCCAGTTAATCTTGTGTTAAAAAACTTGTGTGATTCATTGATAAAGGAGAGAAATGAGAAACGTTCATCAGGATCTGAGGAGATCTGCAGTTTACACAGTGAGAAACTCAAACTCTTCTGTCTGGAGGACAAACAGCCTGTGTGTTTCGTGTGCAGAGACTCAGAGAAACACACCAACCACACATTCAGACCCATCAGTGAAGTGCTTTCATCTCACAAGGTAAGACTAATGTCTCTCATTTCATAAATACAGTGCTAAGCATGGAAACAGTATTATTTGTGTAAACAATAGACCAGTATTTATTTTTACTCAGACTAAATCTCTATGATTTACTGATATACACTTCAGAAAACCCCTCTGATGTTCAAATCTTCTTAAATGTAACAGTATCTGCACAAAACATGTTTAAAACAAATAGAAATGTCATGAGTTATTGATATTTTTTCAATAATAATATGTGATTTAAGACACACCTAAAAGTGACTGATACTAACATACTTTCACTTCCTGTATTTGTATTTGCACAGCTAAATATTTAAAACTGCATGGATTTAATACTTAAGAATTGGCAAAAAACACATTTGTTTGATGAAAACATGATTTTTTGATGTCCATCATTTCCAGATTATATAATTAAAATATATACATGTTCTGCCATTTCAGGCACAAATGCTTCCTGAGAATGACCCAGTCGACATATAATAAAATAATAATAATAACAATAAAAAACATTCAAACATACAATGTTTAAAGGGTTAGTTCACCCAAAAATGAAAGTTCAGTCAGTAATTTCTCATTCTCATGTCGTTCCAAACCCGTAAGACTTTCCTTCATCTTCGGGACACAAATTAAGATATTTCTGATTAAATCTGAGCGCTGGATCACTTCTTCTATGGGATTGAAACTTGCCGGCCCAGAAAGTTATTAAAAATAATGTTTAAAATAGTCAAATAGTCAAAAAATAATAGTTTAAATAGCATTAAAATAATGGAGGGTGCTCCGGGAGTATGGGGTCCGGGGTCCTTTGCTAAGGGCTGTCCGGTCCCTGTACGACCGAAGCAGGAGCTTGGATCGCATTGCCGGCAGTAAGTCAGACTTCTTCCCGGTGCATGTTGGACTCCGGCAGGGCTGCCCTTTGTCGCCGGTTCTGTTCATAATTTTTATGGACAGAATTTCTAGTCGCAGCCAGGGGCCGGAGGGTGTCTGGTTTGGGAACAACACGATTTCGTCTCTGCTCTTTGCAGATGACGTTGTCGTGTTGGCCCCTTCAGACCAGGACCTTCAGCATGCACTGGGACGGTTTGCAGCCGAGTGTGAAGCGGCTGGGATGAAAATCAGCACCTCCAAATCCGAGGCCATGGTCCTCAGTCGGAAAAAGGTGGCTTGCCTACTTCAGGTTGGTGGAGAGTTCCTGCCTCAAGTGGAGGAGTTTAAGTATCTTGGGGTTTTGTTCACAAGTGAGGGAAGGATGGAACGGGAGATTGACAGACGGATCGGTGCAGCTTCTGCAGTAATGCGGTCGATGTACCGTTCTGTCGTGGTGAAGAAAGAGCTGAGCCGCAAGGCGAAGCTCTTGATTTACCGGTCAATCTACGTTCCTACTCTCACCTATGGTCATGAGCTTTGGGTCATGACCGAAAGGACAAGATCCCGGATACAGGCGGCCGAAATGAGCTTTCTCAGCAGGGTGGCTGGGCGATCCCTTAGAGATAGGGTGAGGAGCTCAGTTACTCGGGAGGAGCTCAGAGTAGAGCCGCTGCTCCTCCACATCGAGAGGGGTCAGCTGAGGTGGCTCGGGCATCTGTTCCGGATGCCTCCTGGACGCCTTCCCGGGAAGGTGTTCCGGGCACGTCCCACCGGGAGGAGACCCCGGGGAAGACCTAGGACACGCTGGAGAGACTATGTCTCCCGGCTGGCCTGGGAACGCCTCGGTGTCCCCCCGGAAGAGCTGGAGGAAGTGTCTAGGGAAAGGGAAGTCTGGGCATCTCTGCTTAGACTGCTGCCCCCGCGACCCGGCCCCGGATAAGCGGAAGAATATGGATGGATGGATGGATGGATGGTTTAAAATAGTCCAAGTGACTTTAGTGGCTCAACCATCAGTTTATCACGACGATAATACTTTTTGTGCGCACCTGTAGGAGGAATTTAATACAGCGCTGACGTCCCTACAAAACAAGCTCAAACATGGAGAAGAAATGAAGAAAAAGTGTGATAAAACAATTCAACACATCACGGTGAGAATGAATAAAGAGTTAAATACTCAACATTCACACACACAGAGTTTATTATTGGCATTAGTGGAGTGTGTGATCACAGTGAAGTGAATGTGATGTGATTTCAGGCTCAAGCTGTGCACACAGAGCGTCAGATTAAAGAAGAGTTTGAGAAGCTTCATCAGTTTCTCAGAGACGAAGAAGAAGCTGCAGTCACTGCACTGAGAGAGGAAGAGGAGCAGAAGAAGCAGAGGATGAAGGAGAAGCTGGAGGAGATGAACACACACATCTCAGCTCTTTCACACACACTCAGAGACATGGAGGAGATGATGAAAGACAACGACGTCTCGTTTCTAAAGGTGACAAATCACTCTGGCTTCATTCTCTGTGCAGAAAACAACTTGTATAGAGAGACTCATTGACAGTGAGAGTGTTTGATAAGATATTAAAATGTTTTCAAACTCTATATTTTCCAGAACTTTAACGCCTCAATGGAAAGGTAAGTGAGCTGCTCGTATCTCTTCTCTCAGTGGATCTGAACTCAAACTCACTGCAGTTCTGACTCCTGAATGTTCCTCAGAGTCCAGATCTCACAGCCGGATCCACGGATGAGTTCTGGAGCTTTGATTCCTGTGTCGCGTTATCTGGGTAACCTGCCGTTCAGAGTCGGGAAGAAGATGCTGGAAACTGTCCAACACAGTGAGTCTCAGCAGATCTGACACCAGTGCAGAAGATAGTGCAGATAGAAACACACACAACATCAACATTTAATAGAAATATATTTAATAATCACTTGAACTAAGTGAATCTGAACTGTATTTCAGGAAATCATCAGATCATACAGCGAACTCATAATGAAAAGTCTATTCCCCCAGACTTTTTAAAGTGGTGGTTCACCAAAATGAAATATTAAAAGCTTTCCACAATAATTTGGTATGCCCATTATATTGCATTTAAATAATTTTTATCATAAAATAATGTCTTATTTCTATTGTAAACTAAGCATTTTGTCAGGTCCCTTCTCTGGTACCTCACTGAATTTGTTCTTAGAAAATATTTAACAAAATGTACACAGTGTCAAATTTTGTTGGCAATGTTGTAAGTATTTATTTGTGTTACTTCTTGTAAAAAAGAAAGAAAGATATTTGTTGAAAAACGGACTATAAAGTGATGTCGATCAGTCTGAACCCCGTCACGCCAACTATTCTCCGCCTATAATCATTTATAATAATTTTCACCCATTTGTGACATAATTTACCAGAAATGACATCATTCAGGTCTTTTTAACAGTGTTGCATAAGATGGTAAGTAGTATCATACTTTTAATTAATATTTTTGAGGCCTACTACAGTCAAATTTGTTTAGCAATGTTGTACGTTTACTTGTTACTTGTAAAAAAAAAAGGGAAAAAAAAAAGATATTTGATAAAAAACTGACTATAAAGTGATGTCAGCCCCGTCACGCCAACTATTCTCGCCTATAATAATTATTTTTGAGGCCTATATTAATGAGTCAAGGGGGTGTACTGTCAAGCTTAACTCAACCCCATCACATACAAATGAAGATGGAAAATTATTATTTTTCAAAATGTTATTTTAATCCATAAGTATACACAATGTACTTGTTTCATTGCTGCCACACTGTAAAAAAATTCTGTAAAAAAACGTACTATTACTGTACTATGTTACAGTAACATACTGTTTTTCATTAAAACAGTAATATACCGTAAAAAATGCATTCTGGGTGATATTTGTCGTTTTCGAGAAACTAGCCTACAGGAATATACTGTGAATTAACAGCGCTCAAAGTCGACACTCAGAGGCTGTGTTCCAAATCACCACCCTATACCCTCATTCACTATTGCCTCACTAATATAGTCCACTTGACTGAGTGAATAATTTCATAGTTAATTCAGTTAATTTTCGAAGTTAATTGAGATACTGAGGAACACCTGCTGTTAACAATCAGAATCATTGAAGGAAAGAGGAACAAGAAGAACAGAAAAAATATGAAATCAAGATAAAATTAATGAAATCTTAGCAAAAGATCTTAGCAGAGGAGGATTAAACAACTCCACAAAAAGCATTACCAGATTCACTTATTATTAACCAGACTTTATGTATGTTTACAGAAGGACTTATTGAAAGGTGGCAGAGGTTTAGATGTCATTTTATTTTCATTTGATGTTACCATGATGGTGATTAGTGTTTGCTTTAGTTGGACTCTTGACCTTTGAACATTTGTTTTTCTTTGGCTGTGTCTTTAAAATACATTTGCAATGGCAAAAAAGCTGAAAGAATACAGGATCAGATGATTATGGCTGTTAGTTAACGGTCTCAAACATCACATAGTGGCCCAATTCAGTGATCTCATTTGTTGTCTAATGTTATTATTAATGGTTTATATTTTTGATTTTGGTGATACTGTAATTTTACAGAATTACATTTTTCAGATATTTGCCATTTAGAAAATATGACTGATTTTAAAAGACTTTATACCAAGAACATTTTGAATTTCCAGATCAGCCAGACACACAAACAGACATCAAGAATTGGAGTATGAATCTCAACAATGGTGACAATCATAAGTTTTATGCTGCAATGCATGTTGGGTACCAGCATAGTACAAAAAAAATCAGCCATGACTCCCAGCATGCATTGCAGCATGAATAAATTATCCATCTGAATTCTCTGGTTATTTTCTTAAATTTGTGCTTTTTGCTTTTATTTTTGCTGTTGATTTTGTGTTGACTTTTAGAAGCGTATGATGTTCAGATTTTAGGTTTTTCTTTTTTGTTGATTGTCACCATTGTTGAGATTCATTGGCTGATTCTTGATGTCTGTGTGTGTCTAACTGAAACCATAGTTCAAAATTTTTTAATGAATGATGAGTTTAAAAATCCTTCACAACTGATTGCGTAGCAGTGCTTGGTCTTTTGCTGTAGTTTCACAGTGTAGTAATACTAAATTAAGTTGTATTGATAAAGACATTTTTGATAAGTGATTAGAAACTAATTGAGATCAGTGAGACAAACATTATGTGATGATATAATATTCAAAACATAACCAGCAACACTTGATATCATTTTTGTTGGCTTTGCTTCTGCCACAACAAATGTGTCTTATACAGACACAGTTAAAGCAACCAAATTAAAACTAATGTTAAAGTCAAGGGTCAGGAGCCCAACTAAAGCATACACTGATCCCCATAATGGTAATGTCAAATGAACCAAAACAACATCTAAACCTCTGTTAATTCTCAATAGGAATTTCAGTAGATGTATGAAAAAATGAATTAAGTCAATCTGGTTAATAATAAGTGAAGCTGGTAATGCTATTTTTTTTAGAGTTGTTTAATCCTTCTCTGCTGAGATCTTCAGAGATTCCATGTCTTCTGTGGCTGAAGTAAGTTGTAGTTCTTGTGTTTCGCTTTTTTTATCTTCTTGTTGTTCCTCTGTCCTTGTCAGGTGTTCATCACTAATGCTCAATCATCAGTTAATTAATCACTGAATTATATAATTAACTTCAACACTGCTTCAGTGTTACTCCAACACCCTGTAGTGTGGACATACAAGTGTTCATTTAAAACTGAAGATTTTGCAGTGGGGTTTAAAGGGTTAAATGTGTCAATTAAAAAAAAAAACAGAGTGAAGAGTAATTTAACGGTAATCAACTGTAAATTAATTTACGGCATAAAACTGTAGAAAAACAGCATTTTACTGGCACCCCAGCTGCCAGTATATTACCGTAAAATCAAGGATAAACAGCAATATTCTGTAAAATTTAACAGTCAGATTTACTATACAAAATAAGTTAATTTCACTGAAATATTAGTAAAAGTTCATAGAAAAAAGTTATGCGAAGTCAATAACTGATAAAGAGAGTAAATATTCAACTGAAGTGTTTTATGTGTTTTGCACAAGATCATACAGGAGAGATCTTTTAGTTTAATTCATTAGTTTTGTGGGTCACCATTGTGCTGGAGAGTAGAGCCTGTGCTTCAGTCAAAGATGAGCAGAGTAACACTAATGTTATGCTGCCCGTTACTTTATTTAAAAGCAGTAACTGTAGTTGCTGATGCAGTGACAATCTCGTTGCTAAATACTTTAGCACATACATGTGTGCTACTGTTTGCTAAATGCAAATTGCAAAGATTCTAGTTAATGTCATGTTTGTAATTCATTCACGATTACACATTAGATGTTTGCAGTATTATATTAAGAGATATAATCATTTCAGTGGACTCTAAGTAAGTTCACAGTACTATCAGTATAAATCATAGGCGTAATTGTATGGGGGGACAGGGGGACACGTCCCCCCCAATATTCAAAGAAGGACAATTTGTCCCCCCCAATATTTGATCATACTGTATGATTGATTATGCGGGAAATATCGATGTCCGAAAATATAAAATCCCGGCCGGTCTATTTCCCAAATCCATTCGACTGGCCTTACTTACAGATTTTGCGCTCCTAACTCTTCTTCTGTTTGGTTTCTCCTAACTCACTGTGACGGTGCACGAGCTACTAAAGTATAGGGAAAACATGACATGGATTTCAGGAGAAATAGGTTTTTGTTAATGTATAGTAGGCTACATGAACAAAAACCTATTTCTCCTGAAATCCATGTCATGTTTTCCCTATACCTTTAGTAGCTCGTGCACCGTCAGTGAGTTAGGAAAAAAACAAACAGAAGAAGAGCTAGGAGCGCGAAATCTGAAAGACATTAGGCACATATATCTGAATGGTAAATATCCTGTATTTGGCTGACATAATCCCTTAGATAACGATGAATTTCACTAGAATTTCGAATTGTAGAATTTGTGAATTTCGACTGTAATACTATACACATACAGCTTGTATGAATGGGAGGGACTATTGACAAGCTATAGCCGACAGCTAGCTAACGTAACTGCACGTTTTTTCTCTCGATACCATCGTATCAATTGATTTTGATTAATATGCGCGAGGGAGAGAGAGAGAGAGAGCAGACAGCGCTCGGGTGAGTGCGCGCGCGCGGCCGGGGCTCTCTCTCTCTCTCTCTCTCTCTCCCTCTCTCTCTCTCTCTCTCTGCCCTGTCAAGCGCCCTGTCAAGATGTGTCAAGAATTTAATTGTGATGCAAAAATATTCTTCCTATTTTTTTTTTTTTTTAAATACAGCATTTTGAAAATAGGACCTACTGTATGAGCCTACATTGGCCTACAAACTGTATTTATTTTATACAACGGTTAAATTAACAATAAAGTTAACATTTGTGTGTTACTTTTTATACACAATATTGTTTGTTTCCCCCTTTATTTCACCGACGAGAATTTCATAATGAAACTGTAGTCCAGTGTTGGGTAAGTTACTCTAAAAAAGTAATTAATTACTAGTTACTAATTACCTCTTCAACAGTGTAATTAGATTACTGTACTAATTACTCACTCTAAAAAGTATTTAATTACTTGTAATTACTTTCTAAATCCCATATCAACCTCAACCATCTGAATAATACAAGGATAGACATGAAACGGTTTTAATTCTTCCAAATAAATTCTATAAAATTGCATGAATTATCCTTAAACTGACCAAAAAATTTAAAGGGAGAAGGTTAAATAATAAACATATACTTTTTACATCAGACAATAAATTGATGTTAAACCCACTATTGTTTTATATAGAATTGTTCTAGTTAATACCAGTCATACAAATTGCCGTGAGATCGGATTGATCTATACACAGTATTTAGCTCAATTACATTAGAAGTAACTGTAATTAAATTACAGAAAAATTAAGAGTAATCCCTTACTTTACTTTTTAGAGGAAAAAGTAATTAAAGTACACAGTACAGTAACTAATTACTTAGTAATTAGTTACACCCAACACTGCTGTAGTCCAACAGACAGCGATTTTTTTTTTTTTTACTGAAATCCGCGTTTTGAAGGAATCATTTGATTCAATGAATGAATCGGCAAATCGGTTGAATAAAACTCCAACAACTCGCTTATTAAGACAGTGACTTACTGCCACCTACTGGCGGGTTTAGTTTCATATTTAATGAATAGCTTTATTTATGCAATTGCACATTAAGTGTAAATATATAGTAATGCCAGTTCGGATGCCGCTTCTGTGTCACCTCTGCACTGCAAGGATGGATTTTAATTTAATTATTTAATTTAACAGTGGTACTGTGTTATTCTAATAGAATTTAATTTGAATGTTAGAATTTGACATAAAAGGTGATGCATACCTCTAAATACGTTTAGAAATAATTTCCATATTTAGGTGAAAATGTCCCTGGAAATCAATTTAAGGTGGCAAATATTGCCCCTTAATAAAAATTTTAATTTCAGTCACTACTGTAAACTGACCACTGCATAGAATGTTAAATATGAATATCTTCTTGAGTCTGCTGTCAACAATGCAAATGTAAATGCAAACAACAGGCCTAAACCAGCCAGGGTACCAGTACAAAATCAGTAAAATATCATCTAATGGTATTATCAACAAAACTTTGAAAATATAGAGATATATTTTTGTTAATATTGCACACCCCTAATGTACAGTATTAATTTTGATTTCTTCAGGTCTTAAAAAGGTCTTAAAAAGCCTTAAATTTGACTTAAAAAAATGTGCAGATACCCTGATTAGTACATAACTGTTTTACTATCATTGCTCAAGACTTGATATTAGAAAATTGTTATCCTGTAACAGTAATTTAATAAAAATGTTTATAGCCACTATATGTTTATAGAAGAATATAAGAGAGAGATCATGGCCGCTTTGTTGTCAATTCAGGCTTGTAATTGATGCCGATGCTGTAATCATTACAGGGTGAGTATACGTTGGTTTGACGATCCGATGTAATAAAATTCCTTGTTGTGTTATACAATTACAAACATTCGGACTCTGACGTTTATTTTATTTTGATTAAAAAAATGTGTGCATGCGCCAACACAAAAAGTCCCACAGCTGTCCCCCCCAATGTGTGATTGACAATTTCGCCCTTGGTATAAATACTCGTTTTTAAACTTGAACTGTTTGAAGCAATCGGTTTCCCAAATGTTACGAGTTACCTTCCATTGTATTTTTACAGTAACATACTGTAAAAAAGGAGAGCTGTATAATAACGGTAAAGGGCTGTAAATTAACAGTACTTTGCTGGCACCCCAGCTGCCAGTAAATTACTGTTATTTTACAGCGCATTTTTTTACAGTGCATATATGGTCTACTCTCTTACACTACAAGACGAGCAGTGGCCATTTTGTGCAGGAAACCTCAACCTCACATATCTGTATATTTCTCATTATTTCGGGGTTGAAAACTTGTGACAGGGTTGATACATTTTTCACTTAATTTATGAATCAACATAATTTTATGGATAATTTTAATAAAAAAAGAAATTGATGTAATGTGTCGACTTAAACACTGACAAACATCTTATCTCAGAAATGGCCGCCAGATCAGCAGCAGAAAGACAGTGTTATGCAGATGTTGATCCAGAAAGAAGGGCACAATATGAGAAAGAAAAAAAGAAAAAAAGATATAAAAGTGAAGACAATGCCTCCCTTCAAACCGTTTACAGTCTTCAACCTCGTCACACTTTTATCAACCTTGTCACATTAATATTTTTGGATGAAATATGGAAGGCAATTAAAAATGAAGGCATTTCTTGCTGATTACCACCGACATGTTCAGGACAAACACAATACAATTGTGGTTTTAGTTAAACATCATAATTTACTATATATTTTTATAAATATAAAGAGACCACAGACACACAATTTGCCTATTTTTAACTTCAGCCCCCCAAAAATGTGAAAAGTATCATAAATGTTACATTTGTATTAAGTTGTTATGAGGGACACATGAGCAGATGTTTGTTTTATAGCAAGTTTTGTGTAAAATCCTCTTTAAACAAAGTCCATTTGGTCCGTTACAGGGTTGAGAATAAAATGTTTAAATCTAAAAAACACTGAAATTAATAAAAGCTCTTATGTGCCTGAGGTGGGAAAATATGATTTTGAAAAAATATGAAAAAAAATCATATGTAGTTTAAAAAAACAAAAATCCAAGTTTAAATATTACCGAATCCCAGTAATGACCCGTGTCCCGTTCATAACTTAAGGCCGAATGATTTCCAGAATCCAGTCATGAAAATGCACAAAGCAACCATAATAATTAATTTTATTTAAAGAATATATTTTTTAGTCCATGGTTTAATTTAGTAAATCTGTTTTTCAGCTCTTCCCCAAAAATTAAAAGGATAATTTTTCATGTGATTACCACTGTTTTTTATAATATATTTGTATTAAATCATAAAAAGAAACTTTTCTGTATGAAATACATTGAATTAACATTTGAATAAATTATTAATGTAAAAAAAAATAAGTTGTGAATCTAATTCATTATCAATTATTGAATTTAGTTGATTATACATGTTTTATTGAAATTTTAATAAACAAAACAAACAAATGTTTTCCAGGTTATAATAAAAGCATTTGTACAACCAAGAAAAACAGTTTTTATTAATTTAACTGTCATTTTAACTGATGATCATAATAATAAACATAATTTAATAATACTGTTTTTTTATTTAATAATTGATTAATACCAGATATTTTCTGAGACGTTATCATACTGTGAAAATGTCACACGTCACAGGAGTGTCCCCCACCACACACACACACACACACACACACACACACACACACACACACACACACACACACACACACACACACACACACACACACACACACACACACACGCTGGAGAAAACTCACTAACTTTTTCTCTGAGTACTTTTTAAATGAGCTTTTTACTTTTACTTTCATAGATTTTTAGACCGGTAATTTTACTTGTACTTAATAAAATTTCATTGAATATTTCATAGAATATTTTATTCCTCTTTCCACTTCTGCTGAGAGACTGTTATGATAGCAGGATTTATGATCTCTTTCAACAAAGTCTTTATGTGTGTTTTACATTTACATTTAAATACATCATATCTCATCCTCTAATCTGATGTTATTCTCTCTGCAGCGCCGTTGACTCTGGATCCAAACACAGCAAATCCTCGTCTCACACTCTCTGCTGATCTGACCAGTGTGTCGTACAGTGATGATGATAAAACACTTCCTGATAATCCAGAGAGGATTGACTATTATCCATGTGTCCTGGGATCTGAGGGCTTTAACTCAGGAACACACTGCTGGGATGTGGAGGTTGGAGACAATACACGCTGGATTCTTGGAATAACCACAGCATCAAACCAGAGGAAGGGAGAGGTTTTCTTTGACTCTAATGTCTGGTGTGTGTGTTACATGAACAGCAAATACATCTCACAATCCCCAGAGCAACCCGCCACTGTCTTTACTGTTAAACAGAAGCTCCAGCGTGTGAGAGTTCGGCTGGACTGTGACAGAGGAACAGTGTCATTCTCTGATCCTGTAACTAAAGACTGTCTGCGCACATTCAGGACATCCTTCACAGAAACTGTCTTTCCATTCTTATATAATCGCTGCAGAACTTCCCCTCTGAAGATCTTACCAGTTAAACTGTTTATTACAGCAGAAAATCACAGTTAAATCTGATTCTGCTTCTGGATTAATACAGTTTTGCAAATTTTGCTTCAATAATAACTCTGTAATCAAAGCGTCTCATTGATCAATCACTTCAATGTAAAATGTAGAGCCAACTTAACCCTCGTGTCTCTTTAAGGTTTTCATTTTAATTGAATTTTAAATTGAATTTTTATTGGAATTTTCTTATTTCCTTTCATAAATCACTGGGTATACAAAATATTTACACTCAGGACCTTAAGGACAAAAATTTCCGCATTGAAATCCATTAAAACTGCCAATTTTTTTTTTTTATCACAGGGCCATTTAACTATAAAATGATGCAGTCTTTGTTAATAGACTTTTGTTCTGTTGGCAAGACTTTAAATAAATAAATAAATACTTTTTTTTTACAAGATGGTGCCGTTTTCTGCTCTATTTTTTTCTGCTTCTGCATATTAGAGTCAATTGGATAAATTATTGTGTAATAATTGTGTGTGTGTGTGTGTGTGCTATATCAAATATTACATGCACAAATATATATTTTTAAGAAAAATTCTACTGTACTGTAAATCCCAAAGTAATTATTATGATTATAAATTCAATACTTAACCATTAAATGAGTCATACAATAAAACATTTAAAAAAATTCATGTTTATAATATGTAAGACAAGATAAAGTATTGACACATTTGAGTAAATCTTGCCAGTGAAATCCTCATATGTTCATATGTATATTATCATATAACTCGAGTTCAGAAACATGAATACTGAGGCAGCAGCTGTTCATATATTCATGCATAATGATTGACAGAATAACAAGCAAACTAAATACTTTCAAACGCTATTTAGAATAGTTTAAAATGTTTGAAAATGTTAATATTTTTTATACTTTATATTTATATAAAGCATCACACCAGATGCAAACTGATGCACTTCAATGTATTTTAAGTACAACTGCAGTGACAGATATAAGTCATAATACCATAAATAAGACAAAATGAACTGATGATGTAACAGGACCCGTTCTCAGCACCAGTGACTGCAGTGCATGCTGGGATTTGGTGACCGTAACAATAACATTGACGTTCATAGATGATGATCTTCACACAGATATTGAACTGAACTGACTTCAGCTGAACAATGACACTGTTGTGTTTTTAGATCTGCTTTATAGCAGAATTGATTTATGTTTGCATTATTGATCATTATTTTCCTGTTTATCTGTAAAGCTGCTTTGAAACTGAATCTGTGTTGTATGGAAGCGGCTTACGGTTAGCCAGTTAAAAAACTAAAAACTATAGTTAAAAAAACTAGTAATGACGTGTGCAGTTGCTCACTGGTTATGATGATACACTTCTCATATCAAGAGTCAACTGTATATCTACAGCCAGGAGTCAAATGAAAATGGATATGAACTGGATATGAGGATATTTAAGTATTAAAAGTGTTGTTGTCAAACCCATGATTCAACACACAGTCTATTATTAACCAGTTCAACTCCTGAAGAACTAACTTTCTGCAGTTCAGCTCCAACACACACTCCTGTAGTTTACAAGTACCCCTGAACATAGGTGTGTGTGTGTGTGTGTGTGTGTGTGCGTGCGTGCACTCTAAAAAATGCTGGGTTGTTTCAACCCAATTTTGGGTCAAATATGGACAAACCCAAACGTTGGGTTAAAAATTTAATTTAAAAATGTAACCCAAAGGCTGGGTTTGTCCATATTTGACCTAAAATTGGGTTGTTACAACCCAGCATTTTTTAGAGTGTGTGTGTGTGTGTGTGTGTGGGTGTGTGGGTGTGTGTGTGTGTGTGTGTGACAGGCTTATGTAGTGATGCTATAACACAGTATTTCCCAACCCTGTTCCTGGAGACACATCAATATTTGTGAACTCTTCCTAATCAAACTCACTGAAGCAACTCATCAGCTCTTTAGTAAACGCTTCAAAGCTGTGTTCAAAATCATGAACTTCCAGAGTAGACGTAGGAACGTCATGCAACGAGTGTTTTTAGGGGCACCAGTAACAGTTCTGGCTCTTCTTCCTATACTGTGAATCCGGATACTCAATGTAATGTTAGAACGGCTCATAAAGATAAGGCGGCACGTGAATGATTAGTGTCTGCCCTTCCAACTCTTGAACAGCAAAACAACATGGACTCTGTTATATGTGACTATCTATTCACTGTATTAATGTCGCGTACAGACACGTCACTCTCTATTACTAATAAAACCTGAACAGATTCATACATTACCTTTACCATTTAGTGATGTTATTATAAAGTATGCATGGGGGACGGGATAAAATCCTGATATAATATACATTTTTGATAATGAAACAAAACTAAATTGCAAGTGAACTCGACTGCCAGTGATCAACCTGCATTTTCATGTGGAAAACAGTTCCCAAAAACAGATTTTTTTATATATATACATTTGAACAATTACTGCAATGTCTTCAGACCGAATTATGAACCGAAGCAAGAACATGCAGTATTTCTATCATGACAACTCTCAGAGTTGCATCAGCGGCCGCTCATTGGCCGCTGATGCAACAGGAACCAATCAGCTGAGCCCTGAAGAGAACCATGTGATGCAGCAGATTGAGTTAAAGACCATCAGCCGGAGCATCTAGAGTTTCATGACAGAACTTTGTAATAATGTCTTTACTGTTTTTATTCCTAAACATAAAAATATCAATCCAGTATTGTGCAGCTTCAGCACTGGACACTGCAAGACCAAACTGCACCTCATCTCTGCATTTTGAAGTGTGTTTTGTCAATCCGAGGCTGTTCTCTGTCGTCCTTTAGAGAAATGCACCGCATCTGTGACAGATTCCCTAGATCTCTCAGTCATTATCACAAAAGGCTGTTATTTAAATGGATAAGGCTTGCTTCATTAATTACTAAATACTGCTTTGGTTGAGTTATGTTGACAAATGCAGAATTTTTTTTTTTTTAGCAGATCCCCCTCAACCACTCTCACTCAAAACTCGCTAAATTACATATTTTGGCTTCAAAACAGCAAAATTCACCAAAAGTCAATGGCTGTGAGGCACTATTATTAATTGTATAACTACTGTACAATAATCATAGAAAATATACAAATATATAATTTTGTCTTTTGAAAGTTGCATTTAAAATTAATTTGTTTAAATTTTTTAACCCTTGGTTTGAATGAGCATGACCCCTCTGAGAGAAGAACATTGATGAAGAACTTAGAGACTGTTGAAAAGTTGTCTGTTGTCTTGCATATAGTATCTATGTAGTGAAGTGCCTGTCCCCTGCAACACATGTGAGAACTGTTCACGTTTGCTTGAAGTTTTGATTCTGTCTGTCCCAGTGAAAGCTCCGTTCCGCTTGTAACCTTGAGTCTGCGGTAGCTCTGAAGCCCACCTGCATAGCGCGAAGTGTCTGTCCCTGCAACACCTGTGAGAACTGTTTACTGCTGCTTGAAGCTTTGATTCTGTCTGCCCCAGCGAAAGCCCCGTTCAGCTTGTGACCTTGAGTCTGCCGCAGCCCCGAAGGCTACCTGTATGGCACGAAGTATCTGTCTCCTGCAATCCATGTGAGAACTGTTCACCTTTGTGGGAAGTTTTGATTCTGTCTGTTCCAGGGAAAGCTCCGCTCAGCCTGAGACCGGAGTCTGTGAGACCCACCTGTCCATTACTTACCACCGTGAGCTGGGCACCAGCGCCAGAAAGAGGTGAGCCCCGACCCACCTACTCGCCTGTGATACCTACCTGTCCACTACTTACCACTGTGAGCTTGTCACCAGCTCCAGAAGGAAGCGAGCACTTGTTGCGCTCCTACAGAGAAGGGGAAGGTTGGGAACGGGGCACGGTTCGCATGAAAAACGCTGAATGTGAAGCGTAATGTGAACGCTGTCATGCGGACCCGGGTGCGCACTGGGGTCCCGAACCCGAGAATACCTGGAGGAGGTGGTCTGAGTTCGGTTGCTCCCGAACCGTGCCGCGGTTCGCATGAATGTGGAAGCAACACGGACTTGGGTGCGCACTTGTTCAGGAAGTAAAGTGACCTATGCATGTGTTTTAGCTGATTATGATGTATTTAGTTAAATAAAACGCATGTAAGGGATGGTAATGTTGATGATATACCTTGGATAAGACGAGCGAGAGTGAGCCTGCAGTGTATTCGCGCATAGCGCGTGGAATCAGGGAAACAAATTTGGAAATCCACTGTATCCTCAAAAGAGTCCGTTTGCGAGCAGCAAAATACCACCTTATGCGACACACACACAAACACACACACACACACTAAACATGTGTTGTTCACTCAGCTGCGCATAATAGCACCAAATTAATAAAAAACACCCGCGTTCTGTTTTCTATTATGCGCCGTGCACGTTTGCGATGACATATTATGCACGCAAATGGACCAGGACCAAGGTTCGATAGAATCAAGTTGAGTGTGAAACCAGACCAACGCTGCGGGGGGCGCCGGGAACAATCGCGCTCGGACCGCAGCAAACGAGCCCAGTGTAAGTAAAATCCCCCTCAGTCTCACGTCTCTTCCACGCGTCCACTTGGGATGTTACGACACTAAACTCTCATAGATAATGACACATTTCATCCTCTGTTGGAATGAAAGTGGCTAGCTTCAATTGAATTCATATCGATTCTGGAATAAAAAAAAAACATTTTAGAATAAAATTTTTTTTTTTTTAATCGCAACAGCTAGATGAATATATTTTTTTCTCCCAGCCCTATTTTTTACATTACATTTACATTCATGCATTTGGCAGACACTTTTATCCAGCACAACGTACATTGTATTTAAGTTATTTTATACATTTTTATTAAGTTTTATTTGAAGTGTTATATAAGCATTATTGCATCATGCTCTACTGTTTAAGCTACAGGAATGTATTGTAAAAGAATGAAGCTTTCATGATTTGAATGTAATGGATTATGAGGTAATTACATGCAACAAAGTACAATGTACAAAGTACATGCAACATCAAGTTTGAGAGTTAGGACTAGGGGTGCACTCAAAAAAATAACTCATTGGACAATTTAATTGAGGGCAGGATTTCCATCCAATAAATATGTGTAGCCCCAACTCATAAAAAACAAATTCATACAATGAAATGTATTTGAGTTGGTCCAACTCAAATTTGACCAATTTAAATGAGTTCGTCCAACTCAATTATGAACATCTTAAGTGAGTTAGTCCAACTCAATTTTGACCACTTTAAATGAGTTCGTCCAACTCAATTATGAACATCTTAAGTGAGTTAGTCCAACTCAATTTTGACCAATTTAAATGAGTTCGTCCAACTCAATTATGAATAACTTAAGTGAGTTAGTCCAACTCAATTTTGACCAATTTAAATGAGTTCGTCCAACTCAATTATGAACAACTTAAGTGAGTTAGTCCAACTCAATTTTGACCAATTTAAATGAGTTTGTCCAACTCAATTATGAACAACTTAAGTGAGTTGGTCCAACTCAATTTGATCAAATAGTTTAAATTAAATGGAAACATTTATAAAATAAGTTTTATGCTTCTTAAAATTTAATTAAAACATTTAATTGAAAAATCAATTAGGAAATCCTTCTTTTGTACACCATAAAGACAAGAGACAAATCTTTATTGAGATGTTTTTATTTAAAACTCAATATTGATTTAATGTGAAAAATATTTCATACTTTGAAAAATTATTTAACCAAACAAGCTAGTTGCGACAATGCAAGTACACATTTTAAAGAAATACTCCACCGTTTTTTCATATTAAACTGTTATTCCCTTAACTAAGACAAGTTGATACATACCTCATCATTTTTTAATATGAAAAAACAGTGGAGTATTCCTTTAAGTATTTTTTCCAGTCTGGAAATTTGCCTTTGTGGCACATGAACAGTTTATGGAATTCCAAAGTCAAAAACTTGACTATTAAAAACAGTAAAAATAAACTTGACTCTAAAATATACTTCAGAATCATATATACGCATAATGGCTTGTCTTAAAAAGGATAAATGAAAATGTTGTCATCATTTACTCATCCTCGGGCTGTTCAGTTTCCCATATTCTTCAACATATCTTCCTTTGTGTTCAACAGAACAAAGACATTTTACAGGTTTGGAACAACCCGAGGATGAGTAAATGATGACAGAATTTTCATTTTTGGGTGAACTATCCCTAAAGACAAGAACCACTAACAAGAAATACACACAAAAAAATGTGTAAGAGTGTGTGTAAAAAAATAATGTACTTTTGTGTGTGTGTGCGTGCATAAGTATGTAAACGTCTCAATATAAAACGATGTATTCTCAAATACATTGTGTTCTCAAAAAATATTTTTTTTGCACATCTCATGCAAACAGCTTAATTTTAAGCTGCTGGATCTTTGCATTCAACCTATGTCCATCCAAGTTCATTAGGATTTTCTGGATAAATTCGAAGGTATGCTTGAGGTTGTCAGGAAAACTAAGATCAAGTGCATAAATGAGACCAAACAGCATGATGAACGCCAAGATCACACAGTCTAGGTTGCTCAAAACCTTAATGCCCTCGATCACAACTCCTATGTCATCAGTAGAATCTCCTCTTCGGATTGTGTAAATCCCCATGACTGTGTTTGGGATTTCATTTTCCGCATCCTCAGTGGCCTGGACAAAACACAAAACACTTTGGTTAAGCCCAGGTGAATTTGACTCTTTATATTTTAAAAGTAATCAGCAAATTGCATTGCTACTTTTCAGTCTGAAACTTAACATCTTCCTTAACTTCTTGGACTGTTTTATTTGGCATAAACAACATTGATAGAATATATATCAATAATACACTTTACAATAAGGTTCCATTAGATAATGCATTAACTAAAAAAATAGCAATACATTTGTTACAAGATTTATTCATCTTTGTTAATGATAGTTAATCAAACTGCTCATTGTCAGTTCATATTACTAACTTATTAAAGGCATACACATGGAATGAAAAAGGGGTGAATAAATTAGTTTTCATTTTGAGTGGACTATTCACTCAAATCTACCAGGCATGTAATCAGCTAAACACACACAAAAAGACCCTCCCCTCTGCAAAATTATTATTATTAAAAATATTACTTAAAGCTAGAGTAGGTAATGTTGGAGAGCTAGCCAGATTTGAAAGTGGCACCTCTTCTAAGCTCCGCCCCCTCCTGTCAGTGCTCCGTCCAAAGCTACGCCCCCCCACAAACATGAACGCGCATCCACATTTGGAGTCAGCTGTAGGGCTTATGTACCTACCAGCAGGCACGTGCAGAGGGGGGGGCTTTGGGTGCTCGAGCCCCTGCCCTTTTTCAAAATGAATCAAAAGTGCCCTTCTCAAACAAATATCATTGATAATATTGTGGTCAATAAAACAAAATGCATTTGCTTATAATTTACATGACAATGTGTACAAGACTAAAGTAGCCTAAATTCACGTTTATTTTTACGTTTCTGTCAGTCTGAGGTGTCGTTGCTATAACGCGTTGCTATGGGTTGCGTCACTTGCGTCAAGTTGTGCGTGTCTTGCTCGGTCTTGACTGACGGTCTCCATTTTCGAGGGTCTAAAACTCCGGAGTAGTGTGTGGACGGCAGGCATAACCGTAGCAAAAGTTATGCGTTTTAAAATAAAAATGTACTAGTCAGTGTACACGTAGGTATCCCAGACAGTCTGCTTGGGAACCGATGCTCTCGAGCGTCTTTCAGTGAGTATGGCTCGACGGCAGAAAAAAAGAAAGAAAAAAAAAACCTTTTTTTTTATTATTATTATTTTTTTTTTATAATAAAAGGTTGCGTGTCGATTCAATTAAAAATCCACATAACACATATTTTAAAATATTACTTAATTCGCTGAAGCCTGTTTGTCATGCATAATACACCGACCAATCGTCATCTGGCACAAGAAGTTCAAATATCATTGGACGGTCATTTATAAATAAATCATTTGAAAATTACATGGACAGACGAATTTACATTGAAGTGATCTGAATCTCCGTCGTTGACCTAATTGATGTTAATTGACTACAAACCAGCACCAAAAGTAGCATTAATGGTAAGTATAGTATTCAAGTCACTTGTATTTAGTTTATATTGATACACCGTTTACCATTATGAAACTATCATAGTTTGTTAAATGAAGCCCAGGCCTACTGCAGGCCTATTATGTGAAGTGTATGCTGCCTGACAACAACACGCGAAATGGTGACTTGATTATTTTAACATTTTTGCACACACACATTACTATTTTTTTTTAAAGAAGTCCCTTATGTGCTTTAAGCCCGCATTTATTTGATCAAAAATACAGAAAAAAAACTACAATTTAAAATAATGGTTTTCTATTTTAATATACTTTAAAAATATAATTTATTTCTGTGATGCAAAGCACACACACACTCACACACACACATATATATATGCCCCTTTTTATATTTGAGCCCCTGCCCCTGTGGAACTCTCTGCACGTCCCTGCCTACCAGTGATGCGCGGGTTGATCCAAAATGAGCGGGTGCCTGCGGTTACCCGCGGTTACGAGTCATCCAAAAATATTTTTAATGATATTCGGGTCGCGGTCGGTCGGGTCGTTTACCTTTGTAATTTATATAGTACTAGACACAATGTTCTATGAAATACATAGGTCTACACTTTATTGGCTGAATGCGCGAGGATGACGCACGAGCAGTCTGCAGATGAAAGTGGGAAATCCTTATTTACCTTTTGAATGTTGAGCGCGTTATTAACTTTTGAATAAAAGCTGACGTGGGACAAAATGCCCGATTTCCCAACGCGTTGAACTGAGCAATGCCATTGTGCCATTTTAATAGGCTACTTTTAAACGCATATAGCTCAGTAATGTCAGTTTTATGTAGCCTATTTGCTGAGAGGGGGCGGGATTTTTGTTGGGAAAGTCCGGGGAGAGACGCCACACGTCGATTAGACTGGATAAACACATGCAGCATCTTAATTGTTAAGAAAATGAAACGAAATAAATGAATAAATCAAGCCTTTATTACAAAACACTAGGCTATATCATACAGCATTCTGAAAAATGCGCACCCCTAGTTCCTCCGTCTAAGCGGGCAGGTTAGTTGAAAACGTCGGTCGGGTGCGGGTTGTTTATACATTGACCCGCGCATCACTGCTGTGCACGCAGTGGTGCTCGGGCACGAGACATGAAGGCATCTGATTGGTTCTTTACATTCGCACCGAATGGCAGTGATTGGTCAGAGTTTTTACTGTCCTACAGCTGCTACAGAGGTCAGATTTGTTTCATTCCTTTTTCTGAACACATAATGTATTGACTACTATCAGAATGGAAGGACCATTTCACCCAGTATAAAAAAAATGTTTCTGAACAGGATTACCAACCCTACCTTTAATTAAAATGAATAAAACAAAATCTTATTATTCCACTAATACATATTATTTTACTGTGAAATGAACTTACCACATACTCCTTGAAGAAAGTGTCTGGATCTTCAGTGAGGTAGATGGTCAGGCCTTTCAGGATACACTCTCTCCTGATGTTAATGTTGTCACACTACAGCAGGGGGAAAATAAAGACTGAAATTAGCCAAATGCAGAAAGCTGTACAATTACTAGACAAAACAGAAGACATTGCATTCATTTCTACTAACAGAGTCTGTGATCGCCAGGGCGTTTTTGATCTTTTGCCCCTTCACTCCTCCTTTGTTCTTGAAGATCTGCATCAGTTTATCTGAAAAGTGGTCCAGCTGTGATAGGAACGTTGATTGCAGGGGCTTAGTAGTGATCCGCATGAACTCTGCGTTCACCTTCAAAATGTAAAACAAAACACATTAATTTGTTTTGTTTATTCTTCGTACTACAAAAATAACCTAATAACGACTAAAATAAAACTCTACATAACATGTTTACTTACTTCACTCTGCTGAAAAAGAGCTGGCCATTGATTCTTGAACTCCTCTATCATGGGCTTTTGCTCCACAATCTGCTGACGTCTGTGGGAGAATGTTCTTTCCATTTTTCCTTTTATCATCACTTCATTGTCACGCTTTTTCACTTCCGACAGTAAAGAAATTCTCTCGTACTCCAAGCTTTCCGTAGATTCACCTTTTGGGTGCAGAGGAATGTAGTTCACCTCAGCCTTCCTTGGTTTCTTGATGTTGGCAGCAACCTTGCCTTGTCCTTTTTGTTTGTACTTTAAGGAATTTACACAGATTTCAGGATGTCCAAGCCGGCCAAGCTTTGTGCGATAATTTTGCATCTTGTACTTAAGTGACTGCTTCCATCCCCAAAATCCTGTCTTGGAACCAAGTTGCCCCAAACAAGGATGGACCCTAATTAAAGCTGCTGCTACCTCTTCACACTGATAGTCTTTAGGATATTTTGTATATTTTACCATTTCTTGGGCTAGGCCATTAAGAATGATACCTTTCAGCTTTGGGCCAGGGTTAAAGTATGTCCCATTTGCCTGAAACTCAGTATCCTTTAAGTTTAGCTCAAATTCTGCGTCGTAAGTAAACTTAGGGACCACACAAGCTTTGGGCCATGGGGACGAACCTGAGGGAGTTTCTGTAGATGAGTGAGAAGTAGATGCATACTGTATTTCATCATCACCGAATAAGACAAGTGATCAGGTCTGTGGCTCGGAGGTTTGTGGCTCTGAATAAGTGGGCGTCTCAGTAAATGAACTTACTGGGTACAATGTGATGCAGGGCTCATCGGTCCGGAGCTCCACAGGTGACAATGCAGGCAGGTATATCACCTTCAGTGTGCTTTTGTGTTCAATTTCAGAAACTGAAGTTAGATTCATATACTCTTTGAAGTCAGCATCCATGTATTGCAACCTGAAGTCCTCATTCAACTGAAAGACTGTCTTTATAAATGCATGAAGTTCTTCCACAGTATCTGGAATTCCAGACATCAGGGACAGTTTCCTGGAGTCAGTCTCATCACCAAAGATAATCCGCAGAGCAAAAGGACCCGCCATAATGGAACACCTTTAATCTAGAGGAGAAAAAAGAGAGAAAAGGAGAAAAGAACAAGAAATTATCAAATTATATTTTTATTTTCATTTGAAATTAAAATATAATCTGAGATTTAGCAAGAGATAGCATAAGAACTACGGTAGACATTGGCCTCCAGACTGCAGACTAGACTAAAAGGATTATACTAACCTTTAATGATGATGAATCTTCTCAAGCTCACCATTCGCAAACCTCCAACCATGTATGCCACAAGGGGATATGGGTCTTTCAAGTCACCAAGCTCAATCAGGGCAACCTCTGTAGTGGGTAAGGCAGTCAACTCAAACCCTCTATAATGCTCCCTGTACCAAGCACATAAAGGTTTCACAAGGAAGCACAACTTCTCTTTATGAATACACAGTTTCAGGATTTCATTGAATGTAGGCAGTCCATCTACAGATCCATGTACAATAAGCATCCCCTCAGTGTAATGTATACCACTGCACAACACATTTTTTGCCATATGAACCTGAGTCACATTTGGGTATCTTTGCTTCAGTGTACACATTACCCTTTCATTAAGGACATCAACAGGCATAATTGAGACATCAGTGACATCCAAGGATACTTCTTGAGACTCCAGGAATGTGTGTGATAGGCAAGCATGAACTGGTGTTTAATAGCAAGTGAACGAGCTATATTCTTAAAACAATTAGTATGACGAGCAACCTGCTTGAAGAAGCTATGTTTAGCCTCAAATCTCATTGTCCAAAGTTCAATTAGAGGTCCGAAGCAACGAATCATTTGCGGATAGTGCTCTAAAAAGTGATGCTTTGGTATGAGCTTGACAAGAGGAAAGAGTTCAAGATAGCGCTGTCTGTGTTCAAAAATCTTGGCTTCAAGATATGCAATGGTCTCTTCTGTGTGAACAGGGGCTACGACTAGTTCAACTATGTCTTTAAGATCTAAGATCACCTGCCATGGTGGCTCATCATCTGGCAATATTTGCCCAATAATGAAAGGAAGCAATCTTAGCAAGGTCCAATTTTCATGTGCATTACCACCTATACTGTTGTTGGATGCGAAAGAGCGTGGTATGGTATGTGGGCGATTCGTTTTGTCTCCCCATTTGTATGGAAATGTCTGTATCAATGTATTGAGAATTTCAAGAGTAAAGTACTTTTTGGAGATCAACAAACTAATACAACGTGCCAGTTCAACTGGAACAACACCCTCAAAGAGATCATGTACAATATCTGGAGGATAGCCAGTGGTGACGTGAAAATGTGAAAGGTGCTCAGTTAAAACACATTGTCTTTTGACACCACAGCAGAAACTTTCATTCTCCTTTGCTGTCTGTACATGAGCATCATGAATGTCTCTGGTTCTAAGTTGGAAAGCCCCTGACCCGACATCCTTAGTTTGAAATTCTGACTTTTGTCCAGTGCAAAATCTACATATTGAACCTCCAGAAAAACTCTCAAGAAATCCACCAATAGAGTGGGCTCCAAGGTTGTCCGCTATTACACACTGGACAGTTCCTTTAACCAACTGACCAAGCTGAGAAATGAAAACACCATGCTGTTCTAATACTTGTAGGTCTTGCAAAAGAGGCTCCAACACTTTTCCATAGCCATAAGTCTTGACATCATCAGATTTGCAAAGAACAGCAAGATAGATTGAGGATAGAGTTGAATGGTAACCTGGTGGCAAATTACCCAAGACCCAATACACACCACAGAGTTTGTGCTTTTTCCGAGATGTCCCAAGTGGGTTACATAACTCGAAATCGTCAACATAAAGATTAATGGCTATTCTCAAATCTTCTCCAGAAAGGAACAGATTTTGCTTCCAGTACTCACCATCTCTTATGGTTTTGTAATACTGGAGACCAGTCAATTGATGGTCTTCAGTTCTCTGAATGTCAAGATGATCAAGGACACCTTTTTGACTGAGCAGATTTTGCAAAGACTTTAAAATAGGAATATATTGAAACGTCCTGCTCTTCTGTAATTCTAGAATGTACTCAACCGGCTCTAAAACACCAAAATGAGATGTGTAGTACTGTTTACGTTTATATGCAGTAGCAAGAGGGCCCTCCTTAGAAATAGCTCTGCCCAGTGGATTAGATGTGCATATAACAGTGGAAAGCTCATCAACTACAGATTCCTCAACATGAATATTGTGATTTTGGAATAGATCAGACACAACTGCTTTTGTGACGGGTATAGATGCTGTACTTAATATATAGTGAAGTTCAGAAAGGACCTCATCAACAGCTGACTTTGGAACGTGAACAATATTTTCCAACTTCAATAAAATGCAAGCAACCTTTTCTTCAATAGACTTTGGCAGGTCTACTCCTACAGTATCATCACCACTTAGAGTTTCAAATTCATAATCTGTATCCACAGACTCTGCTGGCCTATCTACAGAATTGTCTGACTGATGCAACTGACCACTTGAACTGACGACAATGGGTTTGAAGTCTATTAATGAATGTGGAGTGTGTTTCCGATATCGGTGGGTGTTAAATGTGCTGTAAATATTACTTTCAAATGCACATCCTACAAACATACACTGAACCGTTTCATTATGCCTGAGATGTCCATTTATGTGTTGAAAATAATCTCTTTCTGTTGCTAGCTCCTTGCATGAGCACACATGACACTGGAATGTTGTTAATTCTTCTGGCTTTGGAGTTTCCTGTTTAGCATGTGTTTTGTACGTGTGATTAAGAAGCTTACTCCAGGTACTAAACGTGCATGGGCAATCTGTGTATGGACATGGATAGTGAAAACTGCCCCTAAAACACACATGAGTCTGCCTAAAATGCTGCAGCAACAAATACCTGCTAGCTAGTTTTGAAGGACATTCTTTGCACTGCCACATTCACAAACCTAAAAAGAATTAAAAAAAAGCATTATTAGATACCATATTTAACAAATGACACAAGTAAATCAGAATATTTGAATATGACTTACTATAACTAGGAGGTTGCTGTTCACCTGGTCATGTTCATCAAACTGTGAAAGAGAAGATGTTGTTTAGGAGTGGGAACCAGTACTCATATGAAAATATGCTTTTTGTTTACTTGGTTCTATTTTACCCAAGTCGTTCACTTAAATTATTTTTAAATCAATTTAATTACTTGAGAGAATTGGAAAGTGTCATATTAAAGGGTTAGTTCACCCAAAAATGAAAATTCAGTCAGTAATTACTTTAGTAAGTAAAAGTCTTTCGTTCATCTTCGGATCACAAATTAAGATATTTTTGATGAAATCTGAAGGCTGTCTCACTCCTCCATAGGCTTTCAGAGGGACCCAAACTCGCCGGCCCAGAATAGTTATTAAAACATCGTTACAATAGTCCAAGTGACTACAGTGGCTCTGCATTAAGTTTATCATGGACTTTATTCCACTATTCATTTCCTTCTCTCTGGGCCTCGAGTTAGATCACGTAGTGTTTAAGCGCAGCGCGTCTGTGTTGCACGTCACCACATAGACTCACTATTGGCCGACGCTGGTCATGTGTGTGATGCGTGGTGACGCGCAACACAGACGCGCTACGCTAAAACACTACGTGAACTAACTCGAGGCCCAGAAAGAAGGAAATGAATAGTGGAATAAAGTCGTTATTTTTGTTGTTTTTCCGCACATAAAGTATTGTCTTCGCATGATAAAACTTAATGTAGAGCCACTGTAGTCACTTGGACTATTGTAACGATGTTTTAATAACTATTCTGGGCCGGCGAGTTTGGGTCCCTCTGAAAGCCTATGGAGGAGTGAGACTGCCTTCAGATTTCATCAAAAATATCTTAATTTGTGATCCGAAGATGAACGAAAGACTTACATGGTTGGAACAACATGAGGGTGAGTAATTACTGACTGAATTTTCATTTTTGGGTGAACTAACCCTTTAATATGACACTTTCCAATTCTCTCAATTAATTAAATTGATTTAAAAATAATTTAAAATGTTTACTTGGTAAATGGACTAAAGTTACAGCTTACGCACTCCTAAATATTTTTGCGTTGCACCATTAAAATTAGTTTAAAAACATAACTCTACGTTCCAACTAAATATTTACACCTATCAGGAGTAACGGTTGGACTAAAATAGCAGGCAGACTGAACTGCATCAATAAGCTCTTCTTTTACCTGACAGACTTAAATTATTTAGCCATATGATAATGCTGACATTTAAACTGCCTTACATTTTAAAAGAGAGAACATTATGTGAATAGATTGCTTTGTTAGCGGCTCATCAACACGCACCCGTCCAACAGAGCGCCACTGTGTACATCTGTCCCATCGGTCTGTGTTGTGTGTCACATAAAATCATTGTTATCAATGTTATTTCTTATGTTTTTTTTTATCATTACTTATTTATCCTTATTAATTCGTTTCAAATACAGTTTCTGAATGTTAGTTACATAAAAACACTTATGCTATTCATGATTAAGTGTCATAATGGAAATGTATTTTTACCTTTAGTTAAGTGAGGCAAAATAAGTTAAATAAGTTAAAATGAAGGATAAACTGAAATTCACAGCATTTAAACAACTTTACAACGAATTTAGAGTGATTGAAATTTATTTTAAACACTGTTCCTGGAGATTATAATTTATAACCACAACATTTATCTGTGCACTGCACATTTTATGTGTGTGTGTGTGTGCGTATATATATATAGGCCTATATATATATATTTTTTTTTTTTTATGAGAAAGGAATGAGAACATAGAGCTATAATTTCAACAAACGTGCCTATATGTTTACTGCAAAAACAGACGACTATCGTCCATTCTGTCGCATTTTTCAGGTGTTCTAATGACCCTGTCTGTTACTTTGAGCTCAGCTGCGATGCGAACGTGTTCCCTCTGTCCCACGTAAATGCAGTATATATGCATGCTATAAATAAGTAGTTTACATGATAAAAAAATAATCTTAATATTGAGATATACGTTACCTCTAGTTTTAATAATTTAAACAGGCCTTTGAAGTTTGGGGGAAAATACACGAAAACATTTTTTGCCCAACTTCGAAGGCCTGTCAAAATTTAATGGTTGGGTAGGTCAGAATTGTCTAAAAAAAACTTTTATTCAAATTTGTTTAAACTGTCTATATATACCAATACTTAATTAAAATGCAAGTACTCTGAAATAGAGAGTATAAAAAACTGAGTGACTCTAGTGTATTAAATCTTCAATAAACACAGCTCATTAATTCCATTCACTCCCACCTAAAAACGGGTGCGCGAGTGCGCGCACGTGAGCAGAGCCAGTAATAGCGGCGGTAGTCATGGCGACGGAGAGTGACAGTCGCGCAAGCCAATCACTTGTTTCGTCCCGGTAGGAATTAATGAGCCGTGTTTTTTGAAGATTAAATACACTATAGTCACTCAATTTTTATACTCTCTTTTTCAAAGTACTTACATTTTAATTATGTATTGGTATATAAAGACAGTTTAAGCCAATTTTTAAAAAAAAAGAAGTTCTTTAGACAATTCTTACCTACCCAACTAACGTACACGTTATATCTCAATATTAAGATTATTTTTCTACAGCGCTTAATGTCAGGTGATTGTAAAACACGGAACACCTCACTTCATGATTTCATGGTGAAATGTCTTATTTTTCATGTTAAGCAGGTACATTTTGGTCAAGACCAATGCACTGTGGCCAATTCAGCGTGAGTGACGCAGCAAAAATAGGCTCGTCGCCGAAACGATTGAAAGCCGCCAATTAATTTTATGACGGGTAAGTTAACGTTATATCAATCCAACTAGCAAGCCAATTAGCAAAGAACCAATTTGGACCGTTACAGTCAAATTCTGAATCGTTACACTGGTAACTTATACAACACATAATTTGCACGTTGCGTGGGCGATCGGAGGGACACAGAACAAATCACCTCGCATAATTTCATGTAGCATATTTCACTCAAAATTGTGATCTACACATTCTCTTACAGTGAGTGAGGTAAATTCTTTACTACAAAAACTCAAACAAACTAATACTTACCAATAACGAATACGACGTAGCAGTCCTTGAGGCGGCAGACGACAAAATGGCAGCCACACACTGAGCATGTTCTTCTCTGGTGGGTCTCAGCTTAACTTTGCGCGCGCTCCGAATCCGAAGCCAAATTAATTTGAGTTAATCAAATTAAAATAAATCTCATAGATGACACTATTTATACATTTTACGTTAGACTTATTAAGTATACATACGTATTATTCCTAATTAGAAATATTTAAATAAAGTGAACACAATTTAAATGTGTCATATCTAAGAAGGGCTTGAATCATTTTTTTGAGTGTGTGCGATATGACGATATTTGATCATGAACGATTAAAATGTCTCCACGATTCACTTTTTCGGAAATATCGTTGTATCGTGCTACAATGCACGTTCTATCAGATGCAGATCTATGGCTTTTCAACTACGTAATAACATGTGATGCGAGGCGCGCTAGATGTCGGCGCGTTAATCAAAACACTGGATCATAAACTTGCTCGTGAGATTTAGCAACGCTGGGACGATGGATGAAAACACAGAGGAGTTGATCCCTAAAAAAAATTCAACATCGGTAATATGGAAATGGTTTGGATTTTCTATAACAGACACGGCGCAAACAACAGTTATTTGCAAATGTTGCAATGATAAGATTCGCACGTCGGATGGCAACACAACAAATCTATTTAACCACCTCAAAAGAAAACACCCTAAAGAATATGCTGACAGTCAAATTGTGAAGGGACCCCGCGCGAGTGCATCAGGTACATCCACGCAGCAGCCAGAGGCTAACGTTACAAGGCTAAAACAAACAACTCTAACGAAGGAGGTATTTGAGAATGGAACTCCGTATGACAGGACAAGTAAGCGCTGGAAAGATGTAACTGATGCAGTGACATTTTACCTGGCCAAGGATATGATCCCCAAAAGGCTGCTCAAAGTTGTAGATCCGCGTTACGAGATTCCCAGCCGCAAATATTTTTCTGCCACGGCCATTCCACGGCTGTATTCCGAATGCCGCAACAAGATGGAACACAAAGTTCAAAACGTCAATTTTTTTGCCACAACAGCTGATTTATGGTCTAGCCGCACTTCAGAACCGTATTTAAGTCTGACAATTAATTTCATTGATGACTGGAAGTTGTGCAGTGCATGTCTAGAAACAACATACTTCCCGCAAGACCACACGGGAGAGCTCATTGGTCAAGGCCTTAGGGAAGCGCTTGAATGTTGGGGACTGAAAGAAGCGAACATGACCTGCATGACCACTGACAGTGGGGCTAACATGGTGAGGGCTTTGGAGCTCAACAGATGAACACGTCTGCAGTGCTTTGGGCACAGACTTCACCTAGCAATTGGTGAGTGAAACTAAAAATAAAATATTGTCACTGTTATTTAGATGTTTGTTTGTAATAGGCTACTATATATTGAGTAATTATGGTATATTAGGAACACTGAACAGAGTAAAATTATTATGAGATGAGACTCATTTACAATATAAATTATTATATTTAAATGTTTTGTATATGAAATAAAATATGGTATTGTAGCACAATTTGTTTGGTTTCAATAAAATATTACAACAATTGGAAAATATAAACTTTTGTGAATTAAAATGTAATTCAATCTAATCAATACATTTTACTTTTTTTTTTTTTTTTTGAAAAAAGTGCCAAAGACCCTCGTGTTGAACGCGTAACATCTATCTGCAAGAAAGTTGTCAGTACATTCTCTTTCAGTTGGAAGAAAAAGAGGGAATTAAATAATGCTCAAACTGAGCTGAAACTACCTCAACAGAAGCTCATCACTGAATCCCCTACACGATGGGGTTCCAGACTCAACATGATTGAGAGAGTGCTTGACCAGGAAAAGGCCATTTCGCAGGTCCTGAAGGCAGACCGGAAGGCGAGGCATTTGGTCCCATCATGGCAAGACATTGACGTGATGGAGTCTGTGAAAAAGGCACTGAGTCCACTGAGAGACTTTACTGATGCACTCTCCGGTGAGGACTATGTGAGTGTGTCTTACGTAAAGCCAGTGCCCGGTTGCATAAAGCACCTTAAGTGAAATTTTCCCTTAAGTTCGCCCTTATGTTTCCCTTAAACATAAGGGTGTTGCAGAAAAATACCCTTAAGTGTTACTTAACTGTTTTTTTAAGTGAAACGTCATAAACACTTAGAATTTCCCTTAAATGCTGTTTTTTCACTTAAATAATCCCTTAAAAAGCGTTAAGTGTTGCATAAAACCCCTTAACGGTCATTTCCCTAAGTATAACTTAAGGTTTGGAAATCGTAACCTTAAGAGTAACGCGGACAAAAATAAGACGACATGGCTGAATTTATGGAACCAGCTGAAGATAATTATGTGCCAAGAATAATTTTTTTAGGGATAGGGAGAACCATATTGTTGCATGAATACCGTTTTGATCGACGCGCAATATTTGACATCACTAACAAACTAGACGGTGACCTTGACCGTGTCACAGATCGCAACCACTCTACCTGCGGTGTTACAACTGCTTATAGCACTGCGTTTTTTTGCAACTGGGAGTTTTCAGACGATAGTGGGAGATGTTTTCCACGTTAATAAATCGTCTGTCAGCAGAGTGGTTCACCGGGTTGCGGGGGCTCTTTCCCGCTAGTGTTAGTGTTTTGCGTATCTATGGCAACAACAGACTTTTATAACGTGAATCCAGGATCGCTGTCGTGAAACACTTAAATGTTTCCCTTACCTAAGAGAATCGTTTAAGAGATTATATGCAACACCCTTAAGTTATTCTCTTAGGTAAGGGGAAATCGCCCCTTAAGTGTCATACTTAAGGGAAAAACTTAAGGTGCTTTATGCAACCGGGCACAGAGCTTCACCTGTTGAAAGTCAACATCTTGAGCCTGAATGATGATGACACTGAACTAACAAAAACAATGAAGAACACAATTCTCAATTACCTCACTGACAAATATCAGGATCCCACCACTGATGACCTGTTGGATATGGCTTTGCTTGTTGATCCCAGGTTCAAAACCCAATACATTGACAGAGACAAGTTAGAGGGAATACAAGCCAGAGCTGTATCTGAGCTGGAGTCTTTGCTGACCGTACAGTATCCAGCATCGGTTCAACAGCCTACATCTGCCTCAACATCACAGTGCCCTGACGCAGAACAAACGCCGCAGAAGAAAGTAAAGAAATCACTTGCCAGCTTTTTGAAAACCTCAGGTGGTGCAAGTACAGCAGTTCCAGGATCATCTTCCTTCTCTCTAAAAGAGGCAATAGAGGGGGAATTGAGGGGATACTTGTCCACACCGAATGCAGAAAGTGAGGTGAATCCCTTGGAATGGTGGAAAGTCCATGAGGCAAACTTTCCAAGAGTTAGCCAACTTGCTAGAAAGTACTTGTGCATTCCAGCAACAAGTGCTCACTCAGAAAGAGCTTTTAGCACTGGTGGCAATATTGTCACATGCCAAGGGCAACTCTCAAGCCAGATAAAGTCAATCAACTGGTTTTCCTCTCTAAAAAATTGTGATTGGGATCAGTCATACTTTACGTTCTTAGGATACATACGAATGTGAAAAATTTGTTCTAAAGCTGCTAGTTTAAAAGAGTCAGGAAGGATTCAGAAGTTTGCACCTTTGGTTGATTGTTTTGGTTCTGTTCTGAATCACATTGCACTTTGAAAAAAATACTTAAGAGATTATAAAAGGTAGTTTAAATTTTGTATTTGACTTTTCTTTATTAAGCTATTTATAGTGTTGTGCTTTACATTTTGAAACAGATATTTATTTGGGGATGTATGCTAGCTATACCATAAATATAGTCTGTACTGTACTTACATTTATAACTAGACCAAGTTAATATTTTTTATTTAAACATTTTTATTTAACCTTTTTAAAATAAACAAACAGATGCAGCAAAAACAAGTTCCAAAATGTAAGCTTGCTTATCTATATTTTTCATGCTAGATGCAACCTCAAAAAAAGAAAAAAAGCTGACATGGGTTTTGCTCAGGGTCTGTTACAGCTGTTGCCATGTTAGATTTTTTTTTTAAAAACAATGTTCATTTTGTGATGAGAAGTCTTTGATTGTAATGCAAGTCCTGTTGAATGTTCTTACTTTGCACAATTGCACTGTGACTTCCGTAAATATGATAACAGATAACTTGATTAAAATATGCTCGAAAACGTACTTTGACATAGTCTGTAATTTTTTTTCTTCCCTTTTATGTTTTGTTACCTAGGCTATATTTTTTAAATGTGGATATAAGTTTTCCTGTATTGCGGCTCAGTAATTTGCAAAATAGTCGTAAAAAGCAACATGAAATAGAATCGTGATAAAATCGTGAATCGTGATTTTTCCTGAAAAAATCGTGATATGATATTTTTTCCATATCGCCCACCCCTAGTTAGGACAAATTCTGACAACACCGGTCTGAAATTAATGTTTTTTTTTTTCTCCTTGTGCTTGCAGGTACATTCTGAAAATCAACCCTGATGGCACCAAACACCAAAGGCACAGATCAGATGGAAATCTGGAAAGGTCCAGCCTGAACCCCTCAGTTGTGGGGTGGGGGGTAAAGGATTATGGGAAAATATGGGGGGGGGGTAAACATAAAAAAAAATCATATTTGAATATTGTTTTAATCATTTAAATACTCAATATTAATACTGTATGACAATACGGTAATAATACTGTAAATTCAAGTACAGTAAGCGGTACAGTATACTGTAAGTGAAAATACAGTAGTAATACTGTAAACATTTTACAGTAACCTACTGGCATCCAGCCAGTGGCGTATCCAGGACATTTTTACTTTTGTGGCCAAGATGGGACACAAAGCTAGTGTGGGGTGGCCATATCTATAAAGTAATGTTATGTAAACCTTGAAACTCGCATGAACAATAGAGGATTCTAATAATAGTAACAAAGTGCAATAGAGGTAGCTAGTTCTTGCTTTTTGCTCATTCTCCTGCTACAAAATGCTTTCACATAGGCCATAAGACCACAAGACAAGACTTAAAGTCCAATGATGCCAACTGGTGGAATGGTACACAGAAGTCACGGTTCGGTATGAATTCGGTACAATGGAGGGAAAAGCAAAACAAAAATGCAGAAGGCATTTTTATTTTATTGTGCATGTCTCAGTCTGTACCACCTGTGTCATACAGTCCCATGAGCAGCTGCAACAGCCTGAAGTGTGTAAAGTAATATGTAAACAGTAAACAATAAGTACCCCACATTAAGTTAGTTAACATTAACTTGTAAACAAAATAAGACAATCAGCCATAAAACTGAAAATACAGCATCTCTTATTTATGTGCTGATTGCCTAATCCTAACCTTGCGTCTAAATGAGTTGCTTATGTAACAGGTGTTATATTAATTTATTAATTTCACACAAAATCTCCCCCTTTGATATTATCAATTATTTTATATTTACATAATTATTTTGTATTCTGGACATTTATTATTTTAATATTGATTTATTTTATTTGAGATGTCATGTTTTTATAATTACATGGTCATTTTTCAGTTTTGTTAAATATGGTGCGTGGTTCCTTTAAGTCAACAAATGTTCCGGTTCCGGTTGCCCTCCTTCAGTTCGCGGTAAATGCGACTGAAGAGAGGTGAGTGTGTTGAAGCTCCGTCTGAAAAGTTTTATATGAGTTTTGTTTATTGTAATACAACATGTAATTTTGTTCTAAAATGCACTTTAATCTTATTCAAAAATGTATGCAGTTTGTGTGAATGATGTGATCGACTTATAACATGTATTTTCGGAAAGAATTCATTTAGCATGAGTGTGCAAGCTTTGTTGGCTAAAATAGTGCCTTTCACTGACAGGCCTAATTGTGAGAGAAGGCCACAGACTCGAGCTTGTTCTCATCTTTCTTTTTATTCATGCAGGTATGTTTTCTTTCAAGCTTTTGTTAATATTGTTTTGAGCTTATGTAAAATGCCTTATTGTTTTTATGAAATCTGTTGAACAAACACGATTTGAATATATGAGAAACTTAAATACATGATTATAAAGATGTTAAAGGTGTAAAATGTGTTGAGTTCGCGGTAAATGCGACTGATGAGAGGCCTAATTGTGAGAGAAGGCCACAGACTCGAGCTTCTCATCTTTCTTTTTATTCATGCAGAATAAAATCTGGCCTGAGTAATTCCTGTTGCCCGGTCTCATTCATCTACAAACACAACACAACGCAGAGCTAAATGAAGACCGGTCACACTTACATTAACAAAATGAGCCTACAATAGCAGACATAAGCCCTTTAAATAAAAATAAATGGCCATGTTTTATAAAAAGGTTCACAAAACTAAATAAAAATGTTTAGAAAATATGTAACGTTAATTTAGTTGTAGGTTACGTTCTCATATCCATTTTTTCTCTCTAATGTCACGGACGGAATAATCTGGTTTACTGCTTTACACAACTCTTTTGTTGTGTGGTTTTGGTCTACTAAAGTGTTGTACTTAAATAAACATTCACGAATACCTTACTACTTCTCGCCGCTGATTCCTGGTGGTTTAGAGAACACCGAGTCACACCCTGTGGTTTCAAAGAATAGTACACCGGCGAGCGCGAAGTAAATGCCTCGTCCATTTGGGGAGGCGCGCGCAGTCATCGGAGGCTCGCGCTGCGGAGGCAGGCGAAAGTATAAACAAACCTATCTTAAGGCGGGGCTACAGATTAGATTTCCACAAATAACCCGCGTATCTAGCAGTAGTTCCGCAGCATTACATTCATTAATTTGCACGCGAGTTTTATTTATTTTTTATACCATGTATTCTCCGTGTAAATTCATGCACCGAACCGTTTCGGTTCAATACGAATACAAGTACCGTTCCACCCCTATGCCAACAGACCAAAAATATTTTAAGGATTAAGGTGCTTCTTTAAAAAGTAACTTTTGAACATTGTACTGGCCCTAAATCAGTTGATCAGCTGTCATCATTGACAGCATCTCTTGTTGTGTTGACGAACATGCAACTACCTATCAGATCTGGGGTGGCCACAGGGGTGGCCAATGAGCTTTCAGGGGTGGCCCTGGCCACCCCAGGCCACCCCCTAGAATCGCCACTGCATCCAGCTGCCAGTAAGTTACTGTAAAATTTACAGCAATCTCTTTACAGTGTACATAACCCACGATGCTAACGTTGTCACAGGTTTGGCTCTCCTGCTAACCATAGCAAACAAACTGCAGCGCGATCACCCAGAGGGAATACATGTTATAGCAGGGGACTAATAAGGCATCCTTAAAGACTGTACTCCCCAGCTTTTTCCAGCATGTCGATTGTGCTACTAGAGGGAAAACACACTTGACCATGTTTACTCTAACATCAAGAAAGCATACAGAACTGCTCCTCTCCCTCTCCTGGGCCAGTCAGATCACATACAACTACTTCTTGTCCCAGCATACATCCCTGTCAGGAGGGCTATACAGCCAAGTAGAAGGACTATTAAAACCTTGCCTGACACCGCCCTATCCCAGCTCCAGGACTGCTTCCAACACACTAAATGGGACCTGTTCTTTCAAAGCGACTTAGATGGTGACACAGAGGGTGTACTGGATTACATAACTTTCTGTATGGGCAATGTCACGGTCAAACGTTGCATCAAGACATATCCCAATGAGAAAGCCTGGATGACGAGAGAAGTCAAGAGACTCTTCAGAAAACGTAACATCGCCTTCAGATCAGGGGATAAAGAACAATACTGCTCTGCTAGAGCTGACCTGAAGAGGGGTATCAAAGTGGCAAAGGAGGCGTATAAGAGGAGGGTGGAGGACCACCTAGCAGACAACGATCCGCACAGAGTTTTGGCAGGGAATACAACAACTAACTACAAAGGCAGCACCATGTTCAACACTGACGCCTCGCTGGCTGAGGGCACATTCAACAGGATTCTCAGTGGGTGTTTCACTGAGTGGAGAGAATTTATTTGTTATGGTAATTGGAACAGAAGAGCAGTGTTTTGTTCCGTGACTACAGCGTCTCACAGTCACCCAGTTGCCCTGCTGCACGGGCTCTATAGCCAGAACCAAACAATGTACAGAGTTCACTAAGTTAGTGGCATCCAATGCAGTATCTTAAAGGAGAACTCCGGTCAATTTTAACATTGAGCTCAATTTTTTGTAAATTTGGAGTGATGTCAATACAGAGAACAACGACAAAAATCGGTGTTGCCTACACTGTGTTATCCTCTTTTTAAAATTTGCACCCTGTTGACTTCAATGGGGCACGTTTTAAACCTGCTTTTAGCCTCTTTACATCTTTGATATGTCATTACAAGTGCCCAGCCATGTTAGATGATTCCTTCAGAGTGAACACGAGTGAATCTCACTGCAGTAGATGTGAAAGATATGAATAAAAATGAGTTATTTCAGCCAGCGCAAATACCTGTATTTACACCCCGTTTTCGGTCGAAGTCCAAAGTAGTCGATTGTCGAGTTCACGCGCATAGGTTTAGTTACCTATGATCACGCGCGTGAACTTGACAATTACAGTTATAAACATGAACCTCGTCTGAAAGGCAAAGAAGGAGGTGTTGCTGTAATTTATAGTAATATTTTCAAAACCACTAAGAAATCTAGTTTTAAATATACTTCTTTTGAAGTGTTGGTGCTTAATGTAAAAATATATAGAGTAAACGATAAATCACGTTTGAGAATTCTACTGGCTACTCAACCCGATCTCACCAAATGCGTCTATATAGCACGCAGTGTGTTTATCGTGTAATATATACGCGAAAATGAGTTTTTACGTGCATAGTATACGCATGGATAGCACATGGTTGGGTTTAGGGTGGGGTAGGGTGCGTGTGTATTATACGCTTGGGTAGGATTAGTGGTGTGGGGTGCGTGTGTATATCACGCAATTAAGTGCGTATCATATGCACGCGCAAAACTGCGTATCATATCCACGTAAAAACTCATTTTCGCGTATAAATTGCACGATAAACACACTGCGTGCTATAGAGACGCATTTGCGTGAGAACAGGCTGGGCTACTGTATACAGGCCACCAGGGCACCATACAGACTTTATCAAAGAATTTGCGGACTTTCTGTCAGAATTAGTATTGGCTGCAGATAAAGTACAAATTGTTGGTGATTTTAATATACACATAGATAATGAAAAAGATGCATTGGGATTGGCATTTAAAGACATTGTAAACTCAATTGGAGTTAGACAACACGTGTCAGGACCGACTCATTGCTGTAATCATACTCTAGATCTAATACTATCACATGGAATAGATGTTGATGCCGTTGAAATACTGCAGCAGAGCGATGACATCTCAGATCATTATCTAGTCTCATGTAAATTACATTTAGCCAAGGCTGCAAAGCCGACTCCGTGTTATAAATATGTTAGACCGATCACTTCTGCCACTAAAGATTGCTTTATCATAATCTTCCTAATCAGTTTAATCATCTCAGCATCCCAGGTAGCTTAGAAGAACTAGAGGTATTTCGGGAAGGAGAGCTCGATTGCTTACAGATAGGCTTTAAAAGCTGCTAGATCTGCTTATTTTTCAACCATATTAGAAGAAAATAAACATAAGATTGATAATATCAGGAAAAAAATTATAACTATGCAACCGTCTAATACAGTATCGCATTGTAGTCTCCCTGAGGAATTTTTTTATTCATATGTTGCTATAGGAGAGGAAGAATTTTGCAAACTCGTTAATTCATCTAAATCCACAACATGTATGTTAGACCCTATTACGACTAAGCTACTGAAAGAGATGCTTCCAGATGTCATAGATCCTCTTCTTAATGTCATTAATTCATATTTGTCTCTAGGATAAGTACCAAAAACCATTAAGCTGGCTATGATTAAACCGCTTGTTAAAAAACACAACTTGATCCTACAAAATTTGTCAATTACAGGCCGATCTCGAATCTGCCTTTTCTGTCAAATATATTAGAAAAAGCAGTATCCTGTAATGGAAATTTTACAAATAGATGTGTTCTTTTACTTCTGGATACATACAACTTGTATTAACGTTGAACCTTTATTTACTCATAAGCATTTAAAGAAATATAATCATATAGCCTAAGCTAAAGCACAATATTAAAATATGTAACCAAGCTTTTAATAAATGCATAAGTTAGAACAAGCTTGCAGGAACAATATGTTCTGGGTTATAGAAAAAACTAAGTAGCAAAAGACTATGTGTACTCCAAGTAACCTTTTGTACTCCAAGTGTGAAAAATATGTGCGCAGCTTTGAAAGATAGGCAAGATGTGTGAAAAAGAGCAGTAGCTAAGAGCGGGGACTTTTTAGCAGGCATGGTATTGGTCTGTCTAGATAGAATTTATGTTAGAAGAGATCTTGAACACAGACGTTTCCTTTTAAGGTAAACAAGACAAATCTTTTGACAGATGCAGCCCACTCAGGATATGTTGGGGGTATATAATCTTGGCAAAGGGGACTGACCTTTGCCTTCTCATGTCAGATGCTCTCTGTGTGAGAATGCCATGGGCCTTCTCATATCAGACGCTGTCTGTGTGGGAACGTCTTATTTCATGCATGAAATAAAATACTTTGTTTAATCTTTTGAGAATAGACTTTGTCTCCTTCATCCAGGTTATAATATTGATAATTTCCACAACAATCCTCACAACTGTGTTCCTTTCTAGAAAGAAAGGATATCTGCGAGGATTTTCAGTTCAGATTTAGACCGTACCATAGTACCGAGACAGCTCTCATTAGAGTCACAAATGATTTGCTCTTATCATCTGATCGTGGTTGTATCTCTCTATTAGTATTACTTGATCTTAGTGCTGCATTTGACACCATTGACCACAACATCCTGAACATTATGTTGGCATTAGTGGAATTGCACTAGCATGGTTTAAATCATATTAATCTGACCGTTATCAGTTTGTAGCAGTAAATGAAGAGTCTTATCGATCACACGTTCAGTATGGCGTACCACAAGGCTCAGTACTAGGACCGCTGCTGTTCACTCTGTACATGCTACCATTAGGAGATATCATTAGGAAACATGGAATTAGCTTTCACTGTTATACCAATGATGCTCAGCTGCATATTTCTTCAAAAACGAAACTTACCAATTCACAAAATTAACGGAATGCATAGCTGATATAAAAAATTGGATGACTAGTAATTTCCTACAACTAAATTCTGAAAAAACAGAGATTCTAATTATTGGACGAAAGACTTCCACGCGTAATAACCTAGAATACTGTCTAACACTTGAAGGTTGCTCTGTTAAGTCTTCGTTGTCGGTTAGGAACCTGGGTGTGCTCTTTGATACCAATCTTTCATTTGAAAGTCACGTGTCTAGTATCTGTAAAACTGAATTTTTCCATCTTAAAAATATATCTAAATTACGCCATATGCTCTCATTGACAAATGCGGAACAATTAGTTAATGAGTTCATGACCTCAAGGCTAGATTATTGTAATGCTCTTCTGGGTGGTTGCCCTGCACGCTTAACAAACAAACTACAGCTAGTTCAAAACCAGTGTTGGGGGAAATGCATTACACGCAAAACTAACGTAACGCATTACTTTTCTAAAAAAGTAACTAAGTAATGCAATTAGTTACTTTTTAAGGGAGTAACGCAATATTGTAATGCATTTTTTTTTAAAAGTAACTTTGCCCAACACTGTTCAAAACGCAGCAGCTCGAGTTCTTTCCAGAACCAGGAAGTATGATCATATTAGCCCGGTTCTGTCAACACTGCATTGGCTGCCTATTAAACAATCTGAATGTGACGGGTTGATAATCTGGAGTGTTTGTTTTGGTTGATTGGAAAGGGGTAACTCTTAATGGTTGCGTGTATTTTAATTGGCAAGACACGCCCACTAGCGTTGAACTGCAGCCTGATAGTGAGAACACCTGTGCGGCACAATTATAGATGGTGCGTTAGGTTCTAGTGGCATGATAAAAAGCCTGTCAAAATGAAGCATTGTGATTCCTCTCTGTGTGGTGCCCAGTAATAGGATATCGGTGTAGTTTGCTTTGTATCTTCTGGTGAGTTGGTTGCTTTATTGCCCTTTTCAGTCGTAGATTATTATGATCTTAATATAGCCCATGTTTGTCATCAGGAAGGTGTGTGTGTGAAGTGGCAAGCGCAGGGAGTATAACGTTCACCTTAACTTAATTCCCCGATGAGGTAAGAAACATTATGATCGGTTTCTTCTTTGGGGAGGGGTTACTCGATTGAAAATAATGTAGCCTATTCATGTTTTTATTATAGGTGCGGCCCAGGAGCGCTAGCTGCTGTTCTCTTTTAATACTATCACTGTCCGGTTCGCACAACCAACGCGGACGTTGCTGTTTGGAAATACGGTTCCGACCGAGCTTGTTGCGAGCTCTGCTCGTATATGAAAGGTTTTGCTATTGCGCTCTGGGAGCTATATCCAATTACTATGCTGGTAGCTGGGTCTATTTAGAGCAGCTCGAACGATCTTAAATATTAGTTTTAATGAGGAAGTGTCATTGTGACTGTAATTTTCTTTTTCTTTTGTTTTCTTGTTTTGATTGTTTGCTTTGTAAATCTAATTGCCAGTAGCCTATACTTAAAGTGAAATATCATTGTGTCCGTTTATGTAATTTCTTACTCTTGTTTTCTTGTTTACTTTTTATAAATCTAATTGTCAGTTGCCCCCATTTTACCACCGCAAGAACTGCAATAGTGAAGCTTAACAGAAGGGGGGAGTGTATTTGCTTTCTTTTGGTATTTGCTTTCTTTTGGGTCACATGATTTAAATATTGTTTACTCACAGGTTTGCTGTGTGGGTTGTCCTTTCCGTGAAAGCGAGCTAATTGTGGTCTCTTGATTAATGTGGGTATTTAATTGGTAAACTGTAAATGAGACCATTTTAGATGTTTTTTTAATTGAATGATTTTCCTGTGATAAATAAATACTGTACTTTTGCAAGTCACGTCTCTGTCTTTGATGCAAACCGAACCAGCAGGGTCCTTCCTATTGTTGTAATTCATTTGGTATAATTTTCTTTTTGTGGAATTTGTTTTATTTACTTTCCTAGGTTGGGAGGCTACCTAGGTGGTGTAGTCGGGGTTAATAATTTAGCCAAAGGTTACATATACATTTAAAAATATTGCTGATTACTTACAAAGCACTAAATGGTTCAGCTCCGCAGTACTTGAGCGAGCTCTTAACGCATTATAGTCCTTCACGTCTATTGCGATCTCAAAATTACGGCCAGTTAATAATACCTAGAATATCAAAATCGACTGCTGGCGGGAGATCCTTTTCCTATTTAGCACCAAAACTTTGGAACAGTCTTCCTACCATTGTCCGGGAGGCAGACACACTCTTTCAGTTCAAAGCTAGATTAAAGACACATCTCTTTGACCTAGCATTCACATAATGCATTATAGACTTCTATAACTCAATGTTAGGCTGCATAGATTAGGTCAGCCGGAACTGGGAACACTTCCCTTAATTCCTGATGTACTCGTTACATCATAAGAAGAATGGCATCTACGCTAATTTTAGTGTCTTTGTTCATCCCGAGGTTTTCCCGCAGCCTGCCGGATCCAGGCCGTATCCAGATCTGACGAAGGACCTTTGCCTGGACCCGAGGACAACGCAGTGCTGAAGTGCCAACTAGCCTCTCCCCTGGGAAGGATTCTTTTACCACTCTACAGATAAAGCGTTGTGGGAAAATTCGGTTCTCGTACCTACCCCGAAGTTATAAAATAAAATTCTGTATTAAAATGTATAGGCAAGACAAGTAGTTTGTTTAGGCATGGTTTGTAGAGAATTACAAACCTGCGCACATATATTCAAACGCACATAACTATATAATTAATTCTTAATGCGCATGTGAACGCCATCAGCGTTTAAAGTCTGTTTAGAGAGACTGGTGTCGTCTTAGCAGCCCCTAATTTAATAACAAATTATCATTTCGACGGAAGTGAATCAATCAAAACTAACTTTAACTGAAAAATAACATTATTCAAGAACTGCTATGAAGCCAAAACAATCTCTGTTACCTTAAATTATGTTTATCTCTGTAAAGCTGCTTTGAAACATTCACAATCTACATTGTTAAAAGCGCTATATAAATGACTTGACTTAACTTGTTCGACATCGGCTACGGCTGGATGTAAACGAACGGCGAGAGTTGCCGTGTGCAGGCGGGTAGGAGCTGCAAACGGAGACGTGAAGTCAGACACTTTCTGATTCCTGTAGTAACCGCTCACGTGGCTCACAGATGTTTCAGAGACATTTTCATTCAATACTTTATGTACTGCTTCATACAGCGTCTCTTTGAACAAGAATAAAGTTCACCATAAGCATTGCTACAATCAATGAAGAGTCGACGTTTTTTAATCAGTTTTATTTTGATAAACATGACAATATAACATGAAAAGAGTGTTTACTGTTATAAAAAACTGATTTGTGAGCTTTAGTGGAACTAAAGGTGTGAAAATAAACCCGAAACACACGTGAATCCGGCCAATCGTGGAACAGCTGTGTCGTCATCAGAGCTTGTGCAGCCGCTCCTGAATTCTCTGGCTACTCTCGAAATGCTCTCGCAGTACTTTGATGGCATACGTCACAGTCATGTTGCGTCGGCGCTGTATCAAGTCAGACAACATTTCTAACCGGAATGCTCTGCTTCAAGTCAGCCGCCGTTTGGTCTGCGCAGAGCTGCATGAAGTCGAAACAAGCTTGTTGTCATGTTTGGTGTGAGCACATTAGAGTGCGGATTCGGAAATGTCAACAGATGAGCGCATCAGCGAAGACGGTAGAGGTGGGCAGATCGATACTAATATCGATTATATCGATACCAACGTGAAAATATCGATACTTAAGTTTCAGTTTCTCTCGTTTTGCGACCTGGCCGTGTTTGTCAAAATGCTGCTGCTGTCACAGAGCAGAGCAAGCTCTCAAGAGTGCTGCTCGTGCTCGACACTGCTCTCCTCCCTCTCTCTCCTGTGTTGTACCGTCACGTGACTCACCCATAGACAGTAGGACCAGAGAATGTCTAATAAGGGGAGAAGGTTCACTCTCACTACACTTCCGGCTTCTGACTGGTTGCAGTTCCACTCTGGCTCCACATGAGGGCGCTCACAGGACGAGTGCAGAATGAATGGAGGTCTATGGAGCTATACCCCTCAAAATCCACTTTTCTCAAGATATAATTTTTTGTCTAGTAATTTGAATGTTGTATTCGAAAGGAGATGCAAAGAAATTACACATTGCTGGGTGTTAGATTTTTTAGAGTCACTTATTTGCTTTAAAAAGTCTTTCAAAATGTCAATGACGTCATACACATCGTACGACCAGAGATACTGCTTTACGGCAATCCTTCAGTCACTGGTGCTTTCAGCGCTCTGCACTTTCTTTTCTCTCGAGGCATCGACAACACAGCGGACACAGGTAAACACACAACACAGCGGACACAGGTAAACACACAACACAGCGGACACAGGTAAACACACAACACAGCGGACACAGGTAAACACACAACACAGCTGACACAGGTAAACACACAACACAGCGGACACAGCAGGTAAACACACAACACAGCTGACACAGGTAAACACACAACACAGCGGACACAGGTAAACACACAACACAGCGGACACAGGTAAACACACAACACAGCGGACACAGGGAAACACACAACACAGCGGACACAGGTAAACACACAACACAGCTGACACAGGTAAACACACAACACAGCTGACACAGGTAAACACACAACACAGCGGACACAGGTAAACACACAACACAGCTGACACAGGTAAACACACAACACAGCGGACACAGCAGGTAAACACACAACACAGCTGACACAGGTAAACACACAACACAGCGGACACAGGTAAACACACAACACAGCGGACACAGGTAAACACACAACACAGCTGACACAGGTAAACACACAACACAGCTGACACAGGGAAACACACAACACAGCGGACACAGGGAAACACACAACACAGCGGACACAGGTAAACACACAACACAGCGGACACAGGTAAACACACAACACAGCTGACACAGGTAAACACACAACACAGCGGACACAGGTAAACACACAACACAGCTGACACGGGTAAACACACAACACAGCGGACACGGGTAAACACACAACACAGCGGACACAGGTAAACACACAACACAGCGGACACAGGTAAACACACAACACAGCGGACACAGGTAAACACACAACACAGCGGACACAGGTAAACACACAATACAGCGGACACAGGTAAACACACGTGCTAGAAGAGTTTCTGCTAGAAGACATTCTGTTCCCGCTTCGGATGCCATGATGCCATCAAGCGGTATCTCTGGTCGTAACCAGTCCTTCACTGACCAATCAGCGTTCATTAGCAGAATGCTAGCGTGTTATGGGCAACAACAACTCAACCTGTAAGAAATCGAAAGGACATAAGTACTCGTTCATTCTATTTTCGACCTGTAACCCATGTTGAACTTGCCAAACCTACAATCAAATCTGAGATTTCTCAACGGCAATCGTGTGAGAGACGCATTTAGCCGTCTAGCTCCATAGACTCCCATTCATTTTGCACTCGGGCGATCGCCCCCAGTGGAACTCTGGTGGAACTACAACCAAAATTCGGTACAATAGGACTTAATAGGGAGTGAACAGGCTCTCCGTAGACGGGCTCTGGTAGGACTCACCACTAGCGCTACCACCAGCAATCAGGCGCGCGCGCCGCTCAGCCGCGCATTTCTAACAGCAGTCAGTCAGAGGCGGAGAATGGCAGCAGAGAGAAAGAGGAGCGTTGTATGGCTGTATTTTAGATAGTCTCGTACCCTGTGGTGGTGAAACTTTCAGGGGCAGATGAAGCAGTCAATGCCAAGGACTCTGACACGTCGCTCGACAAGACAAACGAATGACGCTCACACACTGCAGAGAGTAATTCGGTGGAGATCACCTCAGTTTCCTTGCATAGTCTCCGTTTCAAGTCTCCGATAGCCCTCTCTTCTTCAAATAATTCATCATCTTCCTCTGGTGGATTTTGCGGTCTTCTGGACAATCCGTCAGCATCCTTATTGACAGATCCAGCTCTGTATTTTATATTGAACCTGCAAGTAGATAACACCGCAAGCCAGCGATGTCCTGCTGCATCGAGTTTTGCTGTGGTCAGCAAGTATGTTAGTGGGCTATTGTCCATGAGAACAGTAAATTTAGTGCCATAGAAATAATCACTGAATTGCTCACAGATGACCCATTTCAAGGCCAAACATTCTAATTTATGGTTAGGATAGTCTTCTCACTTTTTTAAAGACCCCTACTGGCATATGCTAGCACGCAGAACTTGCCCTCCTGCTCTTGGTAGAGAGCTGGACCAAGCTCCTCCCTTTGGGCATCTGTATGTAAGACATAGGAAAGTTCTGGGTTTGCGAAAGCAAGGATTGGGGCAGATGTAAATTTCTCAATCAGCGTCTTAAATGCATTTTCACACTGGACTGTCCACTCGTCACCTATGGGAGTATTGGTATCTACAGGAGTGCTCGATTTCTCTCTCTTGTAAACCTTCCCTCTTTTCTTTCGAGGGCTATATCCTGCAGTTAGATGGTTTAGCGGCTTTGCTATTTTAGAGTACAGCTTGATGAAATGCCAATAATACCCAGCAAAGCCTAGAAAACATTTTAGCTCTCGACTGATTGAAGGACTGGTCTTATATGACCTACTAGAAGGGACAATCAGTCTTATTTTTTTGGAATCAAATTTTTATATAATTGACTTAAAGTTATGAACAAGTTATGTCTTAAAGAAAAAAAATGATGACTAACTTGTAAGACTAGTTTTAGTTGTTTATGCAACCAGTTCCAGAAGCTCCAAAAGGTCATCAGAAACTCCACCCTCTTTTAAAACCTACCAGAAAGTGACTAGTCATTGTTTCTACCTTTAATTTTTACTGAAAGCTAAAACGAGTTGTGAAGAACAGAGGACATATTAGGGTTTTTGTGTATTTCTGAATGAAACTAGATTAGATTTTGATTGTAATAGTTATTTACTCTTTAAACCAAAGTTCAGAAAGTGAAATTGTAGATCATTGGATATTTTACAAGACGAGGAAATGGATTCAAAATCTGTGAAAGAGCTTTCTTGTCCTGTTTGCTATGACATCTTCAAGGTTCCTGTTTTTCTGTCCTGTAGTCACAGTTTCTGTAAAGAGTGTCTACAACAGTTCTGGAAAACTAAGGAAACTCAGGAGTGTCCTCTCTGCAGGAGAAGATCCTCAAGAGAAGATCCTCCAGTTAATCTCACGTTAAAAAACTTGTGTGATTCATTGATAAAGGAGGGAAATGAGAAACTTTCATCAGGATCTGAGGAGATCTGCAGTTTACACAGTGAGAAACTCAAACTCTTCTGTCTGGAGGACAAACAGCCTGTGTGTTTAGTGTGCAGAGACTCAGAGAAACACACCAACCACACATTCAGACCCATCAGTGAAGTGCTTTCATCTCACAAGGTAAGACTAATGTCTCTCATTTCATTTGATAAATACAGTGTTATACATAGAAACAGTATTATTTGTGTACAATAGACCTGTATTTATTTTTTACTTAGGGTGTATTCACACCTGCCTTGTTTGGTTCGATTAAATCAAACTCAAGTTCGTTTCCCCCCCTTGGTGCGGATCTTTTGGGCTGGTGTGAATACAGCAACTGCACTCGGGTGCGGACCAAACAACCGAACCGAGACCCAGCTGAAGAGGTGGTCTCGGTATGGTTCCAAGCGAACTCTGGTACGGTTCGTTTACGGTGTGAACATGAACCGACCCAGTTGCAGAAAGCACTACTGCACCTTTTTTGACAGGGTCAGATTTTTACTATGTAATTTGGGGTGATGAAATGGAAAAAGTATTCTCTCGGTTAGCCTATGTCATAGTTGAAAAAGAAACCAGATGTTTGTCATTTTTCTCGGTCCGAGCAGAAACCCAATAGTCCTACTGTTGTCGGTGTAATTAATGTTAATAAAACAACGAAATAAAGCTTTAACAAAGATGAAACTATATATTTAATTTCTACAGTGAACAAATAGTGTTATTTTACATTTAGGCTTAATTCATTTCTGTACCGGAATTATACTTTGTAACTTTGTATTCATCTCTTCTTGTAATTTGTGTATTTGTTCTTATTTTATTACTGACTGTTCACTTGTTGAAGTGAAGAGCATGCGTTCTCTGCCAGAAACCGTCTTGCAGCACATCTTCGTCTTCGCAAAATCCTAATTACAATCCTACAATCCTGTATAGATGACATTGTGTAATATGATGCTCATACGTTTCTTCATATTGTGTTAGTAGCTGATAACACCAAATCAGTAAAAGAATAAAAATTGCACTGCATCTCCATAAATTGCCTGTTTTTGCACTTCCTGTTTTTCCCCTTCCTGTTTACACACCAAAAAGTGATTGATACTAACATACTTTCACTTTCTGTATTTTTATTTGCACAACTACAAATTTAAAAATTAATGTATATAATACTTAAGATTTGGCTATTGCAAAAAAAATTAAAACATGATTTCTTGATGTTCATCCTTTCCCGATTATATAATTAAAATATATATGTCCTGCCATGTCAGGCACAAATGCATCCTGAGAATGACCCAGTCAACATATAATAAAATAATAATAATAACAAAACGTTCAAACATACAATGATTAAACCTCTTATCTTAAAGCTGCATACATTTCACAGATTTTCATCTTAACCTGTAGGAGGAATTTAATACAGCGCTGACGTCCCTACAAAACAAGCTCAAACATGGAGAAGAAATGAAGAAAAAGTGTGATGAAATAATTCAACAAATCAAGGTAAGGATGTATAAAGAGTTAAATACTCAACATTCACACACACAGAGTGTATTACTGACATTAGTGGAGTGTGTGTTCACACTGAAGTGAATGTGATGTGATTTCAGGCTCAAGCTGAGCACACAGAGCGTCAGATTAAAGAAGAGTTTGAGAAGCTTCATCAGTTTCTCAGAGACGAAGAAGAAGCTACAGTCACTGCACTGAGGGAGGAAGAGGAGCAGAAGAAGAAGAGGATGAAGGAGAAGCTGGAGGAGATGAACACACACATCTCAGCTCTTTCACACACACTCAGAGACATGAAGGAAATGATGAAAGACAACGACGTCTCGTTTCTAAAGGTGACAAATCAATCTGGCTTCATTCTCTGTGCAGAAAACAACTTGTATAGAGAGACTCATTGACAATGAGAGTGTTTGATAAGATATTAAAATGTTTTTAAACTCTATGTTTTCCAGAACTTTAACGCCTCAATGGAAAGGTAAGTGAGCTGCTCGTATCTCTTCTCTCAGTGGATCTGAACTCAAACTCACTGCAGTTCTGACTCCTGAATGTTCCTCAGAGTCCAGATCTCACAGCCGGATCCACGGATGAGTTCTGGAGCTTTGATTCCTGTGTCGCGTTATCTGGGTAACCTGCCGTTCAGAGTCGGGAAGAAGATGCTGGAAACTGTCCAACACAGTGAGTCTCAGCAGATCTGACACCAGTGCAGAAGATAGTGCAGATAGAAACACACACAACATCACATTTGATAGAAATTCAAGTGATTATTAAATATATTTCTAAGTGAATCTGAACTGCATTTCAGGAAATCATCAGATCATACAGCGAACTCATAATGAAAAGTATATTCCTCATGGTTTATGTTTATGTATTAGGATACAATGGTGTTTATTGAATACTGATATTAAACCGCTCCGTGCAGATAAAAGTGGTGGTTAAAATATTAAAAGCTTTCCACAATAATTTGGTATGCCAATTATAATGAATAAAAAAATTGCAAATCAAATAATTTTTATCATAAAATAATGTCTTATTTCTATTGTAAACTAAGCATTTTGTCAGGTCCCTTCTCTAGTATTTCACTGAACTTGTACTTAGAAAATATTTAACAAAATGTACAGACAAATTTTGTTAGCAATGTTGTAAGTTTATTTGTTACTTTGTTGTAAAACAACACCAAGATATTTGATAAAAAAACTGACTATAAAGTGATGTCGCTCAGTCTGAACTCAACCCCGTCACGCCAACTATTCTCCGCCTATAATAATTATTTTTTGAGGCCTATATTAATGATCAAGGGGGTGTACTGTCAAGCTTAACTCAACCCCATCACATAAAAATTAAGATGGAAAATTATTATTTTTCAAAATGTTATTTTAATCCATAAGTATACACAATGTACTTGTTTCATCGCTGCCATATATGGTCTACTCTCCTACACTACAAGACGAGCAGTGGCCATTTTGTGCAGGAAACCTCAACCTCACATATCTGTATATTTCTCATTATTTCGGGGTTTAAAACTTGTGACAGGGTTGATTGATACATATTTCACTTCATTTATGGATCATTTTAATTAAAAAAATGTTTTGATGTAATGTGTCGACTTAAACACTGACAAACATCTTATCTCAGAAATGGCCGCCAGATCAGCAGCAGAAAGACAGTGTTATGCAGATGTTGATCCAGAAAGAAGGGCAAAATATGAGAAAGAAAAATAAAAAAATATATAAAAGTGAAGACAATGCCTCCCTTCAAACCGGTTACAGTCTTCAACCCCGTCACACAACCTTGTCACATTAATATGTTTGGATGAAATAGGGAAGGCAATTAAAAATGAAGGCATTTCTTGCTGATTACCACTGACATGTTCAGGACGAACACAATACAATTGTGGTTTTAGTTAAATATATAAATTTACAATATTATTGGTTTCACCTTATTTGGATGGTCCCTTTATTTTTTTATAAATATAAAGAGACCAAAGAAACAAAATTTGCTTATTTTTAACTTCAGCCCCCCAAAAAATGTGAAAAGTATCATAAATGTTACATTTGTATTAAGTTGTTATGAGGGACACATGAGCAGATGTTTGTTTTATAGCAAGTTTTGTGTAAAATCCTCTTTAAACAAAGTCCATTTTGTCCGTTACAGGGTTGAGAATAAAAGGTTTAAATCTGAAAAACACTGAAATTAATAAAAGCTCTTAAATGCCTGAGGTGGGAAAATAAGATTTTATAATATGTTTAATATGTGCATAATGATGTGGGCTATTTAGAAAAAAAATTATATGTACTTTAAAAAAAACTAAAATCCAAGTTGAAATATTATTACCGAATCCCAGTAATGACCCGTGTTCCGTTCATAACTTAAGGCCGAATGATTTCCAGAATCCAGTCATGAAAATGTAATTTACATGCACACAGCAACAATAATAATTCATTTTATTTAAACATTATTTAAAGAATATAATTTTTTTATTCATGGTTTAATTTAGTAAATCTGTTTTTCAGCTCTTCCCCAAAAATTAAAAGGATCATTTTTTATTTGATTACCACTGTTTTTTATAATATCTTTGTATTAAATCATAAAAAGAATTTTTCTGAATAATTATTTTTTTGAATAAATTATTAATGTTAAAAAATAAGTTGTGAATCTAATTCATTATCAATTATTGAATTTAGTTGATTAGACATGTTTTATTGAAATTTTAATAAACAAAACAAACAAATGGTTTCAAGGTTATAATAAAAGCATTTGTTCAACCAAGAAAACCAGTTTTTATTAATTTAACTGTAATTTTAACTGATGATAATAATAATAAACATAATTGAATAATACTGTTTATTTATTTAATAATTGATTAATACTAGATATTTTCTGAGACGTTATCATGCTGTGAAAATGTTCCACGTCACAGGAGCGTCCTGTCACAGTGTCTTGTGTGTGGTTCCCTGGGTGTCCACTAGAGGTCTCTTCCCCATATCGTCACCCACTCATCATGAACTGCAATTCCCATAATCCTTTGTCTGCACTCATCATCTGTTCATTGCACTCAGCTGTTTCTCATCATCCTGTTAGTTCTGTGTATAAATACCCTGTCTGTGTTAGTTCATGTCATGGAGTCATTGTATGGTATGTCACACGTCAACGCCAAGGTCTGTTTCTAGTCTGTTCTCGTTTTTGTTCTTGCTTGTTTTGTTTATTTGTATCTGATTGATTAAATGGTTTTTGACACTGAGATGGATGACTACGATTCTGATTATTTGGACTACGACTCTTGCATGGACGACGACAATTTGGATTGCCCTGACTATCATGTTGCTGCATTTGGATCCACCCAATTCTCTGCTATCTGCCATGACAGAATGACTCCATCACCAAATGGATCCAGCAGCATGAACATTTTGCAGGCATTTGCTTTTGTGGCTCGACAAAGGGAGGAGGCCATGACGCTCAGATTTCCTAAGGACTTTTTGTTCGACGACAGAGAGTCCTTTAGAGGAGAGAGTCTGGCCAGATTTTCGGGGACCCGTGGAGCTTGCAGAGGAGGAAGTATTCGAGGTGAGTCCCGAAATCAGTCTCTACTTCGGTCTTCCTTCGACCACGATCCGGTGACGCGCAGCCCAGAACACCTTTCGCCGCAGGTCCTGTCCCGTCCTGAACCAGCACCTCGCCAGAAGGGACGACGGAGGAGAAGGAAGACTTCCTCCGTGACTGTCCCGGTGGTCCCTGTTTCGGTGGTCCCAGTTCCGGTGGTCCCAGTTCTGGTGGTCCCAGTTCCGGTGGTCCCTGTTCCGGTGGTCCCTGTTCCGGTGGTCCCTGTTCCGGTGGTCCCAGTTCCGGTGGTCCCTTTTCCGGTGGTCCCAGTTCCGGTGGTCCCGAGTCCGGTGGTCCCAGTTCCGGTGGCCCGAGTCCGGTGGTCCGGAGACGGAGGAGGAGGAGAAGGGTCTGCTCAAGGACTTGTTCGGTGGCTCCTAACTCAGAGACCTTCCCGGAGGTGACTGCCATCCCTGACGCGCCACCCAGGCATCCTGCTCTGCCGGCCCCGCCCGAGCTGCTCGCCCTGCCGGCCCCGCCCGAGCTGCTCGCCCTGCCGGCCCCGCCCGAGCTGCTCGCCCTGCCGGCCCCGCCCGAGCTGCTCGCCCTGCCGGCCCCGCCCGAGCTGCTCGCCCTGCCGGCCCCGCCCGAGCTGCTCGCCCTGCCGGCCCCGCCCGAGCTGCTCGCCCTGCCGGCCCCGCCCGAGCTGCTCGCCCTGCCGGCCCCGCCCGAGCTGCACGCCCTGCCGGCCCCGCCCGAGCTGCTCGCCCTGCCGGCGCCACCCCGGCGGACTGGTACGCCTGCCGATCCTGAGCTTCACGTCACGGCTGCCGATCCTGAGCTTCACGTCACGCCTGCCGATCCTGAGCTTCACGTCACGCCTGCCGATCCTGAGCCGGTGTCTGTGACTGTTCCTGAGCCGGTGGTGTCTGTTGTTGTTCCTGAGCCGGTGGTGTCTGTTGCTGTTCCTGAGCCTTCGCCCTGGTCGTCTCCGCCGTGGCCGCCCGAGGGGTCTTCTCCACCCTGGCCGCCCGAGGGGTCGTCTGCTTCGCCCTGGCTGACTGTTAAGTCGTCACCTCGTGTTCCTGTTTCCCTCATGGTCCTGGCCTTCCCATCCCTCCCTCGGTTCTTCCACATTCCACCTTCCTCTTGGACTTTTGTGTTGTCTTGTTTTCTGTCATGGAGTGTCTGGTAGCCGCTCCGTAGAGGGGAGGATCTGTCACAGTGTCTTGTGTGTGGTTCCCTGGGTGTCCACTAGAGGTCTCTTCCCCATATCGTCACCCACTCATCATGAACTGCAATTCCCATAATCTTTTGTCTGCACTCATCATCTGTTCATTGCACTCAGCTGTTTCTCATCATCCTGTTAGTTCTGTGTATAAATACCCTGTCTGTGTTAGTTCATGTCATGGAGTCATTGTATGGTATGTCACACGTCAACGCCAAGGTCTGTTTCTAGTCTGTTCTCGTTTTTGTTCTTGCTTGTTTTGTTTATTTGTATCTGATTGATTAAATGGTTTTTGACACTGAGATGGATGACTACGATTCTGATTATTTGGACTACGACTCTTGCATGGACGACGACAATTTGGATTGCCCTGACTATCATGTTGCTGCATTTGGATCCACCCAATTCTCTGCTATCTGCCGTGACACGTCCCACACACACACACACACACACACACACACCCCGCTGGAGAAAACTCACTAACTTTTACTATGAGTACATTTTAAAAGAGCTTTTTACTTTTACTCTCGTAGATTTTTAGACCGGTAATTTTACTTGTACTTAATAAAATTTCACTGAATATTTCGTAGAATATTTTATTCCTCTTTCCACTTCTGCTGAGAGACTGTTATGATAGCAGGATTTATGATCTCTTTCAACAAAGTGTTTATGTGTGTTTTACATTTACATTTAAATACATCATATCTCATCCTCTAATCTGATGTTATTCTCTCTGCAGCGCCGTTGTCTCTGGATCCAAACACAGCATATCCTCTTCTCACACTCTCTGCTGATCTGACCAGTGTGACGTACAGTGATGTATATAAAACACTTCCTGATAATCCAGAGAGGTTTGGCTGGTGTCCATGTGTCCTGGGATCTGAGGGCTTTAACTCAGGAACACACTGCTGGGATGTGGAGGTTGGAGACAATACAGACTGGATTCTTGGAATAACCACAGCATCAAACCAGAGGAAGGGAGCGGTTTTCTTTGAGTCTAATGTCTGGTGTGTGTGGTACATGAACAGCAAATACGGCTCACAATCCCCAGAGCAACGCCACACTTACTTTACTGTTAAACAGAAGCTCCAGCGTGTGAGAGTTCGGCTGGACTATGACGGAGGAACAGTGTCATTCTCTGATCCTGTAATTAAAGACTGTCTCCGCACATTCAGGACATCCTTCACAGAAACTGTCTTTCCATTCTTATATAATAACTGCACAACTCCTCTGAGGATCTTACCAGTTAAACTGTTTATTACAGCAGAAAATCACAGTTAAATCTGCTTCTGCTTCTGGATTAATACAGTTTTGCAAATTATGCTTCAATAATAACACTGTAATCTCTCATTGATCAATCACACTTCAATGTAAAATGTAGAGCCAACTTAACCCTTGTGTCTCTTTAAGGTTTTAATTTTTATTGAATTTTAAATTGAATTTTTATTGGAATTTTCTTATTTCCTTTCATAAATCACTGGGTACACAAAATATTTACACTCAGGACCTTAAGGACAAAAATGTCCGCATTGAAATCCATTAAAACTGCCAATTATTTTTTTATCACAGGGCCATTTAACTATAAAATGATGCATTATTTGTTAATAGACTTTTGTTCTGTTGGCAAGACTTTAAAATAAATAAAAAATACTTTTTTTTTTTTTTTTACAAGATGCAGGGCTCCAGACTGCGACCAAATGGTCGCATTTTGCGACCAAAATTTGAGAGTGCGCGACTGAATTTTAAATCCAGTCGCACATGTGCGACCAGTAATATTTTTTTTTTTTTTTTTTTTTTTTTTTTTTTTACGTTAAACGTGGAAGGGGCGCGTCAATGAATGCAGAATGTGTGGCAGGCCAATGCAAGTGGCTAAAATGTGTGGAGGGGGGAGGGGCCTAGAGATAATCGAGCGCGCGTAAACATCAGTGGGAAGGAGATATGTGCGTCAGCTATGAGCGGGGGCGCCGCTAAGGGGGGAAAAGTTAGGACAATTCTAAGGGCCCACGCACTTTTGGGGCCCCCAGAGATTGATTTTATTAATGGAATGGGTGCGGTGGGGGGCCCAACCTCATATTCTTTCATAGGGCCTAAAATTTCTAGCGGCGCCCCTGGCTATGAGCAAGCGAACTATAGATTCGTTCTTCCGACCTGCAGCTAGTGCGGCTAGTGTGCCAGTGCCAGAGTCTGTGTCACCGTCGGATGATGATGCAGATGAGTCAGAGGTTGGTGTGGCGAAAAAGGCCCGCACTTACAATTTTCGAGAAGACTGGCTAAGAGAATTCAGCTGGCTGAGGTACTGTAAACAGTCGAGCTCTATGAACTGCGAATACTGCAGCAGCTACCCCAGAACTGCGGGGAACACTAAATTTGCCGATAGTACAGGCACTTCGCAGTTTAAGCACAATACATTGATTAAACACAATCTCAGCTTAAAGCACCGAGTATGCCGTGACATGTTTATAAATCAAAAAGCAACGCCACTGCCGGTTGCTTTTAGAAGACAAATGACTGAAAATCAGAGCGCAGATGAGGCAGAGATGATATTGAAATTTAACACGGCCTACTTCGTTGCTAAGGAGGAACTACCCTTCACCAAATACAAAAGCCAGCTCAACCTTCAAAGGAAGAATGGCTTAAAACTTAACGAAACATACAACAACGATACAGCATGCGCACAATTCGTTGGAGTAATTGCGGATACTCTGAAGGGGAAGACTTGCACGAAAATCAAGGATGCTCCGTATTTATCAATTATGATCGATGGGGACACCGACGTTTCAACAAAGGAATGCGAAATCATATACGCAAGGATCCTAAACGAAGGGAAACCAGTTAATATTTTGATTGGCCACATCGAAGTGAAACATGCACATGCTCAAGGTATGTTTTATTTCAATTATTTTAACTTATTTAGCTGATGTCTTTACTTTGAATATTTATAAGTTTAAATAATCACTTAAGGTGCCATAATGATTCAGCTGTGCCTCAAGGTAATGTTATGTTTTAATTCAAATTATGTTTAGACCTATTACTAACTTCTTTAGCTGTCTTTACTGTGAATATTTATTAGTTTAAATAATCACTTAAGGTGCCATAATGATTCAGCTGTGAGGTGTGATGACAGAGGGAAAAAACTGTTCAGGCAACTGGTGTTTTCGTCCAGTGTAAGACATAATTGTACACCATAGTAATGTGCTTGCATTTTAAGGTGTATATGATGCCACCAAAGAGGCCTTTCAGCATCTAGGGACAGAGACAGGGTGGTTAGAGAAGACAGTTGCCATGGGAGCTGATGGTGCAGCTGTCAACCTCGGGCATAAAGGAGGGGTAATAGCCCTCCTCCAAGCTGAGGCAGGGGCTTTTATTGTCCCATTTCATTGCATGCCACATAGGTAGGTTAAATGTGAACGTTCAGAATAAAGATAGGGTAGTAACCTAAACAATGCATGTTTAATTTTAAGTTGAATTCATTGTAATTGTAGACTGGAGCTGGCAATGCTATCTGTACAAAGGAAAATTCCCATGGTGGATCATGTCTACAATCTCCTCAACATGGTTTGGAAGACATATCACTTTAGCAGCAAGTCTATGAGAGAACTACGAGCACTTGGAGAGGAGTTGGGTGTTCGTGTAAATGTGCCAGGTAGTGTCAGTGGGACACGCTGGCTACCACATGTGAACCGGGCCCTCCAAACCTTGCTAAAACCTGGAGGAAAGGATAAACATCTGCAGAACCCTGGCCAGTTCACAGCCGTGTATTACCACATGGAACATTTGACTGCATCATCCACTAATGCTGATATTGCTGGGAGATCAAGGAAGGTCTGTATTTCATTTAAAAATGATTTCATATTTGGGAGGCATACAAAATAACTGATATTGGTGGTTAGTGGTTTGTAATTTGTTATGTATTGCAGGTCAAGAAGATGATGGAAGATGGAAGCTTTGTGGGTTTCTGTCACTTCTTGGCTGACTTGTTTGATGCCATAAGTAAATTCAGCTTTCTTCTCCAAAGAAATGATGTTATTTTGCCTCAGGTAATGTTGACATGTTAGGAAGAATATAGTTTAAGCTTACAGTGTAGGCTACAAATAATTTTAATCAAGGAATATGTAGCTTTTACCCTTGTTTTTCACAAGGAAAATGTTTTACAGGCTGTGAATGGGATTGAGAATCTCCTTGCAACTATTGAGGCCATGTCAGTGAGATGCAAGCCAGGTGGTAGGCTGGCAGAATTACTGGCAGACCTTCAGGCCCAGAGAAGACAACAAGAGGGTGAGGGGGAGACTCACCTTTTGTACAAGTTTCAGGTGAGCAGGGTTTTTTTTAAAGTGAATTTTAGATTTGGAGTTTTATTTTTTTTATTTTTTTATTCTTGTCTAAATGTTTAATGTTTTGTGAACTCAGGGGATAACCATCCAAGGTGAGGCTGCTGGGCTGGGAAAGGAAGGACTCTCCATGGCAAGCACACCTAAGCTACAACAAGCAGTGAGAGCAACCATCGACTGCACTTTGCTTCATTTGAAGCAAAGATTCAGCAGTCTGCTTTGTAAGTGAAAGCACAGAATTACCGGTATATATTTTTAAAAATCTGTGAAAATAAGATAAGCTATCATTATGACTCTCTTTTTTTTTCCTCAACTCTGTCTTTCTATTCCTTGATAGATGAAGAGTCTACATCAGCATCAGCAAAGGCAGTGAAGTCATTCAAGATATTCAGTCATGATTCCTGGCCAGAGCAACGAGAGCTGACAGACTATGGTGCAGAGGAGCTGGACTTCCTGCTAGACCACTTCTCCTCTGTCTTAACAAGGTTAGTGACTCATTTTAAATTATCATAAAGATATAAAAAGTATAACACAGAGCAACATTTCATACATCTACTTTGATCCTGAACCTAGATTGTTTGGTCAGTTTTTTCTTTCACTCTTTTCAGAAATGGGTGTGATTTCTGTCTGGCTAGAGAGGAATTTCAATCCATGAAGACATTCATCATTAGGAACTACATGGACAAGTCTTACCATGCCTTATGGGGGATGATGGTAACTAAGTTGCCATTCTGCTCTGATTACAAGGTACGCCATTATGATCATATCCTTGTTAATTTAGTTAGTAATTATTACTTTTTGATTAAATAAAACCTACACTAATGATCCATTCTTTGTAGAACATCCTACATCTTGTGCACATCATGCTGGTCCTCCCGGTCTCCTCTGCTATATGTGAAAGGGGATTTTCTGCTCAGAAGAGGATTAAATCTGATGTCAGGGGGTCCCTGCATGTAGACACTGTGGAGGACTTGATTCGAATTAGCATGGAGGGACCTAGTTTACAAGAGTTTGATGCCAAGGAAGCTGTACAAACATGGTTCAGTCAGGGTAAAAGGTCTAGAAGGCCAAATTACAAGGGCTGGCCTTCTGAGCCTCCTAGTGGAACACAGGAGGATCTGCTCTAAGGGGGAGTGAGTAAAGGCTCAAGTTGTTTAGGCCTACTTGTTCTAGTGGAATGTTATTGGCCAGTGCCCCTAATGTTTACATACATTTAAGTATTGTTTGTAACTGTGAAATGACCGAAAGGTTACTAAAGCACTTTGACATATTTTCACATATTCTGAATGTGTGGTATATTTGTTTAATATTTGTACTGTCATGACAGCGATGGTGCTATCAGTTTACCTTGTTGCATCTTCAAAAGTGCAGAATAAAATGTGACACTGAATTTGAAACAGCACATTGTTTCTGCATCTATTATCAAAGTATTTATTAGTAATACAGTAGAAATTAGTATATTTGGTTATCATGTTGATTTACGGTGTGCGCCCCTAAATTTTCTGGTTGTGCCCCTAAAATTTTCAGTTGGGGGCCACTGTGCTCCTAGTGAAAAAAGTTAGTCTGGAGCCCTGAGATGGTGCCGTTTTCTCAGGTTTGGTCTATTTTTTTTTCTTCTGCTTCTGCATATTAGAGTCAATTGGATAAATTATTGTGTAATAATTGTGTGTGTGTGTGTGTGTGTGTGCTATATCAAATATTACATGCACAAATATATATTTTTTAAGAAAAATTCTTCTGTACTGTAAATCCCAAATCCCAAATTAATTATTATTATTAGAAATTCAATACTTAACCGTTAAATGAGTCATACAATAAAACATAAAAAAATTCATGTTTACAATATGTAAGACAAGATAAAGTATTGACACATTTTAGTAATATTCTTGCCAGTGAAATCCTCATATGTCCATATGTATATTATCCTATAACTCCTTCACTGACCAGAGTGTGTCCATCCAGCTGTACGCCCCTATCTTGTTATTGAAGTTCGTCTGAGGAGGAACTATACCGACCTACTTACCTGACGTGGCTGAAGGGCGTTCATCCAGCCGTAAGCCACTGACGTTTGCCTTTCTGGTCGGTCATGACAGTGAACCAGAACCGGCCTGTTGTTACCCCGGAAGTGCTCCCTAAGGGAATAACGCTCTGATTTTTAGTTCCGCCTTCGTCACCCGGTGACAATAGATCCGCTACACCGCTGTTATTATTGCTGCTGCTGCTGTACAATACAGCGAGATTGACATTACCCGTAACAGATCTATACAGGTGGAGCTGGGGAACTACAGCAACACTGACCAAGTATTTGAACGTTGAACAACAAGCTCATTGGCCGCTGATGCAACAGGAACCAATCAGCTGCGCCATGAAGAGAACCATGTGATGCCGGCAGATTGAGTTAAAGACCATCAGCCGGTGCATCTAGAGTTTCATGACAGAACTTTGTAATACCGTCTGTAGCTTGCAATCCGAGGGTCCGGACTCTGCATATCCCGCCTGAAGACGAAGGCAGGGGCGCAGCCGGCCCCCTGCGAGGTATGGGAAGGGGCCATCCTGGTGGTGCACAGAGAGGCACAGGTTTAATTATGAATCGCCTAAAGACAGTTCAGAGAAACACTAGTTGTAAAATGTCCTCTCGATTAGGGATGGCCCGATACCGATACTGGCATCGGGTATCGGGTCGATACTGTCCTCATATACTCGTAACTCATAAAAATTAGCCGATACCACGCACCACGTACATTTTGTGAAACGAAACTGGCCACCGCGAGCCGCCGCTTTGTCTAGGTGAACTGAGGCATAGGAACGAAAAATGTTGGCGGTTTGGGCTCATTTCAAGATAAGGGATGATGACAGCAGCAAGGCAGACTGTAAGTTATGTTCAGCTAAGGTGTCGAGAGGAGGAAAAGAAAGTACATCGTTTAACACCAGCAATCTAATTAAACATCTGAAGACGCATCATAGCGCTGAATACACACAGTTTAGTCAAGCTAAACAAGCAACTCAGCAGCCAACATTAACACAGGTTTTACAGAAGCGCGAGAAGCTGTCCAGAGGTAACCCACGGGCACTAAAAATAACAGAGGGAATTGCATACTTTATTGCACTTGATGACCAGCCATTGTCGGCTGTTGAAAATATAGGATTCCGTCATCTTCTTGGCATACTAGAGCCACGATACGAATTCCGAGTCGCCATTACATTACAACCGCTATGCTAACGAAAGTGTTTCATGACGTGAAAAAGCACGTCAGTGGCCTGTTGCGTGACGTTTCGACCGTCAGTTTTACAACAGATATTTGATCAAGCAGTGTCTGCCCAATGTCTCTGCTCAGTTTAACTGTACAGTGGATTGATGACAACTTTACTCTTCGCCAAGCCACCTTACAAGCAAAGCCGTTCCGGGGCTCGCACACCAGCCAAGCCATAGCCGGTGCGTTCGATGGGATGCTTCAGACCTGGTGCATTCAGAAAACCTCTGTCCACGTTGTGCTACGAGATAACGCTAAAAATATGATTAAGGGCATGAATGATGCTGGACTCCCACCAGCCTACCTTGTGCCGCTCACACTCTCCAGCTGGTGGTCCACGAAGGACTTTTGTCACAGAGAAGTGTTGCTGATGCATTGGCTATCGGACACAAAATCGTTGGCCATTTTAAACATTCTCCTCTAGCCTACTCCTGCCTCGAAGACATTCAGTTAGAGATCGGTCAGTCTGCAAAACGACTACAGCAGGACGTACAGACCCGCTGGAACAGTACATTTTACATGATCCAGTCCCTGATTGAGCAGAAACGGGCTCTAGGAGTTTTTGTGTCCGAACGTGAACTCCCTGATAATCTCACGGCTCACCAGTGGGCACTGCTGGAGAAGGTTGTAACTGTTCTGGGTCCGTTTGAGGAGTTAACACGAAAAGTTAGCTCTTCTGAAGCTATGGCAGCAGATGTGATTCCTGCTGTCACTGTACTGCAGCGATTTCTGTCTAGAGAGATCGATGATGACCATGGCATCAAAACTATGAAAGGGACTTTAGCTGCAGCTGTCAAGAGGCGATTTTCTGATGTGGCACACATGAGTGCGCGTGCACATGAAGGGGGGTGTGGGGAGTGGAGGAGAGATGTCCTAGACAACGACCAACGTTAGAATGATATTCTCTTTAATTTTTATATGACCAAAGAGACATCATTCTGATGAACAAATAGCAAAGAAGAGGGAAAAAGAGAAGGAACGCTCAAAGTCCCGAATTTACATGGGAAAAGCCTGTTTCAGGAAGCACGGAAGGGAGGGGACGGGATGAGGAGGAGGGAGGGTCGAGCTAGCCTTTTTGTTTGACAATACTTCGAACGTCAACAAGAAGTGACGTCCAGGGTTCTCAAGTCTCACGCATTGGCCGTGAGACACACGCAATTCAACCAGTTCACACGCTCACACGCCACACCGTGTATTTCTCACGCTGAAAAAGCAATGCCAACCAAATTGTCCTGTAAACTTTATATATAACGTTGTATACAAGGCGCAGACACACAAAGTGAAGTTTCCTGCCGCCCGCACGTATTTCGGCCAGATTGCGTTCGTTACTAGGCAACATGGATGCGCGAAGTCGCGAACACACGGAAGTTGACGGAACATTCTCGGCTACCGTACGTTCGTTACTAGGTAACCAACAACATCGCACGAACACACGTGATGGAGAAGGTAAGTTGGAAGAAAGCTTGTGTAACATTTTTAGCTTAGAACATTTAATATATAGCCCATATACATTATTATTGATGCAGTCAAAAGCTCTACAACTACTTTGCAACCTGGCCAGAAGCTTTGGCTCAGTTTGGCTAGCTTACGTTATCTGAAACTAAGGGAAATGTTAAGGAAGGAGTGAATGTATTTCTTCATTTTATTTTAAATTGTATATTATACTGTATTAATAGTCTTTCTAGTTACATTAAGCCAAGGCTACATGTAGTAAAGCAGAGTGCTCTGGTTAATATTTTATATCCTGTCAAAACAAACACTTCCAACACAAAACACATTTCATAAGCTGGAGTGTGTACTCTTGTACGTACACACACACACACACACACAATGCAAAAATATTTTTTTTTTCAAACAGTTTGGAGCAATTTGTTATATTTTTGTCATTTTTGTATATTTGTAATTTTGAATATAACATTAAAGAGTGTATTTGATGTGATAAATTGCTCTGTCATTTATCAGATTTACCAATTGTTAAAATTTCTATTTGTGCTGGTTAATTATGAACAATGGGTAAAATTGAGGGGTGGGGGCGGGGCTCCATTAGGGCTCCTCCCCTAACCGCATGTGATCTCACTCCAAGCTTTTGATAAAACTTGAGAACCCTGGTGACGTCACCCAACATAGCACCTTTAAAACAGACTCCATAATCGTCCAGCACCTGTACATTTGCATCCACCTAAATCCTTCACTAACCCCAACTTTAAGTGTCAAAATCATTGCAAACCTGCGATATGCACATTTCTGATATTTAGAAAATGTCAATATATTGTACAGCTCTAATTGTCAGTATAGCCTATGAGCCCATGTTGATGATTGGCTTTACTTTATCAGGACTTAACCTGTTGACTTCTTCACTGCTACTTTAAACTGCCATATTTAACACAACAACAGTGAGCATTGACTGTTAAGTTATGAATGGGCCATATCTTTAAGTGCCATATCAGTGTAGATCAACACATGATTTATGAACATCTTTGAATTTTTTTATTTTAAATTCTGACTCTACACTTTTTGCGCTCAAATGAAAAATCCAGATTTTTAGAAAAGTGGAAAACCTCCTTCAAGGAAAATGTGATCAAGGCAAAAACTGTAAATCCTGCATTCCTGCTACAGCTTCTGAAATCTGCCGAGAAACACAACGGAGACAACAGTAATGAAGGTAAAAGTACTTGACAGTTCTCTAGAAAAATTCCTCTGGAAGGAAGAGAGCAAGATCAGTGTGAGAGATGCTTTTGATCGCCTCCTGAAATTTGAAAAGGTTAGTTTATGTTCTTGATTTTTTTCTTGAGCATAATATCCTAACTATAAACCAAACCATAAGAACTGTGAACTCTTATAACTCTAAAGCATGTAGGGTTTTTCTTTGTTTCAAAGATGTAATTTGCTCTTAAGAGTCTAAGTTTGTTCTGATTTTAAATGCATGCTAGAATTTATGGCATTTAAGTAATTGTTATATTGTTATTAATCAGTCCTGCAGAAGTTTGGAGGACCATCTCTCAAAGATGGAGGATCTTCTGGCTAAAGCAGAAGTGCTGAAGTTCTACATTGTGGTCGACAAGAATCTCATACCGTGCTTCAAGCAAGTGCTTCACTTGGAGCTTTTGATGAGCTTTTTAAAGCTCATTTTGTCTTTGGTGCACAATATGACCCATCTCTCAGCAACATGTTCACCTTTATCCAGACAACAGTCTACAAAATCCGTCCTAGCACATCCAGCCAATCGTCACGCACTCGAGAGTTGAGAGCAAAACTGTTAAAATGGAAATGTATTTGCAAGTCATTGCTGGGTACATGCATTACATTGCATTAAATTGTTTCAATGTCTGAAGTTAGCTCATGGCATGTACCCAGGAAAGAAGCTGAGACTGATTTGTGCACAAGAGGAATGCAACTTACAGTTTACCACCTATTCTGGTTTTCAGAAGCATTTACATTATATCCATTGTGAAGATGAGGATAAAGCAGAAAAGGATGCAGCTCCCAGCCATCAAACCAGGCCCGGTTCTAGAACCAAATCACTGAGGGTGCTTCTGAAAATAGTGAGGGTGCTTACATAAACGTAGGGTCATCAACATTTTTTTAGTCCAGGGGGAGGGTCACCCAAATTTCATATTGTAGGCTACCGTTTTTTTTTTTTGTATTCATGAAAATAGAAAAATTTCAAAGTGGCTTGTTTGGTGCATATTTTTCCATGTGGCGCCATGTAGCTCTCTCAGTCTCGGCCTCCCAGCGCCAGCAGATGGGTCTGACCCAAAACAAATAATTTGATAGTGCGCGCGCGTGCGTACATGCTCAGAAAAAGTGCATCATGTCAGAACAGAACGCCAATGAAATGTTAACCCGGCAAAGCTTTAAAACACGAGCAAATAATGAACTTTTGTGATTGCGAATAAGTGCAGTGTCCTGAGTAACTCTACCGCAGTGAAGTTTAGTCACTGACATGACGCTGACTAGCTCAAAGGTTTCACGTTGCCTGCCTAGCAACTAAATATTCTTTTAAAGCTTCAAACCAACAGCAAAAACGCTAGGCATTTTATTAAAAAAATGGTAACACTTTATAATAAGGTTTCATTTTGTTAGCGTAAACGAATTTCCTGAGCGGGACGCACACACGCAAACAAAGTGGGCAATTAAAGAGACATCTTCACCTATGCGTATCACGATCGCGAAAGGACACAACCAATCAAATGCATTAAACATGAAAGCATAATGTGTAACGTGTTAATGGATTTATTTTGTGTATGTAAGAGTGTGAATCCGTCTGTGTTTCTATTGTCGGCAAAATCTCGTTTACATGTGTGCTATTAATAATTTCATCTGAGGGTGCTTTCACTTTTGTTTGAGGGTGCTTAGCACCCTCAAGCACCCCCGTAGAACCGGGCCTGCATCAAACACCGGCTCCAGAGTTACCTTCTATTGAAGAGACAAATGTTGAGCATATATGTGAGACACCTGATAGCCCACACCACAGCAACATACAGCCTCGTTTCAAAGCCTGGATATGTGTGCATCAGTTAGTTCACAGTTGTTATTCTTCAGGGAAACCGCAAACCGGCATTGGGGTTTGTTTCTGTTGCTTTTGTTGATCATCAACCTTGTGTTCTCAGCATCAGTCACAGAGGGTATGACCAGAGCCCGTCTACGGAGATACTCCCTATTAAGTCCTATTGTACCGAATTTGGGTTGTGGTACAAGCCACTAGAGTTCCACTGGGGACGATCACCCATGAGTGCAAAATGAATGGGTGTCTATGGAGCTAGACGGCTAAATTTGTCTCTTTCACCCGATTGCCGTTGAGATATCTCAGATTTGATTGTAGGTTTTGCAAGTTCAACATGGGTTATAGGTCGAAAGTTGAATGACCTTTTGATTTCTTACAGGTTGAGTTGTTGTTGCCCATAACACGCTAGCATTCTGCTAATGAACGCTGATTGGTCAGTGAAGGACTAATTACGACCAGAGATACTGCTTGATGGCATCGTGGCATCCGAAGCGGGACCAGAATGTCTTCTAGCATAAACTCTTCTAGCACGTGTGTTTACCTGTGTCCGCTGTGTTGTGTATTTACCTGTGTCAGCTGTGTTGTGTGTTTACCTGTGTCCGCTGTGTTGTGTGTTTACCCGTGTCCGCTGTGTTATGTGTTTACCCGTGTCCGCTGTGTTGTGTGTTTACCTGTGTCCGCTGTGTTGTGTGCAGTGTTGGGGAGTAGTTAACTACAAGTAGCGACGCTACTAACTTAACTACATTTTTCAGTAGCTTGGCAGTAACTCAGTTGCTTTTTAAACAGTGTAGCTTTTCCAGTAGCTAACTACTTTTTGCAGCAAGTAGCGGTGTAGCTCGAGAAAAAGCTACATTGCGTTTTGTCGAGCCTGCGCGAATCAGCGCGATGCCAGGATATTCTTCTTTTAGAGTTGTGACGTTCACGAACGAACCGATTCTTTTGAACGGCTCATAAACATGAACGATGGGAGCCGAGTCGCGGCTGGAGGGGAGCCGTTCTTTCTGTCGTTCCTTTTCTTATATACTGTCTATGTTTTTTTCCTATGCGTGTTTCACACAGATGCACACAAATTAGCTCCTCCGCGAGACAGAACATTTATAGGGGGAGGGGCGCACCCAGCGCAGGGGTGTTGTGTGATGATAGTTGTGTTCCATTTTATTTATTCTAATTTTATCTACAGTATATATTTAAAACTTTAAATATTTTTTGTTTTCTATCAAAATGTTCTTGTGTGATAACAATGTTCTTGTGTGGAAGTGTTTGTAGTAAAAGCTGTTTTGCACAGAAATTCATTGCAGCCGGCTTTGTATTTGATGTTTATTTGTGAGTAGGTATGAATAATATAGTCAACGTAGCTTTACACATACACACACTTTAGTAAATCCAAAATAGTGATGTCACTGTCTAAGCAGAGGGATGTTGTGCGACCCTATATGGCCACACATGACAAATGAGGTAATAATCAATATTTCAGAATAATTCAAACTCAGATATTGGTGTGTGATATCTGAGTTTTAATTATTTGACTACAAATCTCACCTCATCATTCCTCCCAGTGATTATTTCCAGGCTAAACTGAGATGTCCCCAAGCTGGCTTCTTAAAACTGACTACTGGTAAATATTTAAAAAGAGCCAAAAACAGATCGCCAAGATCCGGATCCCCTCAAAGACCCATTTTTTGCCATTACCGCCACCTGTTTAATCACGCTTGTCAAACTACAGTTTCAGAGTAGCTTCCCCAACACTGGTTGTGTGTTTACCTGTGTCCGCTGTGTTGTGTGTTTACCTGTGTCCGCTGTGTTATGTGTTTACCTGTGTCTGCTGTGTTATGTGTTTACCTGTGTCCGCTGTGTTGTGTATTTACCTGTGTCCGCTGTGTTATGTGTTTACCTGTGTCCGCTGTGTTGTGTATTTACCTGTGTCCGCTGTGTTGTGTGTTTACCTGTGTCCGCTGTGTTGTGTGTTTACCTGTGTCCGCTGTGTTATGTGTTTACCTGTGTCTGCTGTGTTATGTGTTTACCTGTGTCCGCTGTGTTGTGTATTTACCTGTGTCCGCTGTGTTATGTGTTTACCTGTGTCCGCTGTGTTGTGTATTTACCTGTGTCCGCTGTGTTGTGTGTTTACCTGTGTCCGCTGTGTTGTGTATTTACCTGTGTCCGTTGTGTGTTTACCCGTGTCCGCTGTGTTGTGTGTTTACCCGTGTCCGCTGTGTTATGTGTTTACCTGTGTCTGCTGTGTTATGTGTTTACCTGTGTCTGCTGTGTTATGTGTTTACCTGTGTCTGCTGTGTTGTGTGTTTACCCGTGTCCGCTGTGTTGTGTGTTTACCTGTGTACGCTGTGTTATGTGTTTACCTGTGTCTGCTGTGTTGTGTGTTTACCTGTGTCCGCTGTGTTGTGTGTTTACCTGTGTCAGCTGTGTTGTGTGTTTAACTGTGTCAGCTGTGTTGTGCGTTTACCTGTGTCCGCTGTGTTGTGTGTTTACCTGTGTCCGCCGTGTTGTGTGTTTACCTGTGTCCGTTGTGTTGTGTTTACCTGTGTCCGCTGTGTTGTGTGTTTACCCGTGTCCGCTGTGTTGTGTGTTTACCCGTGTCCGCTGTGTTGTGTGTTTACCCGTGTCCGCTGTGTTGTGTGTTTACCTGTGTCCGCTGTGTTGTGTGTAAACCCGTGTCCGCTGTGTTGTGTGTTTACCTGTGTCCGCTGTGTTGTGTGTTTACCCGTGTCCGCTGTGTTGTGTGTTTACCTGTGTCTGCTGTGTTGTGTTTACCTGTGTCAGCTGTGTTGTGTGTTTACCTGTGTCAGCTGTGTTGTGTTTACCTGTGTCCGCTGTGTTGTGTGTTTACCTGTGTCAGCTGTGTTGTGTGTTTACCTGTGTCCGCTGTGTTGTGTGTTTACCCGTGTCCGCTGTGTTGTGTGTTTACCTGTGTCAGCTGTGTTGTGTGTTTACCTGTGTCAGCTGTGTTGTGTGTTTACCTGTGTCCGCTGTGTTGTGCGTTTACCCGTGTCCGCTGTGTTGTGCGTTTACCCGTGTCCGCTGTGTTGTGTGTTTACCCGTGTCCGCTGTGTTGTGTGTTTACCTGTGTCAGCTGTGTTGTGTGTTTAACTGTGTCAGCTGTGTTGTGTGTTTACCCGTGTCCGCTGTGTTGTGTGTTTAACTGTGTCAGCTGTGTTGTGTGTTTACCTGTGTCCGCTGTGTTGTGTGTTTACCCGTGTCCGCTGTGTTGTGTGTTTACCTGTGTCACCTGTGTTGTGTGTTTAACTGTGTCAGCTGTGTTGTGTGTTTACCCGTGTCCGCTGTGTTTCGCGTTTACCCGTGTCCGCTGTGTTGTGCGTTTACCCGTGTCCGCTGTGTTGTGTGTTTACCCGTGTCCGCTGTGTTGTGTGTTTACCCGTGTCCGCTGTGTTGTGTGTTTACCCGTGTCCGCAGTGTTGTGCAATTAGCTGTGTCCGCTGTGTTGTGCGTTTACCCTTGTCAGCTGTGTTGTGTGTGTTTACCTGTGTCCGCTGTGTTGTATGTTTACCGCTGTGTTGTGTGTTTACCTGTGTCCGCTGTGTTGTATGTTTACCTGTGATTTGGATTTTGTCACCGCGATTGTGCTTTAAAAGGCAAAATCGTATGTTCTGTAATTTCATGCATCGTGTCTAACCCGTGCGAGGCTATCTACACTGGGCAAAGCGGATGTGCAAAAACATTTGTCCTAATTGCGTGAAGTAGCCGCTACATCAGAAGTGCGGGCATCCGTTTACTATCAGTGAATGCCCCGCGTCCAGTACACAATCACGAAATGTGATTTTTCAAGTAACCAGCTCTAGTCAATAAGTAGGCTACGATCAGAGCCGTAAGAGTACGATTATGCAGACATGTCTGCAGCTAAGCAGACGTCACATAGGGAATATGTGTTAACATTTCAAACATGCTAGTTTTACATTATTTGAAACTGCTACGGCAGCAGTGAATAGACAGTGCCTATTTGCTTTTGACGCGCTGTGTCTCGCCTCTTGCTGGTGTAGAGACTGTTCATGATGCATGGATCCATCATAATTCCCTGAGTGTATCCTGATGGAAATATAAAGAGCCCTTAAACTCCAACAATCTTTTGAAAACAGAGTGTTTTTACCACACAAACAGTTCAGCGCTACCACTGCTCCTTCCTTTCAAGGATGCAAGAATCAGTTCCCGCACCGAGTGTAAAGCCAAACGTGATTGGTTGAAGCGAGAACGTGCTACGATTGGCCAGCTCGATGTGGCCGTTATCTGATTGGCTTGAGTACACGGTGGGTGGAGTCCACTTATTTGTGGATTTGTCTGCACGTGGACGCTAGAAGTGTTTCAAAATCCACAGATGAGCGAGGGGATTTACAAATGCACAGAAAGCAAGGCAAGGCAAGGCAAGTTTATTTATATAGCACATTTCATACACAGTGGTAATTCAAAGTGCTTTACATAGAAGAAATTAAAATAATTACATAAATAAAAAAAGAAATAAGAATAATTAAAACAGTTTAGAAAATAAAATACAGTGCAAACAGTCGGACGAACAGTGGCACAGTGCTCATTCAGTAAATGCAAAGCTAAACAGTGGTAATTCAAAGTGCTTTACATAGAAGAAATTAAAATAATCAAAAGAAATAAGAATAATTAAAACCCTATCTGAGATGGAAGTGATTGAGCAGGTTTGCGGTGCCACTGGACCTACAATCCAGGGACGTCCTCTGCTGGGGTGGTGTCTTACACCAGTATTGCCCAATGGGCCCCCACAGAGCACGTTTCACTTTTGCTGTTTTAAACAAACAGCGAACCTCTATACTCTCCGTAGTATAGATAATCTTCACTCGCCTCGTCGGAGTGAAGCTCTCCCCCCTTCAAAATCTCTTCCAATCAGACAGCCCTGATAATTAATAATCACCCCTATCTGAGATGGAAATGATTGAGCAGGTTTGCGGTGCCACTGGACCTAATCCAGGGACGTCCTCTACTGGGGGGTTGTCTTTCACCAGTATAGCCCAATGGGGCCCCCATAGAGCACGTTTCACTTTTGCTGTTTTAAACAAACAGCGAACCTCTATACTCTCCATAGTATAGCTAATCTTCACTCGCCTCGTCGGAGTGAAGCTCTCCCGTTCCCCTTCAAAATCTCTTCCAATCAGACAGCCCTAAAAATTAATAAAATCTTCCTCAATCACAGTTTGGAAAATAAAAAAAATTAATAAAATACAGTGCAAACAGTCGGACGTATTTTATATCAACCGGTAGCTATTATAGATCTTTCTTTTAAAAGGATCTTCTTACGACTTACATGTATCAACTTTCTTTTCTCTTTCAATCTTCTTACGACTTACCATCTATCAACTTCCTTTTCTCTTTCAATCTTCTTACCATCTATCAACTTTCTATTCTCTTTCAATCTTCTTACGACTTGCCATCTATCAACTTCCTTTTCTCTTTCAATCTTCTTACGACTTACCATCTATCAACTTCCTTTTCTCTTTCAATCTTCTTACGACTTACCATCTATCAACTTTCTATTCTCTTTCAATCTTCTTACGACTTACCATCTATCAACTTTCTATTCTCTTTCAATCTTCTTACGACTTACCATCTATCAACTTCCTTTTCTCTTTCAATCTTCTTACGACTTACCATCTATCAACTTTCTATTCTCTTTCAATCTTCTAACGACTTACCATCTATCAACTTTCTATTCTCTTTCAATCTTCTAACGACTTACCATCTATCAACTTTCTATTCTCTTTCAATCTTCTTACGACTTACCATCTATCAACTTCCTTTTCTCTTTCAATCTTCTTACGACTTACCATCTATCAACTTTCTATTCTCTTTCAATCTCCTTACGACTTACCATCTATCAACTTCCTTTTCTCTTTCAATCTTCTTACGACTTACCATCTATCAACTTTCTATTCTCTTTCAATCTTCTAACGACTTACCATCTATCAACTTTCTATTCTCTTTCAATCTTCTTACGACTTCCATCTATCAACTTCATTTTCTCTTTCAATCTTCTTACGACTTACCATCTATCAACTTTCTATTCTCTTTCAATCTTCTTACGACTTACCATCTATCAACTTTCTATTCTCTTTCAATCTTCTAACGACTTACACCATCTATCAACTTCCTTTTCTCTTTCAATCTTCTTACGACTTACCATCTATCAACTTTCTATTCTCTTTCAATCTTCTAACGACTTACCATCTATCAACTTTCTATTCTCTTTCAATCTTCTTACGACTTCCATCTATCAACTTCATTTTCTCTTTCAATCTTCTTACGACTTACCATCTATCAACTTTCTATTCTCTTTCAATCTTCTTACGACTTACCATCTATCAACTTTCTATTCTCTTTCAATCTTCTAACGACTTACACCATCTATCAACTTCCTTTTCTCTTTCAATCTTCTTACGACTTACCATCTATCAACTTTCTATTCTCTTTCAATCTTCTTACGACTTCCCTGTATCAACTTTCTTTTCTCTTTCATTTACTTGCACATTCTTTTCACTTTCCTTAGCCCTGCATTCACATTCTTAGTTCTTTCTCAGACGAAAACTTTAATATCGTCATTCAAGTACTGTTCTACGAACAGTGGCACAATGCTCATTCAGCAAAGCTAAACAGATGTTTTTTGAGTCTGGATTTGAATGTGGCTACTGTAGGAGCACACCTGATCTCTTCTGGAAGCTGGTTCCAGCTGCGGCTGGCATAATAGCTAAAAGCGAACTCTCCTTGCTTTGAGTGAACCCTTGGTATTTCTAGTTGATGTGATCCTAATGATCTGAGTGATCTGTTGGGTTTATATTCAGTGAGCATATCTGCAATGTATTGAGGTCCTAGGCCATTAAATGATTTATATACCAGTAATAATACTTTAAAATCAATCCTAAATGTGATTGGAAGCTAGTGTAAAGACCTGAGGACTGGTGTGATGTGTTCAAATTTTCTGGTTCTGCTCAGGATCCTGGCGGCAGCGTTCTGTCTTTTTGGGAAGGCCAGTAAGGAGTCCATTACAATAATCCACCCTGCTGGTGATGAAAGCATGCACAAGTTTTTCTAAGTCCTGACTGGAAACAAAGCATCTAATTCTTGCAATATTTTTCAGATGATAGTATGCTGATTTAGTTATTGCTTTGACATGACTACTGAAGTCTGAGGTCTGACTCTAGAGACACACCAAGATTCCTGACTTGATTTTTAGTTGTTTGACCTCTAGAGTGAAGGTATGCATTCACCTTGAGAACTTCATCTTTGTTTCCAAACGCAATGACTTCAGTTTTGTCTTTGTTTAACTGAAGAAAGTTTTGACACATCCAACTGTTTACTTCAACAATGCATTGGAACAGGGAGTCAATGGGGCTGTAATCGTTAGGCGATAGGGCTAAGTAGATCTGTGTGTCGTCTGCATAGCTGTGGTAAGAGATTTGGTTCTTTCTCATTATTTGGCTCATTGGAAGCATGTACAGGTTGAATAGGAGTGGCGCAAGAATTGAGCCTTGAGGAACTCTGCATGTCATGGATGTCCACTCAGACTTATGGTCTCCTAAACTCACATAATAACCTCTCGCTTCTAAGTATGACCTGAACCATTTTAGGACTATCCCAGAAAGCCCCACCCAGTTTTCCAGCCTGTCAAGAAGTATGTTGTGATCAACAGTGTCAAATGCAGCACTGAGGTCGAGTAGCACCAGCACTGATAATTTGCCTGTATCAGTATTTAAGCGAATATCGTTAATTATCTTTATGAGCGCTGTCTCTGTGATGTGATGCGATCGGAAACCAGATTGAAAATTGTCAAAGTATCCATTCGAGCTTAAGAATTTGTTCAGCTGATTGAAAACAACTTTTTCAATGATCTTGCCAATGAAAGGAAGATTTGAGATCGGTCTATAATTGCTTAATATAGTCTTACCCAGATTGCACTTTTTCAGGAGGGGTTTGACAACTGCAGTTTTCAGGGAGTTTGGAAAACTACCAGAGAGAAGTGAGGCATTTACCACTTCTAGGAGATCTGCTTCTAAGCTGTTTAACACACTTTTGAAGAAAGATGTGGGAAGTGCGTCAAGGGCGCAGGTTGATGTTTTAAGGTGCTATACGGTTTCTTCTCAAATTTTGCCATCAATTTCTTTGAAATCAGACATAGTAACTACTTTCTCAGGTTGTGGTCTGATCTGTCTGACCCCAGCGCAACACAAGGATGTGCTGATCACCTTTCTGATATTATTGATTTTCTCAGAGAAGAAAGAAGCGAACTCACTGCACTTGCTGTCTGAGAGCATTTCACTGGGAATCTGGCTCGGGGGGTTTGTTAATCTCTCAACAGTAGCAAACAGAGTGCGTGTGTGGTTTAAGTTGCTGTTAAAAATATTTGAGAAGAAAGTCTGTCTAGTTTTGCCTAGTTCCATATTGAAAGCATGGATGGTGTCTTTGTAGATGTTATAGTGGGCTACAAGTTTTGTCTTCCGCCACATGCACTCTGCTTTTCTGCATTGTCTTTTCATATTTTGCACTGCTGTTGAGTTTCTCCAAGGTGCCTTTTGTCTACCACTCTTCCTGACTTTCACAGGAGCAATATCATCAATTACACTTTTAACTTTTGAGTTAAAAGAATCAAGGAGAAAATCCACAGAGTCAGCAGCAGAGGTGGAAAGAGTAATAAAATATTGTACTCAAGTAAAAGTACTACTACTTCAATGAAATTTTACTTAAGTACAAGTAAAAGTACCGGTCTAAAAATCTACTCAAGTAAAAGTAAAAAGTAGCTAATTTAAAATTTACTCAGAGTAAAAGTTACTTAGTTACTTTTTTAACAGCGGGGTGGGGTGGGGGGCTCTCCCGTGTAGGGTCGTAACGGTATGAGATTTGCACAGTATGGCAATGTCTCAGAAAATATTACTATTAAAGGGATAGTTCACCCAAAAAATGAAAATAAGCCCATGATTTACTCACCCTCAAGTCATCCTATAGGTGTATATGACATTCTTCTTTCAGAGTTATATTTAAAAAGTCCATGAAAGTGCCTCTATTCATCATAAAAGTGCTCCATATGGCTCTGGGGGGTTAATAAAGGCCTTCTAAAGCAAAGCAATGAGTTTAAGAAAAAAAATCCATATTTAACATGTTACAAAGTAAAATTCTAGCTTCCGGCCAAACGCAGTCTACTTGCGTCTAAAGCACAACTTATGACGTCGAAGTAGCGTAGTGCGTAATGGCGTAGCTTTAGACTTAAAGGGCACCTATTATGCCCCTTTTCACAAGATGTAAAATAAATCCAACACACATTTATGTTCAAACATCATGTTAAAGTGAATTTTGCATAATAGGTGCCCTTTAAGTGGAATCTGTATGTTCGTGTGGCCGGAAGCTAGTTATTTTACTTTGTAAAGTTTTAAATATGGATATTTTTCTGACACAAACTCACCGCTTCGCTTCAGAAGGCCTTTATTAACCCCCCTTTAATCAATTAATAAATAAATAAACGGTTATAATAAATGATTGTTATTATTATTATTATTATCATCAGTTAAAAAATGACAGTTAAATGAATGAAAACTGTTTTTTTTTGGTTTAACAATGCTTTTATTATAACAAACTTAAAATTATGTGTTTGTTTTGTTTATTAAAATTTCAATAAAACATGTCTAATCAACTAAATTCAATAACTGACCAATGACCATTAGATTAACTATTTTTAACATTAATAATTTATTAAAATGTTTAAGAATACTCCTATGAAATGTATTTTATTCAGAAAATGAATGTTTCTTTTTATGATTTAATACAAATAAATGTAAACTGTATCCTTTTATTTTTTGGGAAAGTTCTGCAGAACAGATTTATTAAATTAAACCATGGACCCAAAAAAAGATATTCCTTAAATAATGTTAAATCTTTTTAAATTCAAATTATTGTTGTTATTATTTTGAGAAGTATGTTCTATAGGCATACAATAGTAATATATGCTATTTCTATCATAATTTCTCCTAGTTACACTAAACTTTTATTTTGACGGGTTCTAGTGAAGACCTGTTTCAGAGTGTATTTGACAATGTTTTTTCTCAAACAAAATTATGAAAATGCTCATTAGGCGTTATCTCAGAGCAGCTCTCTAAATGTTCATGTATTCATGTCCTCATATTGTTTGTGAGAGGCTGAAAACACAATGAGCATCAGGCATACTTGAGTATGTAGTAGGCGCGACGCAGCTCATTCACACAGAGGCACGCAGAATAAGCATATTTACATAGCAGTCTTTTTGCGCTTTAATATTCAGAGACCATGTCGCGATTGGATTTATTGCACAGCTCTACTTTCAATTTATTAATATAGCCTACTACATCATTGCGTGTTTTACGTGGCACCTGCGTTATGTAAATTGAATTTTCATGACTGGATTCACTCTGCAAACGGGACATACCCTTATCTGCACGGATGGATGGTGTTCTATGTTTCATCCTTTTGCAGCCACATTGCGTCCACACTTTTTGCACATTGGATAGGCTATCTATCCTCGAGGACAACCACGCGTTTTTCCTACATCTAAAGTAGCCTATTCACATACTGGCCAAATGGTTCGCTTCATAAGAATTCGACGGCGTTTCACTTTCAGCTGGGTCTGCATCACCTTTTATGCGCGTTTGTTCTTCCCATAGATAGACGGTTCTCCCGCCCTTCAATCAATGCAGTAGTTTCCGGAGCGCGATTATTTATTTATTTTTTCTTGAAAATTATTATTTTATTTATTTTTTACTCAGTAACGGATATGATTTTAAAATGGAGCGAATTACAATACTTCAAACAAAACGTACTTAAGTAAAAGTAAAATTACAGATTTAAAAAACTACTTAAAAAAGTAGAAGTACACAAAAAAACTACTCAATTACAGTAACGCGAGTAAATGTAATCCGTTACTTTCCACCTCTGGTCAGCAGATATGCTTGGTGTTAAAGATATAGCCTTCATAAATAGTACACTAGTGTTCTCATTTAAGCATCTCTTCTTGACAGACACAGATCTAGCTTCAATGGCAGGAGAGATCAATATATCAAAGAAAATACAGAAATGATCAGACAGTGCTACATCCTAAATAACAATCGATGAAATGTTTAGACCCTTACTGATAAGTAAATCTAGAGTGTGTCCACGATTGTGTGTCGGTCCATGTACACGCTGAGTCAGATCAAACCTTTTTAAAACAGTTTTGATTTCTTTTGCCATATTGTTTTCTGCATTATCCATGTGAATGTTAAAATCTCCAGCAATAGCAAAACAGTCAAACTCTGAGGAAATGGTTGATAACAGTTCTGTAAAGTCCTCAGAAAAGGCTGAAGAGTATTTTGGAGGCCTGTAAACAATGATAAGTAAAATGCGTGGAGCACCTTTTAACACAATACCCAGATATTCAAAAGACGGGTGTAGTAGCTTTTTCCAGTTTAACCTTTGTTCCTTATGGCTACTACTGTTGGCTGAGCTGGATATAGCTTGACGCGTGCAGTTGTAAAGATGAGGAGTAGAAGTTGATACAGTCGGTCCAATAACCATTTATTATTGATGTAGATAGAATGTTACATAAACTTGAGGTAAATAAAACAAACAATTAAACTAAAGCAGTCTCTTATATGGTAGCAAACGGCTTGTCACGTCATGGAACCATACAGCACACCACCACACGGTCAAAAGACTGTTTGCCCTCTCAGCCACACCCAGAATCTGTGGCTTCCTGTCTTTAAGGCCTTTCCCCTTGGGCTCCACCTTCAGCCTCCCAACCGTCCTTTAGGTGGCGGTAGATAGACCTGTGGCCATATATATCTCTCACTCACTCATTCATACACACTATTCACAAGAAAGAAACATGAAATCAACTCAAAGCTCAATTTGGCTCCTACATACCGGCCCCTAATTGTGTTTGTAGAGGCAAAAACAATTACTTTTTTTAAATGATAAAGGAGCCATTTCTACTTAAAGTTTAACTTTTCCAAAAAAAAATTATAATAATAATATATATATTTTCCAATTATTTACATCTTATAGTAAAATTTACAATTGAATGAGTCAACTTATCTTCAATGTTCTTGAATGCTCAGGATTTCTTAGAATCTTCGTCACCCTCTAACAGCAAGCAGATTTTGGACACTGGCCTCTCTAGTACACTCGTTTTTGTTTTCAGCTTCACGACCCGGACATGACCTTTGGCATCTGTTCTGGCCTCAACAATTCTTCCCAGTTGCCACGAACTGCGAGGAGCGGTATTGTCGGCGATCAAGACGATGTCCCCTGGGATGAAATTTCTTCTTGCTCTTGACCATTTTTGTCGTTCTTGTAGAAGAGGGAGGTATTCCAGAAGCCATCTCTTCCAAAACAGCTCAGCCATATACTGGACCTGTCTCCAGCGTCTTCTGTGGTATAGATCCGACTTTGAAAAGACTCCAGGGGGCAGAATTGGGTTAGTTCTGAGTGACAGAATATGATTCGGTGTAAGGGCCTCTAGATCTTGTGGGTCACCGGACACCTTTGTAATGGGCCGGCTGTTAAGAATTGCCTCAACCTCACAGAAAACAGTGTGTAGCCCTTCATCGTCTAAGGTTTGTTGTTTTAAGACTGAGCATAAGACATGCCTTACCATTCTAATGAGGCGTTCCCAGAACCCACCATGGTGAGAGGCTGTAGGGGGGTTAAAGCTCCACTGAACTCCTTCCTTCATCAGAGTTTGGTGGATCTTCCTTTGGTCTAAAGTTCTGAGTGCTTCTCTTAGTTCTCTTTCTGCACCTACAAGGTTAGTGCCATTATCTGATCGTAGGTGTAGTGCCTGCCCTCTTCGACACAGAAACCTTCTAATGGCATTAATGCAGGAGTCTGTACTTAAAGAACAGGCTACCTCTAGATGTACTGCTCGGCTGGTCATGCAGGTAAAGATGACGCCATATCTTTTCATTGTGCTTCTTCCCCTTCTTACCTCAAAAGGACCGAAGTAGTCAAGGCCAACGTTGGAGAATGGTGGTAAGTCTGTGACCAGTCTTTGACTTGGCAGGTCAGCCATCTTTTGTTCGCCTGCTTTACCTCTGTGCTTTCTACAGGTAACACAGTGAGAGAGAACCTTTCTTGCAGCAGAGTTAACATTTGTTATCCAGTAAGTTTTTCGTACCTGAGATAGCATGTGGTTCCTTCCCCCGTGTCCAGTTTGAACATGGAAGTGGCGCAGAATCAGAGTGGACACGTGATGATCTTTGGCCAAAATGGCAGGGTGTTTTCTTTCCTCAGGCATTGCTGTTCTTCTGAGACGACCACCCACTCTGAGGATTCCATTGTCCAGCACTGGATCCAATCTGTATATGCTACTGCCCTTTTTCACATTGGAAGCACCCTCTTGCAGCATGACGATTTCCTTAGGGAAGCTTTGTCTCTGTACATAGGAGAGAATAGCCTTTTCTGCCATTATCAGATCATCAACTGTTATTGCTTCTTTTATGTTGTCTTTGACATACCCTTTTGTCATTCTGGTTACCCTTTGAGTCTGCTTACAATCCTTCTTTGAGGCATTTCCTTTCTGCACAAGGAGTTTTAGTGCAACTTTAATTTTTAGGATCCATGCAACCGCTACCCTCAATTTCAGCCAGTCTGAAAAGTGATTGAGCAACTTGTCTGTGGGCTTTTCCTCACATGTCTGCATGATTGCATTCACTGTCGCAGATTTCTTCACCTCTGGATCATCTTCACAAAGTTCTACTTTGTTCACAGATTCCCTCGGCCAGTCCTCTTCTGATGACCAAAGGAACTCTGGTCCAGAGATCCATCTTGTGTTCTTCATGAACCTCTCTACACTCACTCCTCTAGAGCAATCGTCGGCAGGGTTTCTTTTTGTGTCAATATATCTCCACTGAAAGACTTGTGTGGCCTCTCTAATCCTAGATGTTCTATTCGCCACATAGGTATGAAAATGAGTGTGGTCATTTGAAATGTACTTTAAGACAGATGTGCTGTCAGACCAAAACACTGACATATCTGTAGGTGGTAACAATTCTTCCTTTAACATTTTATCCACTTTAACTGACAAAGCTGCAGCTGCTAACTCCAGCCTTGGGATGGTCTGCCGTTTTAATGGAGCTACTCTTGCCTTGCCAATCAAGAATGCTACATAGACCTTTCCTTCTGCATTTGTCATTCTGAGATAGCTGACTGTTCCATAACCTAGCTCGCTGGCATCAGAGAAGTGGTGAATCTGGTTATGCACTGACTCACCAAAATGATTTGGCTTAAAGCAACGTGGAACTTCAAAGTCTGTGAGATGTGAGAGACTGCTGGTCCATTTGGTCCACTGGTCAGAAAGTGTATTGGGAATGGTCATGTCCCATCCAAGGTCCTGTCGGCACAACTCCTGCAACAACAGTTTAGCTGGCAAGGTAAGCGGAGACAGAAAGCCCAATGGGTCATATATAGAGCTTACCATTGATAGGATGCCCCTTCTGGTAAGTGCACGCTCACTGATGGTGATGTTGAACTTGAAGGAGTCACTTTGGACACACCACTGAAGTCCTAAGGCTCGTTCCATGGGCAATTGATCTTTGCTCAAGTCCAAGTTTTTTATTTCTTTAGCTCTGTCTTCTTGTGGAACAGCACCAAGGACAGTTCTACTGTTGCTTATCCACTTTGACAAATGGAAGCCTCCTCTATGACAGACTTCAGTGAGGTTTGAAATTAGTTCTATTGCTTCAAGTTCTGTGGGCATCGATTTCAAACAATCATCTACATAAAAGTGCTCCATGATTGTGTTTGTTACCTCAGGAGGGAAGTTGCTTGCATTGTCACGTGCAGTCTTTCTGAGAGCAAAGTTAGCTATGCTCGGTGAAGAGACTGCACCAAACAAATGAACAGTCATGCGATATTCCACTGGAGCATCATCCGCATTTCCTTGTGGCCACCATAAGAAGCGCAGGAAGTCTGTGTCACTTTCAGTCACCTTGACTTGGTAAAACATGGCCTGTATGTCAGCCATCAGCGCTACTGGTTCTTCTCGGAAACGTGTCAATACTCCAATCAGTGTGTTTGTCAAATTTGGGCCTTGGTGTAGTTCAGAGTTAAGGGATGTCCCCTGAAAGGTTGCACCACAATCAAACACTACTCTAATGGTCTTCTTTTTTGGGTGATATACCCCATGATGAGGGATATACCAAACTTTTCCATCAGTCCTATTCAATTGTGAAAAGGGAACAATTTCAGCGTAGCCCTTGTAAATGACGTCACTGAGGAACTCTGTGTACTCCCTTTGATAGTTTGGATCTCTTTTGAACTTCCTTTTCAGATTCAACAAGCGCTGTTCTGCAACAACGCGATTGTTGGGCATTGTGATATTATCTGCTTTGAAAGGTAAGTTAATGCAGTAGTGACCCTCCTTTACTTTTACAGATTCATTAACAATGTTCATTAATTTCTTGTCATTCACTGACATTTCACTTTTTTCTTCATAGGCTTTCTCATTGAAATCTGTGTTGTATTGACTCACCAGAAGTTCTTGCAGGTCGACCAAGGAGATCCAGTTTGCAGTCACTGTGGTCATTTCCACACCTTTGCTGCTACCTCCCAATGGACCGTTGATTACCCAACCCAACACCGTTCTTACAGCATAAGGTCCATCTTCTTGTGAGTTAATTACCTGCCAAGGTTCCATAACATTTGCTGCATTCATTCCTATGAGCAAGTCAATGTCACAGTCTATGTGAGGTAACTGGATTTCACTGAGATAAGGCCATTGCTTTAAATCTTCTTGTGTTGGGATGTTCTCTTTTGTTACAGGCATAGAATTTTGTGTGTAGACATCAGGTAAAGGAATGAATTTCTTGCCATTAAGTGTACTGACCTCTAAACCTGACACTAACACACTTCTTATGGGTTTCTCATGTGCCATTGTTCTCAGCAGTACGGTTGTTTGTTTCCCCTCTAGACACAACTTCTGCGCCAGTCTCTTCGTGCAGAATGTTGCTGAACTGCCAGGATCAAGAAGAGCATAAGTCTGAATGATTTTGTTGCCTTTAACAGACTTAACTTGCACAGGAAGGATTGACAGTGCACATTTACTGTTCCCGGCCCCTGTATGACCACAAGCATTTGATGACACTTTGCTGATGTGTTTCTGTGACTGCTCTTCTAACCTTGAGGCATGACCTTTAGCCTCAAAATTGATATGAAGAACATTGGGATGTGCTTGATTGCAGATGTTACATATACAGGGAACTACACTGCGACCAAAATGGTCGCATATGCGACCTTTTGAAATGCCATTGCGACCCTAATTTTTAATGGGTCGCAAATGTATCACTGATTATTTTTGTACCTACCTTATGTTTTAGGCAATATGCTATGATTTACTATGAGCATTTATTAAAACAGAAATGTGTATTTTAAGAATACGTTTTATAACGTGGTCTGAACATTCAACACAAAGTTGGCTTCAGCCCCGCGACTTATAAAGTAATCGGGTTGATGTGCGCGTTTATGTCACACGTTTCCCGCTGTTCGTGCATAACTATTCTCCTCTATTGGTTCTTTATTTGTTTTAAACAGCAGACGTAATATTAATCCGTCTCTGGTCATGATTTGGAGACAATGAGCATTGAACCGGTTTGCCGTCCTGCTTATATTTATCACGCAGTAAAAATGCCCCTCCCCGCGGCCAAAACCAGTCGTCTGTGGACAGGGTGGGAAATTAGCAATAATTTATTATTAGCGATTATAATAATGCTGCGTTCGCACCAAAAGCGAATACAGTTCGCAAAAATTCGCATCCACCGAGGGACCAGGACAGTTTATATACTGTCTATGGACAGGACCACCAGACGCGTCGCGCAACGCGTTTTTACATTGACTTAACATTTAATGTATTAAGTAGTAACCAATAAACACATGCTGCGAGTGATTTCATTGTACGGATTGGACAGCCTTTGTCAAAGAATGCGGTTGCTAAGTAACAATAATACACTTTTGTCGAGTAACTCTTTTGATTGGTTTTCAGCGCTGTGTCTCACGGCGCTGAAGAGACCGTTATACTGTATAACTTATACACATAGCTAAACTGAGAATAAAAATCAAATAAAAAGTGTATATATATAGCTGAGCTGAGCTGGTGCAGAAGAAAGGGAAATTATTTTTAACCATGCGCGCGCGCTCTCTACACTGCTGAAGCGCGGATGATCTGAAAACACAGACAAGCTGGAGTTCAGCGATCTTTATTTGAGATTTTCTACTTAAATAAAAGTGTCATTCAGTCGGTCTGTGTTCTGTCACGAGCCGCTGGCGCTGTTTGTGCGACTAAATCTGCGATCAAAATGCAGGCTGATATCCAGCAGTGTTTTTAATGTTGATCATTATATGAGCAAGATGCAATGTTTCCCGAATATCCACACGATTTCAAATGTGACATTGATTTTATACAACAGTAAAAAATAAAAAGGGTAACATTTAAGTGATGTACTGCATTTAAAACAGTATAGTCAGGCTTATTGCTCTATTTTGCAACGAAATCTGTGGCTTTGAACGAATCGTGAGATTCAATGAATGAATGACTCGATGACCGCCACCTACTGGCTATTTTAATATAATATTTTTATTAATATTAAAAACGTTTTTTAACATTGCATATTTATTGAACATTGTTTTATTTAAAGCATTATTTATTTTTAAAAGGTATTATTAAGGTTAAAAATTAAATGAAAAAAAGTATTAAAGGGGGCGAATATTGTCCCTTAATGGAAAAGGTGTGACTGCAGTCTAAGTGGAAGAGAGGGGGTACCAGGGGGTACGGCACTCAAAAAAATTGGAGAACCACGGAACTTAGGAAAAGGGATATGTAGAATTGCACAAGTGCTACTGCTAAAGAGTGCAATGTCAATAATTTCTCATAAGCTTAATTAAATGGCCTAGAGAGAATAATTATGACATTTTCTGTCTAAAGACTACATATAAAATAGCTACCTAAAGTAACTGCAGTTTACTAAAAGTAATGACTAAAAGTTTGCATTCATAAGCATTTTCGTCTGAAGATGAAGACTAAGACTGAATCAAAAATGGTTGCCAAAATGAACACTGACCTACACACACCAAGCGCACTACACCGCTGTTGCGTATGTATTAAATATGACTGATCATTTAAATAAAATGTTTTATTTAATTCTAGTAGCCTACATAATTATTTTCCAGGGTTTAAAATTCATACAGATTTGATATTTTCCCCTCATACTTATGTTGGAATGGGTACGAAGTTGGCATTGAATTTCATTTGAAATGGTATTAAAAAGGTCTTAAAAGCCTTGAATTTAAGCTGGAGGATCCTGGGGGTACCCTGAAATGAATAAAAAACGTATTGAAGCAATTTCTTTCTTGCAATTTGAATTCCGGAAAAAGTGGCTGGTAAAAAATATAAGTGGCTGGTAAAATTGGGCATCCACCAGCCACTGTGGCTGGTGGACAAAAAAGTTAATTTCCCACCCTGTCTGTGGATGAGAATCCAAAACAATTAGTGGGATGTTGTCCTGCTTCACTTCACAGGCGCTGAGTGAAATGAGAATTTTAGAATGACGGGACACTCATTTATATGACACTTTTTAACAGGAATAACAGCTCGTTCCGCGCGTCATACGTTATTGTACATGCGCAGTCCTTTCAGTTTCGGTTTTCAATCCGATCAAGTGTTGACATGTTCTCTCGATCGCATTACAAAAGGAATAAACCACCCCTTTCAATCCGATCGAAATTGCATTCGGATCGAGCTCAATACGATCGATTAAGGTGTTTACATGAAGATTTTTTTAGTCCGATTGAGCCGTCAATACGATTATAAGTGTCCACGTAAACGCAGCTTCATGTAAATTGAAGCTTCACAATGACAGTATGAAGCAGGCGAAATGTATAGACAGGTACATATCCCGTGACGCAGCAGCACTCCCCACTGCATTTTGGCGTCAAGCAAACCGAAACTTGTGAGGAGCGCGGCGCGCGGGCGCGACAATGATGCGAAATGAGCGTAGTTGTCTTGCGCTTAAAGCGTAGTTGTCTTGTTCTGGAGGCGGTCATATGCAAACGCTGGTACGTCACTTCGTACCGTGACGTCACTTCTTACGATGGATCCAGAACGAGCTGTATTTAGAGCTTGATTAAATAAATGATTCGTTTATAATGGGGAGGAAGTCTTAAGCTATGAAACTTGCAGGTCGTTTTAATGGTACAAAGACCTCTTATATACCAAAAGATCAAGGCAAATTTGGTTTCTCATGTCATGACCCCTTTAAAACCGAATAGTCAATAGCTGCTGAAAATCTATTATTATATTATTTTATTGATTATATTTATTTTAAGAGTTCAGGAGTCTGCCCATCTGTGCCAACCATAGCATGTTGAAATCCAAAAGAAATTAATTTTGCACATTATTGTGTACTGTATTTTCTATTGCAGTAAATCTATCCCAACCAATGTTAAAGAAAACAAGGCGGCATGTGGTTTAAAAGATGGCAAGTAAAATAAAAAGCACATCTGCATGCAATACAGTTTCATTATTGTTCATTATTATCCAGAGCGGCTTACTATAAATAATTTGTGCGACCAAATCATGTTTTGCGCCAGTAACTGAAAAAGTTAGTAGCGCAAGTGCCACCAGTGGAAAAGGTTAGTGTAGTTCCCTGATATAAGACGTTTTTTGCAGTCTTTGCTCATGTGCCCTTTACACAAACAACCAAAGCAGAGTCCTTTTTTTTTTAAATGGTTTAACTTTTCCCTGTGTGTTTTCTTCTTGAAGTGAGAGCAGTTCTCCAGATAATGAGCGCCATCACAGCAGAGGCATGGCATTTTCACATCACACAGTGTTGTTACATTAGTTGCATAGGTAGATTTGGGCCTAAAAAGAGTCTTACTTACGTTGGGCCTTTTATTCCTGCTTGCAACTGGTTCTTGTATATCTCCAAATATCGGGTTGGAACATATCTTGGCCTGTTCCTCAATGAACTGTACAAGGTCTTTAAATGTAATCCTGCTGCTGTTGTCCTCCAGTTTATTTTGAGCTTTAGTCCGCCATCTATCCCGCAGCTTGTAGGGTAATTTCATGACAATGGCTTTCAAGGTAGAGGCTACATTCAATTCCTCCATATAGTTCATCTTCACCATAGCATTACAGCATCCTTTGAGCTACAGGGAATACTCATTCAAGGCTTTAGAGTCTTCAGGTTTTATATTTGGCCAATTCAGAACCTTTTCAATATAGGCGATGGAAATTTGATACTCATTGCCAAACTGTTCAAGCAACAAGCGCTTTGCCCTGACATAACCCTGATCTCCATCCATATGCTGGCAACTTCTTACTAGGTCTCTAGCTTGCCCTCTAGTAAATTGCTCAAGGTAAAACAACCTATCTTGTCCACTGTCTGTTTTCATCTCAATGTTGTGTTCAAAGGATGTCATAAATTACCTAAACTGTAAAATGTCCCCATCAAATATGATAAAATTTTTAGGTGGCAATAATGACAATTGCTGCTGTTTGAGAAGCATAGATGTAATTTCATTTTGTCTGTTTAAGACAGCAATGAGACTATTGGAAGCTACACTGCCCTCTAACGGTCTGCGCTGCTCAAGCTCCCTTTTTGATAACATAGGATGTGCTATGTCTGCATGTGATTGAACAGGAACAGGAACATCAACCGCCAGCTGTCTATATTCTGTACTGAGCTCCACTCTGTTGGATCGCTCATGGAATTTTTCAACGACATCAGCACCCTCTCGAGCTATACTGTCTGCCTGCAGAGATTGTGCCTGCCCTTGTGCTACCCCTATATCATCCTGGGTCTCCTGGTATAACCAATGTTCTCTCTGGTCACCATTGGAATTTTCTTGTGGGTATGGTAGTCGATACAATGGCAGATGCCGTACCCCGTCCTTTGAGCGCACAGTCCTACGTTCATGCACATTGGTTGTTGGAGCCCCTGTTTGCAGAGTTTCCATGTTGGCGACTTCCAAGTTCCTCTCCTGAAAGTATGTGTTCATGCCATCGACTGGGGTGGAATAAACTCGTTCTTCCACACTATCCAATACTGCGAGCTTTGCATTTGCAGCAGACAACTCAGCTGTAAAGTTCAGAGTCTCCTTTTGTCTTCTTATTTCCTCTCTTTCTTTAGCTAAGCGCTCTTCTTTTTCTTCCAAAGCATGCCTTTCTTTCAAAGCAGCGGCCTTAGCTAAAAGCGCTGCCTTCTCAGCATGTGCCACCAGACGAGCTGATGCTGAGCTTGCATATGAACTTTTACGTGAAACCTGACTTACCAAAGAGATACTGTCTTTAGGACTGATCTCATCTCCTCCTTCCGGCAGTGGTTGAACAAGACAGGATTGAATCCACTCGTCAATCTTACTCTTAAACTCATTGATGGTCATCAACTTTGGCTTATACCACTGTTCTGTGTCCACAGCACACTCATCCTTTGACAATAACTGTTGGTATTGTTTGTGCAGGTCGTTAAAGTCTTCTAACATTTCAGTGTATTTCTGAACATTCTCCTTTACTTTCTCCAGATTGACTGGATCACACATAAGTTCAGTTGTTTTGTTCATTTTACGAGTCAACACAGCACACTTATTCTTTCTAGCAATTCTTGCATCTTTCTTCTTCTTTTCTAACTCAAACAATTCCTCCTCAACAGGTGCAACATCCGTGTCAGTGACCTCCATATTGTTTGAAGCTCTTTGTTCCATGTGACAAACTCAAAAAGTCCTTTTTTCTTCCAAAAATATAACTCAATATTCATCAAAATACATTCTTACAAATACACAGAGCAAGATTGCTTTAAAAGTTCTTTGTTTCACATACCGATTCTTTTGGATTCGCTTGGATTCACTTTGGCCTTCAAAAAATTCAAGATGGCACTTGCGCTTCTCAAACTTCCTTTTCTGGTATTCCTTTGTTCAAAGTATCCAATATTCCTTTGATCCAAGTATATCCATCCAGAGAAGTCTTTTGACTAAATGTAGTAGCTTTTTCCAGTTTAACCTTTGTTCCTTATGGCTACTACTGTTGGCTGAGCTGGATATAGCTTGACGCGTGCAGTTGTAAAGATGAGGAGTAGAAGTTGATACAGTCGGTCCAATAACCATTTATTATTGATGTAGATAAATATGTCACAGGTCGAGGTGGGCCAAGCCAGACTGCACCCACCCCTAGACCAGGATCACCCTGAGGAGCGTGTCAAAGGAGGAGGCAGGAGACAGGAATAAAAAGAATGACAGGCTTTATTAAATATAAAAACAATTTGAAAATCCTAATCTAAAATTCCTCTTCCTTCCTCTTCCCAGGAATCCAAGGCAAGTGGGGGGTCAGGCTCACTTCCTTCTGGCGCTGGTGCCAACTCGCAGTGGTAGGTACTGAACAGGTGGGTATCACAGGTGAGTAAATGAGTCAGGCTTACTTCCTTCTGGCGCTGGTGCCAACTCACAGTGGTAGGTACTGGACAGGTGGGTATCACAGGTGAGTGGGGGGTCAGACTTACTTCCTTCTGGCGCTGGTGCCAACTCACTGAACAGGTGAGTATCACAGGTGAGTATCGCAGGTGAGTAGGTGGATCAGGGCTCACAAGAGTTGTAAAGGGCGGGCACTTCGCACCATACAGGTGGGTTTCAGGGCTACAGCAGACTCAAGTCGCAAGCGGAGCGGGGCTTTGGCTGGCCCAGACAGAATCAATACTTCAAATAGAGGTGAATAGCTCTCACATGGGTGGCAGGAGACAGAGTCAATAGCTGAACAGGGCTTTCACTGGGACAGACAGCATTTAAACTTCAAGCAGAAGTAAGCAGTTCTCACGTGTGTTACAGGGGACAAAGTCACAAGCTGAGCGGGCGTTCACTGGAACAGACGGAGTCAACACTTCAAATAGAGGTGAACAGCTCTCACGTTGGTGGCAGGAAACAGAGTCATAAGCTGAGCAGGGCTTTCACTGGGGCAGACAGCACACAGACTTCAAGCAGAGGTAAACAGTTCTCACGTGTGTTGCAGGGGACAAAGTCACAAGCTGAGCGACGTTCACTGGAACAGACGGAATCAACACTTCGAATGGAGGTGAACAGCTCTCACAAGGGTAGCAGGAGACAGAGTCATAAGCTGAGCAGGGCTTTCACTGGGGCAGACAGCACACAAATTTCAAGCAGAGGAAAACAGTTCTCACGTGTAGTGTGCGCACGGGGGCTTTTCCTTCTGACATCCAACAGGTGACTGCAATCGATCTTGCTAGACTCTTATGATGGACGGTAGACCAGCATAACACATGGGGAGTGCACGGCGATAAAAGGTAAATCTTCCACACACACACGACAGTCCAATTCCAAACATGCAACGTGATGGGAAACGTCAATTTCAGCACTACAAATCCACTCTTCAAGTGCAAAGTAAGGCCAACACTCACCCAGAGGTCTCGATCTGAAGAGCCGATGATAGTCAGAGTTGGGACAGATGCGGTGAATAATTTCCTCACCACTACAAGCGGCTTCACTTCGCTGGTTTCAATGGCCGAGGGGGAGGCTAGAGATCGACAAGGAATCAGTCTATTTCACTCAGTGCGATGTATACAACGTGATCCAAGCACTTCAAACCAGTATCCAATTTAGTGTAGAAAACATGCGTTTAAGAGATTCAATTTGTCAATCACTCATCTCACTCTTTCCCAGTCCAGACGACGAATTCCACTCTTCAAAACTGCCCTCGGATCCCACGAGCAACACTCCTCTTCTTTCACGATGGTCCTTCAGCTGCAACACTCCACAAACATTTCCCAACGGGAGAGAACCACACCAGATCGCCGGGGGAAGACAAAGGAACAACCACACAACGCGGAGGGAGAACACCCAGCCTTCTCTTTCTCTTGTGTTTTATCCTCTCCAAACACTGGCGCCACCTCAATCAGGCACTCAAAGTGAAGTCCCCGCACCTGTTGTCAATCTGCCGTTTAGTTGTCATGACGACAGACACACACACAAGCCCGGGGACAGTGTTACACTAAAAGTGTCCCGGCGGGAACACTTCTCTGATGGGATTAGTTCCGGGGATTATTTGTCACCCCGTGACAAATGTTACATAAACTTGAGGTAAATAAAACAAACAATTAAACTAAAGCAGTCTCTTATATGGTAGCAAACGGCTTGTCACGTCATGGAACCATACAGCACACCACCACACGGTCAAAAGACTGTTTGCCCTCTCAGCCACACCCAGAATCTGTGGCTTCCTGTCTTTAACCCTCTGGAGTCTAAGGTGTTTTTGGGGCCCTTGGGATGTTTTGAAATGCCCTGATATTTGTATTTTTTTCAGTTGCTTATAAACATATTAATGGCAAAGGTGTAATTACACTCTATTTAGCACGAACATGACTATCATAATATGTGAGCAACATATATGTACATGTTTGCATTTTTGAGAGAATATTATTTATGCGTGGTTATTCAAAAAACTCAAACTTAAATTGTCTGATATAAGACCACAAACGACCAACTTCACATATTCCCACAATACTTTTGACTAATGGATCTTGTCGGCTAGAGTATTTACTTCAAAATGATCTGAAAATCATCCGGGCTAATCGTTCACATTAAACAATAGATTGATTTAAATTTTGTAAGACACTTTTTGTTTGGAAAGGCAATATGCAGGTGGGCGTGAATGATCCAACAAGGTCATGAATAATGTCCTCATTCACACCTGAGAGACAAAGGAGACCTGCTAATGCTGCAGTGCATACTAATGAGCCTTAGGTGTCACTGTGGCTACAAGAAAAAATGCAAAGACAACACACACACATATATACATACATATATACATACATACATATATATACCGGTATATATATATATATATATATATATATATATATATATATATATATACATATATATTACTACAGAATTGGTTCAGAGTTGGAAACATCTTGAAAAAAAGTGTATTTTTCCACAAACTGTATGCTTGCAAATTGTATAATATCCAAGGTAAACATTTCTAGTAATTGTGCAGTTAATTCTCATTCGTATTTTCAGAAAGTTTTGGATTATGTAGGCTATCCTCTCCCCAAATTTGTCACTAATAAAACACAAAAATAATTTATAGAGAAGGCTTATATTGACCTTTTAAGATTTTGTTTGCACCTTGTAAATTAGGTTTTGATGTGGCAGTAAAAGCTTTATAAATAATCTATCCAAAACGAAATTTTGTCTTTCATATTTCGTCTGTAACATATGGTCTTTTATAATATATATTAGGGCATAAATGTTAATTTGCAGTTTAATATGTTGCTTATACAAATACATTTTATTTCAACGTATTCAGTCGATTTTTACTCATCTCAGTAGGCAATATAGATAGTTTGCTAAAAGCGAAACTCGCGCGAGCTGTAGTAAACAACATGCATATGTGCCGTGCATTCATTCAAACACAGAAACGCGATTCAAATTTAAACAGTCTTTTGCGGTTTACAGACACCATTTCATATCGCGATTAGAACAAAGCACTTACTGATGATCTGCAGCTGGATCCGTTGTTCGGCTACTCCAGCACGTTTGAGGTAAAATTTCCAGAATTATCACGATATTATTATTCCTCACAGCGAGCGTGTTGTCCAGCTGTTGTGGGCGTTGACTGGTTTGCATGTGTTGCTTCAGATTATCTGCGTTTGAATAGCGCGCGCTCTCGATGGGCGTGTCACATTAGCGGAGTAATGAGGTGCCAGAAGGATAATGAGCACAGCTGATCTCTCGCTCTTTTTATATAGATTACATAAACAGAGAATATTTGTTTTAGTTTTGAATTAGATAATTTAAAACTACACACTTAAATGATTATAGAGATATATAGCTCATGTCTGAGTGAATAGTATTCGCTGAGATTTGTTTAAATTTAGAAACGTGCTTCAGAAAAAAAGTTCACGGAGACGGAGAGGCATAAAGCACTCCCTGTTTACTTTCTTTATTTTACAAAAGCACAATGTTTTATTTCGATTGTAAGTGGACACATAAAAAAGTAGACATTTAACAGCTTATTTTCTCATATTTCTTAAGGCTGTATGACCAAAACTGACTGAGTATTTTAGGTCTATTTTGCTGCTATGTAAAAAAAAACGAGCAAAACGCGCCCGCGCGTTTGCCGACCCCAGGGGGTTAAGGCCTTTCCCCTTGGGCTCCACCTTCAGCCTCCCAACCGTCCTTTAGGTGGCGGTAGATAGACCTGTGGCCATATATATCTCTCACTCACTCATTCATACACACTATTCACAAGAAAGAAACATGAAATCAACTCAAAGCTCAATTTGGCTCCTACATACCGGCCCCTAATTGTGTTTGTAGAGGCAAAAACAATTACTTTTTTTAAATGATAAAGGAGCCATTTCTACTTAAAGTTTAACTTTTCCAAAAAAAAATTATAATAATAATATATATATTTTCCAATTATTTACATCTTATAGTAAAATTTACAATTGAATGAGTCAACTTATCTTCAATGTTCTTGAATGCTCAGGATTTCTTAGAATCTTCGTCACCCTCTAACAGCAAGCAGATTTTGGACACTGGCCTCTCTAGTACACTCGTTTTTGTTTTCAGCTTCACGACCCGGACATGACCTTTGGCATCTGTTCTGGCCTCAACAATTCTTCCCAGTTGCCACGAACTGCGAGGAGCGGTATTGTCGGCGATCAAGACGATGTCCCCTGGGATGAAATTTCTTCTTGCTCTTGACCATTTTTGTCGTTCTTGTAGAAGAGGGAGGTATTCCAGAAGCCATCTCTTCCAAAACAGCTCAGCCATATACTGGACCTGTCTCCAGCGCCTTCTGTGGTATAGATCCGACTTTGAAAAGACTCCAGGGGGCAGAATTGGGTTAGTTCTGAGTGACAGAATATGATTCGGTGTAAGGGCCTCTAGATCTTGTGGGTCACCGGACACCTTTGTAATGGGCCGGCTGTTAAGAATTGCCTCAACCTCACAGAAAACAGTGTGTAGCCCTTCATCGTCTAAGGTTTGTTGTTTTAAGACTGAGCATAAGACATGCCTTACCATTCTAATGAGGCGTTCCCAGAACCCACCATGGTGAGAGGCTGTAGGGGGGTTAAAGCTCCACTGAACTCCTTCCTTCATCAGAGTTTGGTGGATCTTCCTTTGGTCTAAAGTTCTGAGTGCTTCTCTTAGTTCTCTTTCTGCACCTACAAGGTTAGTGCCATTATCTGATCGTAGGTGTAGTGCCTGCCCTCTTCGACACAGAAACCTTCTAATGGCATTAATGCAGGAGTCTGTACTTAAAGAACAGGCTACCTCTAGATGTACTGCTCGGCTGGTCATGCAGGTAAAGATGACGCCATATCTTTTCATTGTGCTTCTTCCCCTTCTTACCTCAAAAGGACCGAAGTAGTCAAGGCCAACGTTGGAGAATGGTGGTAAGTCTGTGACCAGTCTTTGACTTGGCAGGTCAGCCATCTTTTGTTCGCCTGCTTTACCTCTGTGTAATTGGGTAATTACCAAATGATATTTGCTTACATTGATAGACATCTTTAAAAAGAGCAGCTACTCCCCCACCTCTCCTACCCTTTCCTACCATTTGTGAAAGCGATTTACAAATGTGTGCAGCGATTTACAAATGCACAGAAAGCGGTTCACAAATAAATGCCAGGCAGAGTTGTGTTTGTAAAATAATAAAAAAATTGTAAATATTTTATTACACTGCACTACACTGCACTACACTACACTGCACTGCACTGCACCGCACCGCACCGCACCACACTACACCACACTACACCACACTACACCACACTACACTACACTACACTACACCACACTACACCACACTACACCACACTATACCACACTACACTACACCACACTACACTACACCACACTACACTACACTACACCACACTACACCACACTACACTACACCACACTACACTACACCACACTACACCACACTACACTAAACTACACCACACTACACTACACTACACTACACTACACCACACTACACCACACCACACTACACTACACTACACCACACTACACCACACTACACTAAACTACACCACACTACACTACACTGCACTGCACCGCACTACACTACACTACACTATACTACACCACACTACACTACACTACACTGCACCACACTACACTACACCACACTACACTACACCACACTACACCACACTACACCACACTACACTACACTACACCACACTACACCACACCACACTACACTACACTACACTACACCACACTACACCACACTACACCACACTACACTAAACTACACCACACTACACTACACTGCACTGCACCGCACTACACTACACTACACTACACTACACCACACTACACTACACTACACTACACTACACTACACCACACTACACTACACTACACTGCACCACACCACACTACACTACACTAAGTACTACACCACACTACACTACACTACACAACACTACACTACACTACACTACACCACACTACACCACACCACACTACACTACACAACACTACACTACACTAAGTACTACACTACACTACACCACACCACACCACACTACACTACACTACACTACACTACACAACACTACACTACACTACACTAAGTACTACACTACACTACACCACACAACACTACACTACACTAAGTACTACACTACACTACACCACACCACACTACACTACACTACACTACACCACACTACACCACACTACACCACACTACACTAAACTACACCACACTACACTACACTACACTGCACTGCACTGCACCGCACTACACCACACTACACTAAACTACACCACACTACACTACACTACACTACACTACACTACACCACACCACACTACACTACACTACACAACACTACACTACACACCACACCACACTACACTAAGTACTACACTACACTACACTAAGTACTACACTACACTACACTACACCACACTACACCACACCACACTACACTAAGTACTACACTACACTACACTACACCACACCACACTACACTACACTAAGTACTACACTACACTACACTACACCACACCACACTACACTAAGTACTACACTACACTACACTACACTACACTACACCACACCACACTACACTACACTAAGTACTACACTACACTACACAACACTACACTACACCACACTACACTACACTACACTAAGTACTACACTACACCACACTACACTACACTAAGTACTACACTACACTACACTACACCACACTACACCACACCACACTACACTACACTAAGTACTACACTACACTACACAACACTACACTACACCACACCACACTACACTACACTAAGTACTACACTACACTACACTACACCACACCACACTACACTACACTAAGTACTACACTACACTATACTACACTACACAACACTACACTACACTACACTACTGAATCCCTTTCCCTGCGATGTGGATTATTAATGGCCACATCTGTATAATCGTGTGAAAGTGTGTGTCTGTGTGTGCATGCATTGAATTACTCCCTCTGTTCATGAGTTTTATTGGTTTACAAACAGGAAAAATGTCCACATCCAGGATACAAAATCTTCGTTGTTTTGAGTTACTGGGAGTATGCACTGGAACAGATTGTTGTCAGGTAGGCTATTTAATATATTGATTTAATTTATTTATTCATTATTCATTCATTAATTTTTGCTTCCAAGATTAATGCGTTCGGATGTGAAACATTTTGTCGAGCTTGATTCAATTCTTTGAGCTATTTATTTGAAAAGCTTTGTGTAATGAACCTTTTCCCGATACAATTGTGTTGAAAGCTTCGCTGGTTCATAATGCTTCGCTTCACCATCTCTACAGAAAACACAGGCAAAAAGGGTATCCAGAATCCGAAACACAGGCAGAGAATATATATATATATATATATATATATATATATATATATATATATATATATATATAAACGTGACACATGAAACCAGGATAACACTCAGAAATGCAGAGTAACAATATCCGAAACTTTTGCAAGGAATGACAGAACACACAGGGATATTGGCAATATTAAAAGGGGTAATGAGACACAGCAGAATGTAAGTAAGCATAATGGGTCCAGGCAGTGGGTTATGGGAAATATAGTCTGTGATAAGATGGCACAAGAGTCGGGAGGTGTTTCCCCCTTGTGGAGATCATGGGCGCTCCAGCTGGTGGATGTGACAGTATTATATGACCTACTAGAAGGGACAATCAGTCTTCTTTTTTTTAATCAAATTTGTGTGTAGCCTAACTGACTTCAAAAAGATTTGAACAGTCTTAAAAAAAAAAAAAGATGACTAACTTGTTAGACTAGTTTCAGTGGTTTATGCAACCAGCTCCAAAAGGTCATCAGAAACTCGACCACCCTCTTACAAAACCAACCAGGAAGTGACTACTATTTTTAACTTTCCGTTTCACACGAGGCTGACTCCAGCTCCTTTTTCGCCAGCTCCTTATTCGTCGAACTATTCGTTCCACCTTAAAAATGTTGGAAGGTTGTTAACCCCTCACTCAAAAAAATGATTCAAGCCCTTCTTAGATATGACACATTTAAATTGTGTTCACTTTATTTAAATATTTCTAATTAGGAATAATACGTATGTATACTTAATAAGTCTAACGTAAAATGTATAAATAGTGTCATCTATGAGATTTATTTTAATTTGATTAACTCAAATTAATTTGGCTTCGGATTCGGAGCGCGCGCAAAGTCAAAGAACGTATATTGACAAGAAGTGAAAGCCAATAGAACGTTCCATTGCAACACCAGCGCCCAGCAGCAGCCCTACGTTTCCGCCATTTTGGGGTGAAAGCGACTCGGCAGTCCACTACTAGTGATGTGTCGTTCGCGAAGGAGCCGGCTCTAAGAGCCGATTCTTTGAAAAGAGCCGGACTTCCCATCACTATCCACTAGCTTCTTGCTGTCGCTATGGCAATATCAGCTGCTTTATATATATAAAAAGTACATTAAAGATCAAATCCTAACTGAATGATGACAACATATAATAACGTACAATCACTGATCATCAAATCCCGTTTAACAGTTTATTTCACAGACTTAGACAAGTCACTGCTTTCTTTTATTCCACTTGGACTTCATTGTCATTCTGTTTGTTTATGTGTAACTGTTACGGTAACTGTTATCTGTGCTGTTGTCCAGTAACTCCAGTTGGAATCTTCACCCCAAAATGGCGGCCGCGCCACCTAGTGGCTGTTACCCAGAAAGCATCAGAGTTTCGCCTCTTGTTCTTCTATACTCTTTGGCAAAGTTAAGCTGAGACCCACCAGAGAAGAACATGCTCAGTGTGTGGCTGCCATTTTGTCGTCTGCCGCCTCAAGGACTGCTACGTCGTATTCGTTATTGGTAAGTATTAGTTTGTTTGAGTTTTTGTAGTAAAGAATTTACCTCACTCACTGTAAGAGAATGTGTAGATCACAATTTTGAGTGAAATATGCTACATGAAATTATGCGAGGTGATTTGTTCTGTGTCCCTCCGATCGCCCACGCAACGTGCAAATTATGTGTTGTATAAGTTACCAGTGTAACGATTCAGAATTTGACTGTAACGGTCCAAATTGGTTCTTTGCTAATTGGCTTGCTAGTTGGATTGATATAACGTTAACTTACCCGTCATAAAATTAATTGGCGGCTTTCGATCGTTTCGGCGACGAGCCTATTTTTGCTGCGTCACTCACGCTGAATTGGCCACAGTGCATTGGTCTTGACCAAAATGTACCTGCTTAACATGAAAAATAAGACATTTCACCATGAAATCATGAAGTGAGGTGTTCCGTGTTTTACAATCACCTGACATTAAGCGCTGTAGCAAAATAATCTTAATATTGAGATATAACGTGTACGTTAGTTGGGAACTTTTTTTTAAAAATTGGCTTAAACTGTCTTTATATACCAATACATAATTCAAATGTAAGTACTTTGAAAAAGAGAGTATAAAAATTGAGTGACTATAGTGTATTTAATCTTCAAAAAACACGGCTCATTAATTCCTACCGGGACGAAACAAGTGATTGGCTTGCGCGACTGTCACTCTCCGTCGCCATGACTACCGCCTCTATGACTGGCTCTGCTCACGTGCGCGCACTCGCGCACCCGTTTTTAGTAGAGGTAACGTATATCTCAATATTAAGATTATTTTTTTATCATGTGAACTACTTATTTATAGCATGCATATATACTGCATTTGCGTGGGACAGAGGGAACACGTTCGCATCGCAGCTGAGCTCAAAGTAACAGACAGGGTCATCAGAACACCTGAAAAATGCGACAGAATGGACGATAGTCGTCTGTTTTTGCAGTAAACATATACGCACGTTTGTTGAAATTATAGCTCTATGTTCTCATTCCTTTCTCATAAAAAAAAAAATATATATAGGCCTATATATATATACACACACACACACACACACACATAAAATGTGCAGTGCACAGATAAATGTTGTGGTTATAAATTATAATCTCCAGGAACAGTGTTTAAAATAAATTTGAATCACTCTAAATTCGTTGTAAAGTTGTTTAAATGCTGTGAATTTCAGTTTATCCTTCATTTTAACTTATTTAACTTATTTTGCCTCACTTAACTAAAGGTAAAAATACATTTCCATTATGACACTTAATCATGAATAGCATAAGTGTTTTTATGTAACTAACATTCAGAAACTGTATTTGAAACGAATTAATAAGGATAAATAAGTAATGATAAAAAAAAAAAACATAAGAAATAACATTGATAACAATGATTTTATGTGACACACAACACAGACCGATGGGACAGATGTACACAGTGGCGCTCTGTTGGACGGGTGCGTGTTGATGAGCCGCTAACAAAGCAATCTATTCACATAATGTTCTCTCTTTTAAAATGTAAGGCAGTTTAAATGTCAGCATTATCATATGGCTAAATAATTTAAGTCTGTCAGGTAAAAGAAGAGCTTATTGATGCAGTTCAGTCTGCCTGCTATTTTAGTCCAACCGTTACTCCTGATAGGTGTAAATATTTAGTTGGAACGTAGAGTTATGTTTTTAAACTAATTTTAATGGTGCAACGCAAAAATATTTAGGAGTGCGTAAGCTGTAACTTTAGTCCATTTACCAAGTAAACATTTTAAATTATTTTTAAATCAATTTAATTACTTGAGAGAATTGGAAAGTGTCATATTAAAGGGTTAGTTCACCCAAAAATGAAAATTCAGTCAGTAATTACTCACCCTCATGTTGTTCCAACCATGTAAGTCTTTCGTTCATCTTCGGATCACAAATTAAGATATTTTTGATGAAATCTGAAGGCAGTCTCACTCCTCCATAGGCTTTCAGAAGGACCCAAACTCGCCGGCCCAGAATAGTTATTAAAACATCGTTACAATAGCTCTGCATTAAGTTTTATCATGCGAAGACAATACTTTATGTGCGGAAAAACAACAAAAATAACGACTTTATTCCACTATTAATTTCCTTCTTTCTGGGCCTCGAGTTAGGCTAGTTCACGTAGTGTTTTAGCGTAGCGCATCTGTGTTGCGCGTCACCACGCATCACACACATGACCAGCGTCGGCCAATAGTGAGTCTATGTGGTGACGTGCAACACAGACGCGCTGCGCTTAAACACTACGTGATCTAACTCGAGGCCCAGAGAGAAGGAAATGAATAGTGGAATAAAGTCCATGATAAACTTAATGCAGAGCCACTGTAGTCACTTGGACTATTGTAACGATGTTTTAATAACTATTCTGGGCCGGCGAGTTTGGGTCCCTCTGAAAGCCTATGGAGGAGTGAGACAGCCTTCAGATTTCATCAAAAATATCTTAATTTGTGATCCGAAGACGAACGAAAGACTTTTACTTACTAAAGTAATTACTGACTGAATTTTCATTTTTGGGTGAACTAACCCTTTAATATGACACTTTCCAATTCTCTCAAGTAATTAAATTGATTTAAAAATAATTTAAGTGAACGACTTGGGTAAAATAGAACCAAGTAAACAAAAAGCATATTTTCATATGAGTGGTTCCCACTCCTAAACAACATCTTCTCTTTCACAGTTTGATGAACATGACCAGGTGAACAGCAACCTCCTAGTTATAGTAAGTCATATTCAAATATTCTGATTTACTTGTGTCATTTGTTAAATATGGTATCTAATAATGCTTTTTTTTTTTTTTAATTCTTTTTAGGTTTGTGAATGTGGCAGTGCAAAGAATGTCCTTCAAAACTAGCTAGCAGGTATTTGTTGCTGCAGCATTTTAGGCAGACTCATGTGTGTTTTAGGGGCAGTTTTCACTATCCATGTCCATACACAGATTGCCCATGCACGTTTAGTACCTGGAGTAAGCTTCTTAATCACACGTACAAAACACATGCTAAACAGGAAACTCCAAAGCCAGAAGAATTAACAACATTCCAGTGTCATGTGTGCTCATGCAAGGAGCTAGCAACAGAAAGAGATTATTTTCAACACATAAATGGACATCTCAGGCATAATGAAACGGTTCAGTGTATGTTTGTAGGATGTGCATTTGAAAGTAATATTTACAGCACATTTAACACCCACCGATATCGGAAACACACTCCACATTCATTAATAGACTTCAAACCCATTGTCGTCAGTTCAAGTGGTCAGTTGCATCAGTCAGACAATTCTGTAGATAGGCTAGCAGAGTCTGTGGATACAGATTATGAATTTGAAACTCTAAGTGGTGATGATACTGTAGGAGTAGACCTGCCAAAGTCTATTGAAGAAAAGGTTGCTTGCATTTTATTGAAGTTGGAAAATATTGTTCACGTTCCAAAGTCAGCTGTTGATGAGGTCCTTTCTGAACTTCACTATATATTAAGTACAGCATCTATACCCGTCACAAAAGCAGTTGTGTCTGATCTATTCCAAAATCACAATATTCATGTTGAGGAATCTGTAGTTGATGAGCTTTCCACTGTTATATGCACATCTAATCCACTGGGCAGAGCTATTTCTAAGGAGGGCCCTCTTGCTACTGCATATAAACGTAAACAGTACTACACATCTCATTTTGGTGTTTTAGAGCCGGTTGAGTACATTCTAGAATTACAGAAGAGCAGGACGTTTCAATATATTCCTATTTTAAAGTCTTTGCAAAATCTGCTCAGTCAAAAAGGTGTCCTTGATCATCTTGACATTCAGAGAACTGAAGACCATCAATTGACTGGTCTCCAGTATTACAAAACCATAAGAGATGGTGAGTACTGGAAGCAAAATCTGTTCCTTTCTGGAGAAGATTTGAGAATAGCCATTAATCTTTATGTTGACGATTTCGAGTTATGTAACCCACTTGGGACATCTCGGAAAAAGCACAAACTCTGTGGTGTGTATTGGGTCTTGGGTAATTTGCCACCAGGTTACCATTCAACTCTATCCTCAATCTATCTTGCTGTTCTTTGCAAATCTGATGATGTCAAGACTTATGGCTATGGAAAAGTGTTGGAGCCTCTTTTGCAAGACCTACAAGTATTAGAACAGCATGGTGTTTTCATTTCTCAGCTTGGTCAGTTGGTTAAAGGAACTGTCCAGTGTGTAATAGCGGACAACCTTGGAGCCCACTCTATTGGTGGATTTCTTGAGAGTTTTTCTGGAGGTTCAATATGTAGATTTTGCACTGGACAAAAGTCAGAATTTCAAACTAAGGATGTCGGGTCAGGGGCTTTCCAACTTAGAACCAGAGACATTCATGATGCTCATGTACAGACAGCAAAGGAGAATGAAAGTTTCTGCTGTGGTGTCAAAAGACAATGTGTTTTAACTGAGCACCTTTCACATTTTCACGTCACCACTGGCTATCCTCCAGATATTGTACATGATCTCTTTGAGGGTGTTGTTCCAGTTGAACTGGCACGTTGTATTAGTTTGTTGATCTCCAAAAAGTACTTTACTCTTGAAATTCTCAATACATTGATACAGACATTTCCATACAAATGGGGAGACAAAACGAATCGCCCACATGCCATACCACGCTCTTTCGCATCCAACAACAGTATAGGTGGTAATGCACATGAAAATTGGACCTTGCTAAGATTGCTTCCTTTCATTATTGGGCAAATATTGCCAGATGATGAGCCACCATGGCAGGTGATCTTAGATCTTAAAGACATAGTTGAACTAGTCGTAGCCCCTGTTCACACAGAAGAGACCATTGCATATCTTGAAGCCAAGATTTTTGAACACAGACAGCGCTATCTTGAACTCTTTCCTCTTGTCAAGCTCATACCAAAGCATCACTTTTTAGAGCACTATCCGCAAATGATTCGTTGCTTCGGACCTCTAATTGAACTTTGGACAATGAGATTTGAGGCTAAACATAGCTTCTTCAAGCAGGTTGCTCGTCATACTAATTGTTTTAAGAATATAGCTCGTTCACTTGCTATTAAACACCAGTTCATGCTTGCCTATCACACACATTCCTGGAGTCTCAAGAAGTCATCCTTGGATGTCACTGATGTCTCAATTATGCCTGTTGATGTCCTTAATGAAAGGGTAATGTGTACACTGAAGCAAAGATACCCAAATGTGACTCAGGTTCATATGGCAAAAAATGTGTCGTGCAGTGGTATACATTACACTGAGGGGATGCTTATTGTACATGGATCTGTAGATGGACTGCCTACATTCAATGAAATCCTGAAACTGTGTATTCATAAAGAGAAGTTGTGCTTCCTTGTGAAACCTTTATGTGCTTGGTACAGGGAGCATTATAGAGGGTTTGAGTTGACTGCCTTACCCACTACAGAGGTTGCCCTGATTGAGCTTGGTGACTTGAAAGACCCATATCCCCTTGTGGCATACATGGTTGGAGGTTTGCGAATGGTGAGCTTGAGAAGATTCATCATCATTAAAGGTTAGTATAATCCTTTTAGTCTAGTCTGCAGTCTGGAGGCCAATGTCTACCGTAGTTCTTATGCTATCTCTTGCTAAATCTAAGATTATATTTTAATTTCAAATGAAAATAAAAATATAATTTGATAATTTCTTGTTCTTTTCTCCTTTTCTCTCTTTTTTCTCCTCTAGATTAAAGGTGTTCCATTATGGCGGGTCCTTTTGCTCTGCGGATTATCTTTGGTGATGAGACTGACTCCAGGAAACTGTCCCTGATGTCTGGAATTCCAGATACTGTGGAAGAACTTCATGCATTTATAAAGACAGTCTTTCAGTTGAATGAGGACTTCAGGTTGCAATACATGGATGCTGACTTCAAAGAGTATATGAATCTAACTTCAGTTTCTGAAATTGAACACAAAAGCACACTGAAGGTGATATACCTGCCTGCATTGTCACCTGTGGAGCTCCGGACCGATGAGCCCTGCATCACATTGTACCCAGTAAGTTCATTTACTGAGACGCCCACTTATTCAGAGCCACAAACCTCCGAGCCACAGACCTCATCACTTGTCTTATTCGGTGATGATGAAATACAGTATGCATCTACTTCTCACTCATCTACAGAAACTCCCTCAGGTTCGTCCCCATGGCCCAAAGCTTGTGTGGTCCCTAAGTTTACTTACGACGCAGAATTTGAGCTAAACTTAAAGGATACTGAGTTTCAGGCAAATGGGACATACTTTAACCCTGGCCCAAAGCTGAAAGGTATCATTCTTAATGGCCTAGCCCAAGAAATGGTAAAATATACAAAATATCCTAAAGACTATCAGTGTGAAGAGGTAGCAGCAGCTTTAATTAGGGTCCATCCTTGTTTGGGGCAACTTGGTTCCAAGACAGGATTTTGGGGATGGAAGCAGTCACTTAAGTACAAGATGCAAAATTATCGCACAAAGCTTGGCCGGCTTGGACATCCTGAAATCTGTGTAAATTCCTTAAAGTACAAACAAAAAGGACAAGGCAAGGTTGCTGCCAACATCAAGAAACCAAGAAAGGCTGAGGTGAACTACATTCCTCTGCACCCAAAAGGTGAATCTACGGAAAGCTTGGAGTACGAGAGAATTTCTTTACTGTCGGAAGTGAAAAAGCGTGACAATGAAGTGATGATAAAAGGAAAAATGGAAAGAACATTCTCCCACAGACGTCAGCAGATTGTGGAGCAAAAGCCCATGATAGAGGAGTTCAAGAATCAAAGTAAACATGTTATGTAGAGTTTTATTTTAGTCGTTATTAGGTTATTTTTGTAGTACGAAGAATAAACAAAACAAATTAATGTGTTTTGTTTTACATTTTGAAGGTGAACGCAGAGTTCATGCGGATCACTACTAAGCCCCTGCAATCAACGTTCCTATCACAGCTGGACCACTTTTCAGATAAACTGATGCAGATCTTCAAGAACAAAGGAGGAGTGAAGGGGCAAAAGATCAAAAACGCCCTGGCGATCACAGACTCTGTTAGTAGAAATGAATGCAATGTCTTCTGTTTTGTCTAGTAATTGTACAGCTTTCTGCATTTGGCTAATTTCAGTCTTTATTTTCCCCCTGCTGTAGTGTGACAACATTAACATCAGGAGAGAGTGTATCCTGAAAGGCCTGACCATCTACCTCACTGAAGATCCAGACACTTTCTTCAAGGAGTATGTGGTAAGTTCATTTCACAGTAAAATAATATGTATTAGTGGAATAATAAGATTTTGTTTTATTCATTTTAATTAAGTAATATTTTTAATAATAATAATTTTGCAGGGGGGAGGGTCTTTTTGTGTGTGTTTAGCTGATTACATGCCTGGTAGATTTGAGTGAATAGTACACTCAAAATGAAAACTAATTTATTCACCCCTTTTTCATTCCATGTGTATGCCTTTAATAAGTTAGTAATATGAACTGACAATGAGCAGTTTGATTAACTATCATTAACAAATATGAATAAATCTTGTAACAAATGTATTGCTATTTTTTTAGTTAATGCATTATCTAATGGAACCTTATTGTAAAGTGTATTATTGATATATATTCTATCAATGTTGTTTATGCCAAATAAAACAGTCCAAGAAGTTAAGGAAGATGTTAAGTTTCAGACTGAAAAGTAGCAATGCAATTTGCTGATTACTTTTAAAATATAAAGAGTCAAATTCACCTGGGCTTAACCAAAGTGTTTTGTGTTTTGTCCAGGCCACTGAGGATGCGGAAAATGAAATCCCAAACACAGTCATGGGGATTTACACAATCCGAAGAGGAGATTCTACTGATGACATAGGAGTTGTGATCGAGGGCATTAAGGTTTTGAGCAACCTAGACTGTGTGATCTTGGCGTTCATCATGCTGTTTGGTCTCATTTATGCACTTGATCTTAGTTTTCCTGACAACCTCAAGCATACC